>NW_006399908.1:4422909-4435402 GCF_000299155.1 Elephantulus edwardii | reverse complement strand
CCAATGCCAGCCTCATTCTACAACAGTGGCACCATATAGCATTTGTCCCTTTGTGACTGAGATACCTCACTCAGCATAATGTCCTTCAGGGTCACCCATTTTGAATAATATTGCATGAGTTCCTTGTTTTTCAATGCAGCACCACTGTGTTTTTATGTTCACTTCTTAATTTAGGGTACATAACTTATCTTCTTCTAAAAATGTTTAAACTTTCATACAAGTTAAATATACTATAATAACATTGACAGAGTAACTAGGGTAATGTGTAATGGGGTTGGTGTGTCAGAGTCAGTGAGACTGGCTTCAAAGCTGTTGTACAGAGGGTCTCTAAGAGTGACAAGTGACTTCGGCACACATAACAACAGCATAAGGATTAAAACATAAAAGCAACAGGCAAGTTGGTTCTATTTCTTGCTTAAAGTATATGACAGTTACAATTGGACACTGACTTGAGTTCTATGTTTTCTGCCAGTTAAAATACAAAAGGGAACACATATTTTCATTATTTTAAAAACTGCAATCTTTTCATTATCTGGCAAACAAAAAGTACACACGTTTGTTTCTATAGTCTGTGTTTCTGGAACTAAATTCATGCAGGAGTTTATGACATGAAACCTGGAGAAAGCTAAGTGACACAGGACTTCAATAACGTGATGATAAAAGACAAGCATTCCATTCAGAACACCCTTTGGAAAAATAGCTAGCATAATGTTAAAATAAAATTTAATGAAAACATTTTTTGAGAGGTGGAAATAAGACAAGGTAGTTTATGATTTTACATTTTCTGTATCTAAATTAGTGTAGGGGATACTCTTCAATGACTGTGAGAAGTAATGAGCATGTCTATGAGATTGTCTCAAATATCTGGTGACTTAATCTTGGTTGAGGCAAGCTTATCATCAATTCATAAATAAACTCTACCACAAGAAATGGCAGTGTAAATATTCTGAGCTGTCAGCTAAAACAAGCCGTCCTTGCTTTATTAGTCAAGACAGCTTTTTGTCAACATATGCATTTGTTCTCACAGTAAACAAGCTGCCTTATCCAGTGGGCTGTCTATTAAAAGAGTTGCTGTTTTCCTTATAATTGGCCCTGTACAAATCTGTAAACACTCCAGTATGTTCTTATGGTAGAAAGATGATACCATTTATAATATTATTTATAATTTTAATTTATAACATTATTTTTATGGATAGCCAATAAGTTATTTCATTTTCTCTTTCTCTGAACCTGAGTCAGTATTTTAAGATGCTTTCTGATTGACAAAGATGATAAAATGATCATTCTAAAACAAACAAAAAATATTCTACTGTATAATATGTTAGCAAAACAAGAAGACAGATCTCCTAACAGTTGTTCTATTTTGAATACATTAAATATTAGAAAAGCGTTAATTTTTTTGTTGTTGTTGTGTACCATTGAGATGGAACCACCTCATAGATGACTTTCCAGTGGGTTTTCAGAGGCAATAAATGTCCCAGATTAATTTTGTGAAAGGCAAAATTTTTAAGCACTTTGTATTAGTATTTCACATGTTGGTTTCTACTTCTGTCGTAGTGTGGTAATTTTGACAAGACTCATTTCCTCATTAAATTTTTGAAAAAGTAAATAAAATAGATGAACTCTCTTTTTATAAGTACTTTGCAAACAGGGAAGAACACTGATCCCTAAAGGAAGATGTGGGAGGAAGGAATGAGAGAAGGTTCACCAATGTGGTAAGTTTCTGCCTGGCAGCACTTTATAGACCATGGTCTAGGGAGGGATCCCAGCCAAAATATAGTGCTGTCCCATCAGCTGATATACAATACGAATTATTATATTTTTACTTACATGTGTGTTACATGTTCGGTGACTAACTGAAAGATCAGTCAATGTTTTGAATCCAATAGCTGTTCTTTGTTAGAAATATACACAATCTCTTTTTATTTTCATTGATTTGCATAAAAACATTCATATACATTGTATTTCATTGATGCATATTGTGTTTTATGCAATCATTGATATATATTGTGTTTTACACAATTGTTATTGCTCAATGTCTTTTATCGTCCTGTCTCATCAACTCCCCTTGTACCTTGACTTCCACATCCATCTACTAACTTCTGCTGTCCTAGTGCTTTTCCATCCTTCTCATTTCTTTCACTATACTTGTCCCTTTGGCCCTCTCTTTTTGAAGAGATTGTTCTTACATTGGTTCATCCATGGTTGATCTTTTCTTGCTCTGGTGCTTTGCAGAGTTCACTGTCTATGACCATACCACCCTGAACGTGCCTGGTCTCATCTGACAGTCTTCTCTCTTAAGGATTTATAGTTTCAGAAAGCCAATGGAGGCTCACTATGAAAAGGAATCAACTTGATGGCAATGGTCTTATTGTTTCCCAACAGTCACATTTCCACTTTTTAATAGAATTTCCGGGGACACGTGTATTCCATCAATTTCTAAGACCTATTTTTTCTCCCAATGTTTTCAGTTTGAACTTACTTCATTATCATTGGTTCTTGATCTTATGTTACTTGCTGAAATGGTTCAGTATCAAACAACTATTTTTGGTAAACTAACTTCGTGTAGTTTTTCCGTGTTTTTTTGATGCTTCCTGTATCATCCAATACTTTTGTCCATAGAATCTTGCAGAATTGGAACTCAAGGGTTGACATTATTTTCTGTCCTGTCAGCTTATGTAATGCCAAACATATTCTTGTTTTTCATTTTCTAACTCCAGCTCTTTGTACGTTTTCTGATAATACTCTCCTTTGCCTTCTCAAGCTTTCCTTTGAAATCTGCAATTCATCTCTCACATATCAACATTTCTTCCCTCTGTTTTAAACCAGGCTGCTCCTTGGAGGCAAGGATTCTGAAGCTTCGTCTGACATACTTTGGACGTGTTGTAAGGAGTGAGAGGTCCTTGGAGAAGGACATCATGCTTGGTAGGGTGGAGAGCAGGCGCACAAGGGGAAGACCCTCTATGAGGTGGATTGATTCAGTGACTGGGGTAATGGGATGGGTGTGTCAGAGGCAGTGAGATTGGCACAGGATAGAGTAGGGTTTAGGGCTGTTGTACATAGGGTCAGTATGAGTCGCAAACGACTGACGGCATATAACAACAACAGTCTAGATCAAATTTCAGAGTACCTTCTGATACCCTTTCAGTCGTTGTGCTTCTCTCCTGCATTTGCAATGTACTTTTTGCTATTTTTCATGAGTAGGCAGAAAATAGTAAGAAAAAATGAGAATCAAAATTAAGAATACTTAATTGTACTCATGCAAACCGTATACATAGAATAAGAAGCAGCTGTCTAAACAGAGCATGGAAACTTTGCATAGTTTAAACTCAGAAAGGGGTGAGTCAGGGTTGTATTCTTTCTCCAAACCTATTCAACTTGCATGCTGAGCAAATCATAACAAACCTGGACAAAGTAGAATGTGACAACAGGATTGGAGGAAAATTTATCAGTCATATGTGTTATGCAGATGATACATCTTTGCTTACAGAAAGTGAAGATTTGAAGCATTTCCTGCAAAAGATCAAAGGCTTCATCATTTTATCGTGGATTACATCTTAACATCAAGAAAACAAAAATCTTCACCACCGTAACAGCAGACAATATCAAAGATTGATGTTGTCAAGCAAGGACTTAATTTTATGTAGGTCCACAATCAATTCCCATGGTAACGGCAATCAAGAAATCAAAAGACATTTTGCATTGGGAAAATCTTCTGTCAAGGATTTCTCCAAAGTGACCAAGAACAGTGATGTCTGTTTAAAGACTAAGGTGCACCTGATCCAAACCATGTTATTGTTGTTATGTGTCTTTCAGTTGCCTGTGTCCCATAGCAACCCTATCTACAGCAGCTCTGAATTCTGCCCTATCTTGGGACAGTCTCACTAATTCCGACACCCTAATCCCCATTTCCTCAGTCACTGTATCAATCCATTTCATTTGGGGTTTTCCTCTCCTGAGTTGTTCCTCCACCCTTCCAAGAATCATGTCCTTCTTCAAGGACAAGTTCTCCTGGCCATGTGGCCAAAGTATGTGAGACAGAGCTTCAAAATCCTAGCCTCCATAGAGAAACTTGATTCCATCCTCTCTGAGACAGACCTATTCGTTTTTTGGCAGTTCATGGTATGTTCAAGACTCTTCTCCAGCACCACAACTCAAAGGTATCAATTCTTCTTCTGTCATCCTTAGTCATTGTCCAGCTCTCTGGAGCATAGCAAGCAGTTGTAAAGACCATGACCTGGATTAGGTGTGCTTTAGTCTCTAGACTGACATCGTTGCTTTTCAGCACTCTGGCGAGATCCCCGATAGCAGTATAGTCTTTTCAATTTCTTTATAAGTGTCTGGAAGTTAGATAATGAATAGCGAAGCCTGAAGAAGAATCAACACCTTTGAAATGTTATGTTGGTAAGGAGACTGGATATTCCACGGACTGTCAAAAGAATAAACAAATTGGTTCTGGAGAAAGTGCAACCAGAGAGCTCCTTATAGAAAATGATAGTAAAACTTCATCCTACATACATTGGGCATGTTGTGAGGAATGGAAAAATACTTCATGCTCAAAAAAAAAGGAGGGACAGAAAAAGAAAATAAGACCCTCAACAAGATGACCGACACAGTCACCATAACAAAGGGTATGAATGTTGGAAATATTGAGCATGGCAACGGACAACACCAGGTTCAGATCTGCTATTCATAGGGTTACTATAATATACACATGGGGGCACTTTGTTAAAAATCTGCGCTGTTGGCGTGTGCCATCGACTAATAACTGGCCCTCCATTTGACTTTGAGAGATTGTAAATTGCATGAGAGGAGATTGCTCATCTTTCCCCTGTGTAAAAATATATGTTGTTGTAATGAACCATTGAGTCAGAAGCAATTCATAACTCACCTTGCAGCAGTTTTTAAGTAACAGTAAGTTGCGTGATGAGATGGCCCATTTTTCTCCCGTACAGATGCTGGTCGATTAAAATCATGTAACTATGAGATAGCATCCCAGTTCCTTACAGTTAAGTAATGATTAAAACAATGTTGTTGATGTTGATGTTGTTGTTATGTGCTGTTGCGCCACTTAGGATTCATGATAGTTAAGAGTTCTGAACCCTGCCCTATTCTGAGGTAGTTCCACTGACTATGACACACCCACCCCATCCTCTTTTGTGCTTCCAAGCATGTCCTTCTCCAAGAATTGGCCCCTCCTGGCAACATGCCCAAAATATGTGCTTCAACATCCTTGCCTCCAAGGAGCAGCTCTCCTTCATCCTCTCCAGGACAGTCCTGTTTGTTCTCCTGGCAGTCCATTGTGTATTCAATACTCTTCTCCAGAAACACAACTCAAAGCCATCAACTACTCTTCTATTATCCTTTAATCATTGCCCAGCTTTCTGATGCATAGCAAGTAATTGTGATGACCATGGCTTGGATCAGGTGCACCTTAGTCTCTAGACTGACATTGTTGCTCTTCACTACTCTGAAGAGGTCCTTCGCTGCATATGTATTCGCTCCAATGTATTTTATCTTTTGAGATCCTGACTTCTGGTGTCAACAGTATTGATCATAGAACCAAGCAAGCTGAAATTGTTAACAATCTCAATCTCTTCTCCATCTATCATGATGCTGACAATTGGCCCAGCGGTGAGAATCTTTATTTTCTTGATGTTGAGATGTAATCCATATTGAAGGCTGCAGTGCTTGACCTTCTGCAGCAAATGCTTCAGGTCCTACTCAGTTTCAGAAAGCAAGGCTGTGTCATCTGCATAAAGCAGGCTGTTAATGAGTCTTCCTCCAATTCTGATGCCACATTCCTCCTAAGAGAGCTGAGCCTCCCAGATGATCTGTTTTGCATATAGATTGAAAAGTTATGGAGATAGAATGCATCCCTGGTGTACAACTCTCCTTGTTTTGCATCATGAAATGTTTCCTTGCTCTATTCTCATGAGGAAACATATATATAATTTTTAATAACTTCATAGATTTCCATTTTAAAGGTGTATTATATGTTGTTATTAAGGGAGTTCTGGTGACATAATCTGCAGGTAGTTACGCTGCTAACCCAAAAGTAGATAGTACCCCTCCAGAGCCTTTAATGTCTCATGACAACAAGGCACTACCTTCTTCAGATGAAGTATTATAGAGAAATTTGAACTGAAGACTTTCAAATATAAGTAGAAAAATCTATTAATAACAATATTATATTTAAAATAAAGTTATAATTTAGTTCCACAGACAGAGTAAAAATAAACCTTTAACTTGGGAAAATGTGAATCCAAAATTATTTCAGAATATAACAAAAATAATCTAAAAACAGCAAGTTTATATCAGACCAGATAAAATGAAATGCTGGAGATCCTTTCAGCACCACAGCTCAAAGGCATCAATTCTCTTTCTATCATCCCTATTCACTGTCCGACTCTCCGATGCATAGCACATAATTGTGAAGAGTATAGCCTGGATTAGGCACACCTTAGTCTCCAGCTTGATGTTGTTGCTCTTCAGTACTCTTGAGAGGTCCCTCACAGCTGACTTTCCCAATGCAATTTGTCTCTTGATTTCCTGGCTGCTGGATTACCCTGGAAAAAAAAAGAAAAAGAAAAAGAAAAAAAAGATTACCCTGGTTGTACTTTCTCCAGACATATTTGCTTGTCCTTTTGACATTCCATGGGATATTCAGTACTGTTCTCCATCAACATAACTCAAAGAAATCAATTATTCTTATGTCATCTTTATTTCTTGCCCAAGTTTCACATGCATAGCAAGTAATTGAAAAGACCATGGCTTGAGTCAGATAGTCTTTAAATGGTGATGGATGCTCAAAATTATATAGTTATCATTAAAGTAATGTGGTGGTAGTGGTGTTGTTGTAAGCTGCCCTTGGGTCAAGTATAACTCAGAGACCCTATGAACAACCGATCTGAACCTTGTTTTAGCCTGTTTCATCCTAAAAATCTCTGACATTCTTGAGATCATTTCTGTATTCACTGTGTCAATCCATCTGGCTGACAATCTTTCTCTTTTTCACCAACCTCCACCTTTCCAAGCATGATGTACTTCTAAAAAAATTACCTCTCAACAACATTTTCAAAGTATATAAGATAATGCTTTGTCTCTAAGGATCATTCTGGTTGCACCCTCTACAAGACATATTTGTTTGTTTATTTGTTTTGTCAGTCCATGGAATATTCAGAACTCTTCTACAACATCAGAGTTCAAAGCCATCAATTTTTCTGTCATCCACATTATTTGTCCAGCTCTAAGATGAATAACAAGTGAAACAAGTGGTTTGAATCAGGAGAACCTTATTCCTCAAACTGACATTATTCCTCAATAGTTTAGAAAAGTCCCTGACTGTAGGCTTCCTCAGTTCAATATGTCTCCTGATCTTCTGACTCTTTTTACTAGGGTGTTGATTGACTATGTAAACATATGTGACTGTGGATCATGATAAAGTGATACTATATATAATAAAAAAGAAACATCTACATTATTATTTCTAATGAATTCATATGATTTAATTTTAAATTACTATGAGAAGCCAAAGCAAAAGGAAGAAATCAAGAAATTAAGGAGTCAAACAGAAGATTTCAAAGGACAGTGTGGGAAGACAAAGAAAGTATCATAATGAAATGTGCAAAGAGCAGGAGTTAGAAAGTCAAAAGGGTTGAACTTGCTCAGCACTTCATAAACTGAAGGAAATGAAGAACAAATTCAAGCCTTGAGTTTCAATTCTTTAGGATGCTTTGGGAAGAATATTAAATGATCTCTGGAGCATTAAAAGAAGATGGAAAGAGTATACAGAGTCTCTGTATCAAAAGTAATTGGTAATCACAGAATAATTTCATGAAACAAGTTATGATGTAGTGATGAAGGAAGAAGTTCAAGCTACTCTGAAAGAATTGGTAAAAAGGAAGGCCCTAGGAATTGGCTCTACCAATTGACCTATTTCAATGAACAGACACTGACCTGGATGAATTCACCAAGTTGTGCCAAGAAACCTGGAGGACGACTACCTGACCACCTGACTGGAAGAGATCCATAGTTGTTCCAATTCCAAAGAAAGATGACCAGACAAAGTGTGGAAATTACTGGATATCATTAATATTATAAGCAAGCAAGATTCTGCTGAAAATTATCCAAAAATGACTGGAACAGCACATCAGCAGAGAACTTCCAGAAATGCAGACTGGGTTTGGAAGAAGCAATGATTTTAGGGATTTTATAGCTAGTATTAGGTGGATCTTATCTGAAGGCAGAGAGTACCGGAGGAATATCTATCTGTGTTTCATTGCATATGCAAAGGCATTTAACTATGTGAATCACAAAAAAAACTGTGGCTGACTCTGAGAAGAATGGGTATTCCAGAACACTTGATTGTGCTTGTGTGAAACCTATAATTGGACCAGGAGGCAAGTAAGGAAACACTGCATGGTTCAAAATTGGAAAGGGTACATGCCAGTAATGTATCCTGTAGCCATACCTTTTCAATCTATATGAAGAACATCCTGGAGGCTGGGCTCTCTGAGGAGGAATGTGGCATCAGGATTGGAGGAAGACTCAACAATCTTTGTTATGCAGATGACACAACCCTGCTTATTGAAATCGAAGAGGACCTAAAGTGTCTGCTGCAGAAGGTCAAGGACTGTGGCTTTCAAAATAAATTGAAGCTCAATATCAAGAAGGCAAGTATTCTCACCACTGGGTCAATTGGCAGCATCATGATAGACGTGAAAAGAATGAAATTGTTAACAAATTGAGTTTGCTTGGCTCCACAATCAATACTCTGGGTATCGGCAGCCAGGAAATAAAGAAAGTGTGTGGGAAAGTGTGCTATCAGGGACCTCTCCAAAGTATTGAAGAGCAATGATGTCAGTCTGGAGATTAAGGTACACCTGATCCAGGCCATGGTCTTCACAATTAGGTGTAATGCATCAGAAAGCTGTACAATGACTAGGGATGATAGAAGGAGAATTGATGTCTTTGAGCTATAATCCTGGAGAAGAATATTGGATATACCATATACCACTAGGAAAACAAACAGGTTCATTCTGGAGAGGGTGAAACCAGGCTGCTCCTTGGAGTCAATGATTCTGAAGACTTATTTGGGCATGTTGCAAAGAAAGGACCAGTCCTTGGAGAGGGATATCATGCTTGGGAGGGTGGAGGGACAGTGCAAGAGGGGAAGATCTTCAATGAGATATATAGACTCAGTTACCGGGGCCTGGGGCGGGGGGGGGTGGTGAGTGTGTTGGAGACAGTAAGATTGGCTCAGGACAGAGTTGTTGTACATAGGGCACTATGAATCACAGGTGACTTGATGACATGTAACAACAACAGTGATTATTTCAGTCCCAATTGTGGGCGGATGGTCTCCAGCTACCTTAACTGTGGAAACAGTCTTGCAAATCATTAACAGCTGAGGGACCAATATAAGAGAGTGATTTCCACAGTGTGAAAGAAGATGGTGATGGTGGTGTAGAGAATGTGAAGAGGCAGTCGCTCTTCTGTGAAGAAATTGTGGCAGGGTGTAACAAGAGGAACCCTGGAAATAAAGACCACAGTTAAAGGTGTTGGTTACTGGATGATTGAAGGAAAAACTACCTGCTCTAATATAAAGTTTTGCTGGATAATTCAGGAAGCCAGAAACTTCTGTGGTTTGTGCTGTTGAACTGAACCTGGACTTTTTTAATTGAGGAATTGTGCCTTGTTAATCTGGTTTGGAAATGCTGGACTAAACTTGGACTTGCATTGTGAGATATCTTTTGACTTCTCCAATCTCCAACATAGTCCCCACAACTCTTGGTAAAATCAGCAAATCCTACAATGAACATTTGACCCAATGCAGGTGCAGGAGCATGTCTGACTGTGTAGCTATTTGTATGATGCTATGGACATTACTAATGGGCACAGTTCCCCTTTATGAAGGGGGTAAGAGTCAGTCTCTGCTTTTCCTATGTTACAATTGCTCTTTTCACAACCAGGCAACAAAACTTATTTTATGTAGTGCATCAGTTATTGAAAGGAAATATTAAACTAGAAACACAGCTTAAAGATGTCTCCAATGCTTATTTTCATTGTATCTTCTTCCATGCTCTTGGAAGAAGCTATCTATCTCACATGAAGTAATCTTCTTTGGTCCCCAAGTTGTTTTATTTTAGTTTGACTCCTTTGATTGTTTGGATAGTCTTGGGTGGGGTGGATGAGCTATGATTCTTTCAGAAAGAAGTATACCTCCTGTCAGGGACTCTTCCAGAGTAATGAAATACTACAATGTCAGTCTAAAGACTAAAGTGCTCGAGATCCAGTCCATGGTCTTTGTCATTACTTGCTATGCACCAGAGAGTTGGCTAATGACAAAGGTTGATAGAAGAATTGATGCCTTTGAGTTGTGGTGCTGGAGAAGAGTCTTAAACATACAATGGACTGACAAAAAAAAAATAGGTCTGTCTTGGAGAGAGTGAAACCAAGTTTCTCCTTGAAGGCTAAAATTTTGAAGCTTGATCTTACACATTTTGGGCTTGTGGCCAGGAGGGATGGATCCATGGAGAAGGACATCATGCTTAGAAGGGTGGAGGGACAGTGTAGGAGAGGAAGATCAAGGATGAGATGAATTGATGCAGTGACCAGGAGATGGTGTGTCAGAGTCGGAGAGACTGGCTCAGTACAAGGCAGGCTTCTGACCTATTGTACACATGGTCACTATGTATCTCAGGCGACTTAATGGCACACAATAACAACATATCTAAATCTTAATTTATTTTCTTTTATTAATTTTAATGAACATTTACAGAGATTTTGGATTTCCATTCATTCATTGCTGCACTTTTCTCCTTGCCCAGCCCTCTGCACCCCCCCCCAACCCAGTTCACTCCTCTCTTTGAAAAGCAAAAGAAAAATGAAAAGGAGCAAGTTGGTTTCCTTTCATTAAATTTCAAGGAAATTTTTGATTGTTGTCTTTTACAATAAGCATAATATCTAGGTTTTTCTTGAGTAGTATAGATTCTTCTTGTTTTTGTAAAAAAAAAATCTTTAACTTGCAGAAAATATTCAATAAGATACTAGATTCAGTATTTATAATTTTACACTAAATCAGATTGGATCAAATTTTATTCAGAGCAGGCTACCAAATAGAGAACCATTGGTCACTCAGGATTCATTTTATGAATTGTCAATAGTGAAGTCCAATGGTTTAGTTTGCAAATTTTAAAAGAATTAGAGGCAACATTTTAGTCAAACATAATTGTAAAAATTTTCAAAGTTAGGCTAATCGAGGTTTTATAATACCATTCAAACTTTTGACTAGATTAGAGGAGCTCAAATGATAATAAAGTGTTCATGAAATAAGAAAAATTTAAATAGTTTTTGAATTATTATTCTACTATAATAGATGCTTTCATCAAATAAAAGGAGCTTTGTGTTTCCCTGGTGAGAAAAAATACTGTGAAGAAGTTTCTTAGGCACACAGGTGGCAGCAGCTTGATTTCTGAGGTAAATTTCTAGTCAGTTAGATAAACTACAGATTAGAAACTTGTTCTACCCTGTTCTATCTTCATGATCTCTTCAGTGCATTTGTCCATTGCTATAGTCACTGTGGCAATCCATCTTGTTGAAGGTCTACCTCTCTTTTCAAGCATAATGTCCTTTTCAAGGGCTGACCTTTCCTGATAACATGCCCAAAGTATGTGAGACCAAGTTTCACCATCCTCGCATTGAAGAAGTGCCCTGGTTGAATTTCCTCTAAAATGAATTGGTTTGCTCTGTTGGAAGTTCATGGAATTGTCAGTTCTCTGTACCAACAGTCCAATTCAAAGATGCTCATTCTTCTTTAGCGGTCCTTTTTATTGTCCAATTTCCAGATGCATAACAAGCAATTGAAAATTTCATGACTTGGATCTGATGCACTGATCTGATATCTTTAAATTGACATCCTTAATCTTTAGCACTGGAAAGGAGATTTCCCAAATGCAACATGTCTTTTGACTTCTTGACTACTGCTATAATGAATATTGATTGTGAATCCAGATTAAATCCTTAATAACTTCAATTTTTGTTCTCCTTCTATCATAATGTTACCTATTGTTCCAGTAGGGATGATTTTTGTTTTCTTGGTGTTGAGACATAATCTATATGAAAGACTATAGTCTTTCCTCTTCTGAAGTAAATGCTTCAAGTCTTCGTCACTGTTTTCAAGGAGGTTGTGTCTTCTGCCTAACACAAATTGTTGATGTGTCTTCTTCTGATCTTGACATCACATTCTTCTTTATATAGTCCAATTTTTTAAATTATTTGTTTTGGCATTTCACAGTATAGGTCATAACAAATTAGAGCTAACATGGACAAAAATATGGGAAAGAAAATGTCTCCATCATTTTTTTTATATTTTGTTATTACTAGCTATTACTTCACCATCACAAAGGAAATACCCATAGGTGTTTTTTTTTCTACATACTTTCATTTGCTCTTTTTATTTTATTTTATACTGATTTATTTATAAAGTTTG
>NW_006399908.1:4414191-4422809 GCF_000299155.1 Elephantulus edwardii | reverse complement strand
TTTTATTTTATTTTATACTGATTTATTTATAAAGTTTGAATATACTGTTTTCCACAAAAGATCCTTCCAATTTCTTTCACCGCCCCCCCTCATCGAGTTGTCCAACTCTATGGTTAACACGCCATTCCCCATCCACCTTCATCCCTCTGCTTCCTCCCTTACCTCCTTGGATCCTCATACTCATTCTACAATAATGGTATTATACAGTATTTATCCTTATACGACTGAGTTAGTTCACTTAGCATAATGCTTTCCAGTTCTTCTCAAGTTAGGTAGTGATTTGCAAAATCATTGCTCCTGTGTGTTACATAGTATTCCATTGTGTGACTGTATCACAACTTCTCAATCTATTTGTACGTGGTTGAACATCTGAGCTGTTTCCATGTTCTTGTGATGGTGATTAATGCTGATATAAAGATTGGTGTATAAGTCTCCATTTGCGCCTCAGTTCTCAATTTCTTTGCCCATAGTTATGAATGAGGACAATATCCATAAGAGGTGATTAGAAAAGGAGCTTATTCAGCTATTTTGTCAATCAGGTTGTTTTCTTGAGTTCTTTACATTTGTGGAACCTCCTTTTAGTTGATGGTTCTAAATTTTAATTATGGAAGTGTCTGAGGAGAGTAAAAGGATTTCTAGGAAGTTTTTCACTAAGGTACAAGTTATTTGAATTTGAGTTCTACAAGAGCTTTAAAACTCTATGACTAATACACATTAAAATCATTCACTATCTTACATCTATAACTCCAGGTCTATAAAAACACTTACTGAATTTCCAGAAATCAGTTTGCAATGTTTAGTGATTTTACTCAGTTAATTAACTGAATAAAAATGACTTTTTAAAAAAATGCACAATGTTCAAGAATTCCAGAAGATATGGTCAAAGCATAGACACCTTAGTAATGAGCACCAGTTAGTTGCAGTTTTAAATATGATTCATCAACAAATTAAAACTAAATCATGATTTTATTATGGAGTTTCTTGTAAATCTTGTATGTATTACAAAAGCTGTCCAGAAAGATTTGAATGATCATGGAGAGGATTGTCTTCTTTATTAAGTGTGCACTTTAATCTTTCAAAGGTTATCCTTACATTTTACCACATTTAAAAGGTCTTTGGGTAACAAATTTACCAGATACAATACATAGCTGGATTTTAAAACTTAACAGAAAATGAATTTCCTTATTTGGTGTAACATCATAGATAGGTTCAGAGAGATTACAATATGTAATCAAATGTTGTTGCTGTGTACTGTTGAGTCAGAACTGACTCATAATTGGCCCTTCAGTAGGTTTTCAGGGACAGTAAATTGCATGGAAGGAGGTTGTCCATCTTAGTCCTACAGAGCAGTTGGTGGATTTGAACTGCATGCCTTTGGGATTGCAGCATAACTTTGTACCAGTAGGCCACCAGTATTGGGACATCAAGCTTGGAAATGTGGAGGATCAGTGAAAAAGAGGAAGACCCTCAACCAGACTGGCACAGTGACTGCAGCAATGGGTTTGAGTGTGTCAGAGAGAGATTGTGAGGACAGCACAGGGTAGATAGGACAAGGTTCAGAGCTGTCGCTCATTAGGTCACCTAACAACAACAGCATATGCGTAGGAGCTCTGGTGGCTTAGTGGTAAGGAATTATGCTGCCCAGGTTAAAAAAACCCAAACAAACCACAAAACCCAAAAACATGGTTTGTATCAACCAGCTGCTCCACAGGAGAACTACAGGCAATCAACTCCAGTGTCATTTACAGCTTCTAAAAACTTCCTACATGGTCAACTATAGGTCAGTTCTGACTAGAGAGTACAAGAATAATAATGAAAAGGAAGACTAATTTTATTTCTTGATTTTAAAAAAAAGCATCTGGTGGATTTGAACTGCATACTTCTGGGATTGCAGTGCAGCTTCTTGCCGCTAGGCCACCAGAGCTCCCTTAAAATTTACTATGCTTATAATGATGAAATGGGAATTGCCAATGCTCTTTTAAAAACAAATTTTAAAGAATTCTTTTTTAAAATATCAGTTTTCCACTCTACAAGACGGAAATTAAAAATGATAGAGGATGGTGGTATACATTTTCGCTTAGAATATCCATTGTGTAATAACTTTCTTTGAGAGTCTGGACTAAGGAAACTATTATTAGTATTACTAGGAAAATACTATTCATCATCATGAGCTACAATACATTACAGGTAGAACATTTTTAGTGGCTTATAGCAACAAAGCTTGTGTTCTCACATTTGTGACTCTCCCTTAAGTTATCCTCATTGTGGATCTCAGATTGGAAAAGGTAGCCCTGTATGCAGTGCCATTAGGTGTGTAAAGTGAAGCAAAGCTCACAAATGGTTCTTAAAGCTAATTTTGAAAATACTCTCAGAAAGTCACATGAACACAACTAACTGTGATTGGGTAGGGTTATGTAACCTCTGCTTATTCTTAGAAGGAAAAAAAGCGGGGATTTATTTTTCAATAACCCTGATAGTTACTACTTTTGAGTTCAGTATCTAAACTTCATTGTTCCCCCCCCCTTTTTTTTTAAACTCCTTGGATGGAAAGTCTCTATTATCCATTATTATGCCCTTGTATAAAATTTCCTCTCTGAAATAAGACCTTTTCTGTTTTTGGTAACAAATCTGAACTTAGATCAGCAAAGGGAAAAAGTTCCAAGTTACAAGACAATGACACAGGTATACATTAGAATTGATATTTCTGTCTTGCCTTTACAACTGAGATCTTCTTTGGCTTAAGGCGAGTTGTTTAATAACACCATCCTTCAAGAAAATAAGAAAACGTAATGACTGATTGACGCTGGAACATTTCTGAGCAGAGTAAGAAGGTGGCTAAGATGAATAGTGAAATCTTTCCATCAGCTGGGAGCCTGAACTGCTCTGTGAGTGACACTGAAGAAGCAAAACACTGACATGTAAAGTGATTCAAATCCTATGTGATGGGCTGTCTATGTTGCAAAGAGTTGTTATATGTGAGTATGTCATGTTCTCTTCTCTGTTCATGCTGATGGATAATAAAAACCCACAAGCTCATCTCCAGTTCTGAATTTTTCCCTGTAGTAATAAAAGCATTATCAGGGACTAGCTATATAATATCTTATCATACTTATAACATATTCCTATGCTGGTACCTTGCATTATCTAATAAAGCATCCCAGGAGAAGAAAGCAGAAACAATATTCACAGAGTAAGGTTGTGAATGATCGCATACTGGAAGCAAATATTGTTGGTCATGAAATTGCTATGTATTAAATGATCACATCTCAAATATTTGCAGATAAAATATTTAAATATAATGTCAAGTAAATTATTTCTAAACAAACATGCCACAGAAAACCAGAAAATCGAAATCCATGTATATAGTTGTTGTTAGTACTGTTGCATTGAGTACGACTCATAAAAAGCCTATGAGTAACAGATCTGAACTCTGTTCTATATGGTGCCATCCTTATCGTCTCTGACATACTTGTTCCCGTTGCGACAGTCACTGGGTCAGTCCATCCAAATGAAAGCCTTTCTTTCTTTTGTTGACCCTACATCTTTCCAAGTTTTATGCTCTTTTCAAATAACAGGCTTTCCTAACAACATGCCCAAAGATTTTGTGGTGAAACTTCACCATCCTTGTTTCCAAGGAGTACTGTGTTTGCACTTTATTCAAGACTTCCTTTGGAAGTCCATGGGACATTCAGCACTCTTTGCCAACACTACAAATCAAAGGCATTGATCATTCCTTAGCTATCCCTAGATGGTCCAGCTCTTAGATACATAAAAAGTAATAGAAGAGACCATGTCTTGAATCAAAACACCTTAGTCTTTAAATTGACCTCATTGCTCTTCAATACTTTAAAATTTTTAAAGCAAAATTTTTCTAATGCAACATAGCTTTCGATTTCTTGGTTACAATTTCTGATAGTGTTGACTGTGAATCTAAACAAGATGAAACCATTGAAAAATTCAATCTTTTCTTCATCTAACATGATGTTGCCTATTGGTTCAATAATCAGGGTCTTTGTTTTCTTGACGTTGAGATGTAATCCATATTGCAGGCTCTAATTCTCTATGGGACATATAGTATTACTGCCTTTGGGGTTTGCAAGGTGGTTACCTTTATTGAAGGATCACAGGTGACACAGTGATTAAGCATTGTTATGTTACCTGAAAGAGAAATGCACTTGTAACACTATGGCAGGAAGACCTGGTAATCTATTTCAATAGAGATTACAGCCTTGGATGATAGTCTATGCATTAACTCCACTTTGTCCAATAGGGATACTGTCATTGCTGTTATGTGTTTTCAAGTCAGAATCGACCCATAGCTGGACTTCCAGAGGATTTTCAGAGATTGTTAATTGCATAAAAGATTGCCTTCCTTCTCCTGCAGAGCCGGTGGTGGATTCAAACCATGTGCAGTACCAATTCTTACCATTCAACAGCAATGGATTTTGTCTTTATAGAAACAGACTCTACATCTTTTTCTTAAAGAGTGGTTGGTAGGTTTGTGTTCAAATTGTCAACTTTTTGGTTAGCAATCATTACATCAATGACATCACCAATTACAATATCGATTACTACATCAATGTGGATGTTTACGTAGTCTAGAACAATGATTATTGTAGGAAAATTTCATGTTTATCCTTTAATCTTGGTCTTTTGGGAAAACAACTTGGAAAATTTCCTCCCAAACTTTAAAGAATTCCTTTTGTCTTAATTTTTTACCACTGAGTTTACTAGTTTTATTGAAATTTATTGACACTTATTGAGTAAGCAGGACTGATGTTTTTAATCTGGTGCCATATTTCAGCCTGTCTTGAGACTGTTTTACATCTTGCAGGGCTTGGTCAATGTTATTTTGGTTAACACTCAAGTCATCTACAATTCATAGCAGTTTTATGAAGAACAGATTAGAACCCTGCCCTATGTTGTACTATTTTCATGATTTCTCTCATGTTCAAGCCCTTTATGAGAGTCACTGTGTCAATCCATCACATTGAGGATCTTCCTCTCTTTCTTTTTTATTTACCATTTTTTAAAAAAAGTATTTACAATGAATGAAATATTGAAAATACAAAATTTGATCACTCTATTTCCACCTCATTTAGATCACCAAGCCCATGTTTTTCAACTACTATTCCTTTTTCACTTTTCCCAACTTTTGCATTCCCGTTAATGTTAATGTGTTATCATTAACACATCTTGACTGCATGGTTAATCAATTTCGGACTGGAAGATTTGGTAAAAATTTTCAATTTCTTCTTTTTTTTGGCTCTAGATATAAGAGTGTGTATTTGAATAATAATATTAACAGATCTTCCTTGTATGCTTATGGATATACAACATCACTCACAACATCACTTACAACATTGATTTTCAAGACAGAACTGTAAAGTGACTTTTTAAAAATAGGTATAGAGAAAGGATACATCTCTGCTGTACACCTTTCTGGATTTTATTGTTTTCCTTCTTTTTTTATTGGTTTGTTTACATAATTTATATACTTTGTGTTTTAAATATTATTCATTCACATTTTTTAAAAGCAATCGTTCTCATGAATTATGATTTATAAAATTAGTCATTATTGGACCTTGTCCATCATTACCCTATCTTTTCACCCAGATTCTTTATATTTCTTTCACCTGCTCCCTCCACCCACCAAACTGTGCACCTTGTTGTTTCACCTTTACTCACCTTCAGCCACCCCCTTTTTGTTCCAATGCATATTTTGCTAGTTATTCTTTTATTTTTACGATAATGGTCTTATGCAGTATTTTTCCATATAAGACCTTGTTAGTTCCCTCAGCATAATACTCTCCAACCTCTCATAATTTATGTAGTATTTTTAAAAATTTTTGCTCCTGAGTTCTGCATAGTATTCTATTGTGTGAATATACCATAATTTCTCAATCCATTTAGTTGTAGTTGGACTTTTGGGCTGTTTCCATGTTCTTGCAATGGTGAATAATGCTGCTATGAACTTTACTGTACAATTTTCCACTTGTGCCTCAGTTTTAATTTCTTTGGGGTATGTTCCTAGTAGTGGAATAGCTGGGTCATGTCAAGTTTCTCTTTTCAACTTTTTGAGGGAACGCCAAACTGTCTTCAGAGTGGTTGTACTATTTTGCACTCTTACCAACAGTGTATGAGAGTTCCCATCTCTCCACATCCTTTCCAACATTTTTTTCTTACTGTTCTACTGAATTTTACCACTGCTACTTGGGTGAGATGATATCTCATCGTGATTTTGATTTGCATCTTTCTTATTGCAAGTGATTTTAAGCATTTCTTCATTTCTCTGTTGGCCATCTAAATGTCTTCCTTTGTGAAGTTTTTCCATGTCTTTTACCCCTGTTGTTATTTTGCTATCAGTCTTTTTCTTCTGCAGGTTTAAGGAACAATAACTTTATAAATTATTACTTAACTTGGGAGGGACTGGACAGCATTATGCTGAATGAATTAATTCAATTCCACAAGTATACATATTGTCTAAGGCCTTTATTGTAGAAGGATCCAGGAAGGGTGGGAGAGGCTGGAAACAGAAGGATGTGGATGTAAGGGGGAAGAGGAGAGTAATCATTGGGCTGTACAATTTTATGGGGTGGGGAGGTAAAGGGAATTTGAAAGAATTTATTTGAATTTGTATTCGAATTTTGTAAATAAACTAATGAAAAGGAAAGAGAAAAACAGTATTCTGTAAACTTTTGCTTATGAGACTCTTGTCCAAAATTATATAGCCAAATGTTTCCCCCCCCCCCCAGCTAACAGGTTTTCTTTTCACCCTATGGGAAAAAGGTTTTGATGTATACAGGGATTTAATCTTTGTTGTTGTTGTTGTTTTTCTGTACCATCTAGTCACCTAGGACTCATATTATGATATAGGACTCATAGTGACTTTATGATACAATAACTCTGACTCCTGCCTTCTACTGAACCAGTCTCACTGACTTCAACACACCTAAGCTCATTACCTCAATTAGTGTATCAATCTGTCTTATCTGAAGTTTTCCTTTCCTTTACTGTCCTTCCACACTTCCAAGTATGATGTCCTTTTACAAGGACTAGTCCCTCCTGGTCATATGTCCAAAGTATGTGAAACAGAGCTTCAAAGTTCTTGCCTCCAAGGTAAACCTTGTTTTCCCTCTTTTTCAGACAGACCTATTTGCTTTCTTGGTGGTCCATGTTATGTTCAAGACTTTTCTCCAGAGCCACAACTCAAAGGTTTCATTCTTCTGTCATCTGTAGTCATTGCCCAGCTTTCTGATGCATAGCAATTAATTGTGAAGGCTATGGCCTGGGTCAAGCACACCTTGATCTCTAGATTGATAACATTGCACTATGGAGCTCTGAAGAGGTTCCTAATAGCAGACTTCCCCAGTGCAATTCATCTTTTGATTTCCTGAGTGTGAGTGCTGTTGCAGACCAAGGGTAAAATACTTTAATAATTATTAATACTGAGACAGACAGCCAGGAATGAGATAAAACAGAGACCATAAAAAATAGAGGGGGCGGCAGTTCAGGTGACTGAAGGCCAGGATTCCAGCTTCCCTGTATCTTTATTGAAAATTATCAGGAAGTAAATCATAAAGAGAATTCAATGCCAATGAAGCTAAGCTCTTTCTATTGAAAACCTTCCACTTGACTCAGGAGGGAAGGGTCAGTAAATACAATTAAAAAACAAAACAAAACAAACAAACAAACAAAAACAATGCAAGAATCAGTAAACCCTTAAGGATTGCCTTAGTGCCTCAGGGTGAACTCCACCTTGAACTGCACCTCCCCCACATTCTGAAATAGCATTCGGTTTATTAAAAATATTTAGTATTGGCTTCCCATAGAGTGTCAAGAGTGTTGACTGTGGAGTTGAGCAAGCTGAAATCGCTAACAACCTAAGTCTTTTCTCTATCTATCATGGTGCTTTAATTGAGCCAGAAGTGGGAATACTTGTCTTCATGATATTGAGCTTCAATCCTTATTGAAGACTACAGTGTTTGATCTTCTGCTTTTCAGTTTCAGCAAACAAGATTGTGTCATCTGTATAACACTGTTCGTTGATGAGTATCCCTCTAATTCTGATGCCACATTCTTTCTCATAAAGTTCAGACTCCCAAATCATCTCTTCCACAGGCAGATTGAAAAAGTCCTGGAGACAGTCACACCACTGACACATTCCTTTCCTGATTTTGTACCATGCAGTGTTTCCTTGCTCTATTCTGAGGTCTGCTTCCTGGTCCACATATAGTTTCACATAAGCACAATAAGGCTTTCTGGGATTAAAATTCATCAGTTTTATCTCTATGGTTGTGTAATTCTGGCTGGTTTGTCAGCCTCTTTATACCATGTTCACTTTTTGAGAGGCTCGCTCTCCAACTGCACTGCTACTGATAGTCTACAGTGCTCATCAGTCTCTGCAAAACTGGTCTGCGTACCTACAATCTTGTAAGTCATTCCCCTGATGGGTCTGAGTCTCTCACAAGCTCTTCCACTAAACTGATGAGCCCAAGGAACATAGAAGAGTGAGTGAACTGAACAAAGGAAGGACTGTTGATGTCAGAAGTCATGAAGTTACACAGCAAATCCAACATTTGGAACACTGTTGACTCTGTACTTCTTGTAAATGGTCC
>NW_006399908.1:4392405-4407967 GCF_000299155.1 Elephantulus edwardii | reverse complement strand
GGGTATCTCCTGCCTAGGTTGCTCCTAAGAATTTTCCTGTTTGGGCAGGGCCCTGGATTTTTGGTGGATTTGTCAACCTATCTCTGTTGGTCGTGTAGGCAAGCCCAGTTTTCAAATCATCCCTAGTCTGTTCTTCAGTGTTTGATAGTAACAGGATATAATCCTTGTAATGTATAACTGGAAGGACGGGTGGCATCCACTTCCATAACAGCTTGCCTCCGGAAACCCTATGAACCTGGAGAGAGGATGAAAGACACCCAAGTGTCGAGGACTCTCTTTCATAGGATCACTATGAGTCACCTGCGACTCGACGGCACTTAACAACAACAACAATGTATAGTTAACAATGAATATCTGGATCGAGTTCAAATCTCTTCTAACCAGGCTACAGCACTATGCTGTTGAATTAAAAATAAACTAGTGGTAAGACTGTAAAGGTAAGCTGATAGCCTTTAAATGCAAAAACAAAATGTGGCTCTTTTCTGAGTCTGGAAGGGAAATTTTTTTTTAAAGCATTTTCAAGCTCTATTACTGAGTACCAGTCTCTTTAGTCTGCTATATCTTTTGCACCTTCGATACCATGTCTGGGACTGCTGAAGCCATAAGTGGCACAATTTTTTTAGGACTCAGCAGTCTACAGTTAACTTCCATGAGTCATGTGCTTTTATTTCAGGTCATACAGCGATGTTATATGGAAAATTTATCAGGGCCAGTACCCTAGCCTTTAGCATGTCTTTGATCATTTCTTTATTGTCCACCACATATCCTACATTTCTCCAAACCACCAAGATGAGTGGGCTAAAGTAAGTCTAATAGTTCCAATTTAGCATGTCCACTCAACATTTGCTTGACTTACATGCCCTGAGTTTTACAATATCTGGTGGAAACAGTGCTCCCCAATTAGACTTACTATCATAATATTCATACCAATAATACATTCAGATAAAAGAGATGCAACTACTTCATAGAATATCTGTTTACACTTTCTAATTCTCATCCCAAATTTCACTTTAGTCCCATTAATTACTGCATTCCCATATCCTACTAATTTAATTTTAGGTCCCTTCAAGGTTTTATAAATAAGTTTGAGGATTACAATACATTGGGCTACTGTGTCCAGAAGTCCCAAGAAGATTTATTCTCCACCACCAGGGTTTTTTACCCACACATACACATATGGCCTAACGTCATGTGGTAGGAAGTGACCAGACAAATGTTTCTCAGAGTTACCTACACAAGAGAGAGAAGGGGAAGAGGTTGGTGCCAATATACAGTTGCCCATGCAAGGGCTAAAGCTAAACATTACTGTGGGTAAATCTTGCTATATTTTGGAGGAACATTCTTCCTAGAGGTACAGCACTCTTCCATCAGTATGCTATGCTGAGGTAGCCTAGTATTGCTGTGATCCTGAACCTTGCACCACTGGGGTGTCAACTGCTATAATGATTGACTATGGTGGAAGGTGTTTAGTGGAGCTCTCAGTTTGAGACAGGTCTGGAAGCATCCACTTCCTAAACAACATGCCTCTGGAAACTCTATGAACTTTGATAAATGTTGATAGTTGTAGAGGGGCTTCAGGCCTTTTGTTTATAGGATTGCCATGAGTCATGCTCCACTCAAAAGCAATCAACAACAACTTTATACCATATGCTAAGCTTTGTAAGCTTGAGCCCATTTTGTCTCTTATGATCTTGATGATTCTGGGCCTTACTCCTAAGTGTCTGATCCACTTTGAGTTGAATTTTGTGTATGGTGTGAAATGTGGATCCTGCTTCAGCTTTCTACAGGTAGCAGTCCAGATTTGCCAACACCATGTATTGTTATTTACCATTTGATAGGTTTTGTTTGCTTTTCAAATATCAGTTGACTATAGATTGATGTATTTATTTCTGGGTTCATGATTTAGATCCATTGGTCTAGTGCCTGTCATTGTACCAGTACCATGATGTTTTGGTTATTACAGCTGTACAGTAGATCCCTTCCACTTCATTTTAGTTTTTCAGAAATGTTTTACTTATTCGGGATCTCTTTCCTTTCAAAATAAATTTGACAATTGCCTTTTCTATCTCTTTGAAAAATTAATTTGGTGTCTGTACTGGGATTGAAACTGAGGAGGAACTGAAGTACTTGTTGCAGAAAGTCAAGGAATATAGTTTTCAATATTGATTGAAGCTCAATATCAAGAAGACAAAGATTCTCAGCATGGAGCTAATTGACAGCACCATGCTAAATGGAGAAGAGATTGCTTTTTTTAACCATTTCAGATTACTTAGGTCCACAATCAGCATCCATGTGATTAGCAGTCAGGAAATCAAAAGATTAATTACACTGGGAAAATCTTCTGTCAGGGACATCCTTAGTGTACTGAGGGAGCAACAATGTTAATCTAGAGATTAAGATACATGGTCTTCCCAAATACTTGCTATGCTTTAGAGAGTTGAACAATGACTAAAGATGAAGAACAAAAATAAATTCCCTTGTGTTGTGGTGCTGGAGAAGAGTATGGAACCACCAAGTTCCATGGACCTCCAAGAGAACAAATAGCTCTGTCCTAGAGAGAGCAAAACCAAGTTTTTCCTTGGAGGCAAGAATTTTGAAACTCTATCTAACATACTTTGGGCAGGTGACCAGGAGAGACCAGTTTGTGGAGAAGGACATCATGCTTGGAAGGGTGGAGGGACAGCACAAGAGAGAAGGACCCTGATGAGATGGACTGACCCAGTAACTGAGATAATTAATGAGGGTAGGTATGTTGGGGTCAGTGATATAGGGCACGCTTCACAGCTGTTGTACATTGGGTTCCTATGAGTCACAGGCGATTCAATTTATAGAACAACAAATTGAGATTATATTAAACATGTAGAATGCTTTTTGTAAGGATTGCCATTTTCACCATATTGAGTCTTATCCATGAACAGGGAATATTTTTCCATTTATTTAGATATAGTATTGTTTCTTAGAGAAGTGTTTTGTCACTTTCTTTGTGAAGGTCTTTTGTGTCTCTAGTTAGGTTTATTCCTATGTATCCCAATTTATGGTTGGCTTTTGTAAGTTATACTGCTTTCTTATTTTTTTTCTCTGTTTTTTCTTTATTACTGCAGAGGAACTCCACTGACTTTTGTATATTGATCTTGGATTCTGCCATTGTACTATATTGGTCTACTAGCTCTAACAGGGAATTTTATTGTTGTTGAGTCTTTGAGTTTTCTGTGCACATGATCATATCATCTCCATATAACAATAGTTTAACTAGCTCTTTGCCAATCAGGACGCCTCTTATTTCCTTCTCTTGTTTTATTACCCTAGCAAATAAATATGATACAATATTTAATAGTAGTGATGAAAGTGGGCATCCTTATCTGGGTCCTGTTCACAAGGAGAATGTTTTCAGTCTTTCTCCATTGATAATGGTACTAGTTCTTAGTTTTGTGTATATACTTTTCACTATGTTGAGAAAATTCTCTTCTGTTCCTATTTTGCTGAGTGTTATAACCAGGAAGGTTGTTTAATTTTGTCAAATGCCTTTTCTTCATCAATTACCAGAATCATGTAGCTCTTGTTATTTGTTTTATTAATGTGATTAGTTAGGTTGATTTGTTTCTTATGTTGAACCATCCTTGCATACCTGTTATGAATCCCACTTGGTCATGATGAGGTTTTTTGTTGTGGGTTTTTCTTTGTTGTTGTTGTTTTAATGTACTATTGAATTTCAGCAGCCAAAACTTTGTTAAGGATTTTGCCTTTATACTCATGAGACATATTGGCCTATAGTTTTTTGTTTTTAGTTTTTGTGATATCTTTGCCTGATTTTGGTATTAGAGTAGTGCTCTCTTCATTAAATTGCTCTGGAATGTTCATTATTTTTCTGTTGTTAGAAATAATTTAAATATAATTGTTGATAGATTTTCTCTGAATATTTGATATAAATCAGCTGTAAAGCCATCTGGTTCAGGACTTTTGTGTGGGGTAATCTTTTTTATAATCTACCATTTTAATGATAGCAGGGATTTCCCCCAAAAGAAGATACTTTTCAAAGGGAGTTTCGGGCTCTTTTCCACACCTCATAGTCCTGGTTCTGGAAAGAAGTGTCTAAACTGATGATGTCTTCTCTCCTGAAGTTTATTGTCCTGTTGTGTCTGTGGAGTGGCGTGAGACAAGGAGCACCATCTTCAGCAGTTTCTATCCAGGGATCTTTGAATACAGCTCTCTCTCTGGCATCTCAGCATGCCAGCTGTGAAAATTAGTCTCTTCCCTGGTTTTAGCTCTCTGTCCTAAACTCTATTGTCTTGTTTCGTCCCTGGAATTGCCCATGGAGGCAGGAATCCCCAGATGGAAGAACCTTTCTCAAGGGAGGTTTCAGGCCTTTCTCTCCTCCACACCTGTAAGTACTGGCTCTGGAAAAGAGTTCCAGTAATTCTATATTCTCTTATATCAAAAGAATTTTTTTTCCTCTCTGATGACCTTCATAATTTTTTCTTTGACATTATCTTTCAGGAGTTAGAATAAAAAATAATATGTAATTTTTTATTATTTTGGTTTGCTGTGTGGTCTTTATCCTACATTAGGTTCCTTGAGCTCTTAGAATTATAGACTGATTTGCATCTTTCTGATAAATATGTATAAGTCATTATATTTAAAATATTCTTCCCTTCCTAGCAAGCAATAAATGTTGGAGAGGATGCAGAGAGTTTGGAACTCTCATATATTGTTAGTGGAATTGTAAAGTGGCACAACCAGTCTGAAAGGCACTTTGCCAAAAGCTGAATACAGAAATTCTTTATGACTCAGCTATTCTACTGCTAGGAATGTGCACCAAAGAAATTAGAGCTGAGATACAAATAAACATTTGTACACCTATGTCCATAGCAGCATTATTCACCATCTCAAGAACACAGAAACAGCCCAAATATCCAAGCACAATGGAATAGATTGAGAAACTGTGGTGCTTTCACATGGTGGAAAACTGTGCACCAGTCACTAGTAACGATTTTGAAAATTACTACATTAACTTGGGAGACATTGGAGAGCGTTATGCTGAGTTTTATAAGGACAAATGCAACACTACATAAAACCATTATTGTAGCAGCAATGAATGAATGGAAATGCAAATTCTCTGTAAATGTTCATTAAAATTATTTTTTTAAAAAAGATAAAGAATAGTAAAAGGATTAAAAAAAAAACCACCAAAAACCATTATTGTAGAAATAGAAGGATAACTAGGACAACTTGTATGAGGAGTAAATGGTGGAGGGAAGAAGCAGAAGTGTGAAAGTGGGCAAGGGGAAATCGTAGGGCCACACATTTGGTGTGTGAAAGGATGGGAGGGAGGTAAAGGGAATGAGATAGATCCATTGGGGATCTGGAAAAACAGGGTAATGGTGGGCATAGTTCAAAAGTGATTAATTTTATAAAACAATGTGCGGGATGAGTGTATGAAACACAATGTGAATAAATTATAGTGTGAAACACAATGCATACAAATTTTGTAAGCAAACCTATATAACAAAAAAATATTCTATACTTCTTTTCTCATGTTTTGATATTTAAAACACATGAATTTTAGAAAGTTTATATTACCCTGAATCTTGTCTTGTTTGGTTTATTTTTTTAAATAAATGTAGTCATAAAATATTTTTAATACTGTACAAATCTATATATAAAATATGCACTGTACTGTTTCAATAACTTTTACTTGATTAATTCAGCTAAATAAAATATTTTGTTCTCTTTGGTATACTTCCTTTTTTGTCTTCATCTTTCAAATTTGGTAATTTTAACTGATGCTCTTTGATTGCCCTTTGTATTTGCAATCAGCTATTATGTTCCCCTCAATTAAAACAGACTTTCAAGGAATATTCCACCTGACTCCTTCTGATGATATGGAGATTTTTGAAAGTATTTCTTTGTGTTTATTATGTTTGTTTTGTTTGTTTGGGTATAAAGGATGCTCATCTAGATGATAAAATAATTATGATAAAAACAAAAGGGGGGAAATATGGGAAGGCAATATTAAATATTTGTAATAAACTGAATGCTATTTTTTTAAAAAATTATGTTCCCCTAGAATAGTTTTAAGTTTTTAGGGCATGATTCCAAGAATTGTGAAGGTTTTCTCTATGTTTTGAACTGCCGTAATTGTTCTCCATTTGTGATGCATTATAAGCCCTGGCTTATATGCAATACTGCGCAGCATTGCTGATATTTGGCATTGTCCAATAAGTTTCAACTCAGAGTGACTGTATTTAACAGAATTTAATACTGTCTGACCCTGTGCCAGCCTCACAATAACTCCTATGCTTGAGTCCATTGCTGCATCCACTATATTAAAAATGATTGGAGCAGTACATCAACAGAGAAGGAATATTCATGCTAGGTGAGTAGATTGGATATACAAACTCTTGTTTATTTCTTTGTATCTTGATGAGGTTGAGGTTGTGTCTGCCCTTTAGTTTTGAAATCACACCAGTATAGTGACTTCTTTTCCTAAAAAGGGCACCCATAGTTTCTTTTTGTTTTTCCTTTTTCTTCTTCTTTTTTAAAATGTTATACTGGTTTACATACCATGTTCATAAAATTTGTATACATTGTTTTTCACACTAGATTTTTCTCCTTTCATTTACCCATCCCTCCCTGCACCCATCAAATTGTGTGACCCTATGATTAAGCCATCCACCCCTCTGGATCCTTGTAATTGTTCTACTACAGTGGTCTTGTACAGTATTTTATAGATTACTACCTAACACGGGAGGGACTGGAAAGCACTATGCTAAGTGAACCAACTCAGTCTCATAAAGACAAATACTGTATGTTATTGACTGTTGTCGAGTCAAGCATGACTCAAAGCGACTCTATGAACAAAAAACCTGAAGCCTTTCTATAACTATTGTTGTTCCTCCAGGTTCATAGAGTTTCCATAGGCACGTAGTTTAGGAGAGTGGATGCCACTCCTGTTTCCAAATGTGTCTTGAACTGGGAGTTCCACCAAACACTGTCCACCATGGGCAGTCATTATGGCATTTGACACCCCAATGGCACAAGGGTCAGCCTCACAGCAAACTCAGAATACTTCAGTACAGCAAAATGACAGAAAAGTGCCGTATGACTTAGAAGAATGTTCCTCCAAAATATAACAACACTAGGCTCACTTAGCAATACTGTATAGAGCACCCATAATTTCTATTAACATTCCATTACTACATGAAACCAAACAGAGATAAGTTAAGAAAGATCAATGTGAACATCTGCTTCTTAGCAAATTTACTAACTATGGAAAGGAATTGTTGTGTACCATCAAGTCAGCACAAGACCTTCCAAAACCCTCTAATGGGTTTTCAGAGACAGTTAATCACACAGGAAGAGATTGCCCATCCTTCTCCTGGAGAGCAGCTGGTAGATTTGAACCATGTCCCTTGGGATTGCAGTGCAGTTTCTTACCACTAGACCACCAGAACTCCCTACGGGATAACACACATTTTTAGTAGACATTGAGCCATGTTTTCCATTACTTTTGGTTATGATCAGCTTTCTTTGCTCTAGTATTTTTCCTCTAATAATCAAATATTTACTCTTTGCTCTGATTCAAAATCGAATAGTGTTTTTCTGCTAATAATGTTTATAGTCTAATATCCTCACCAAAACAATGATTCTTACTATCTTTTACTCTACTCTCATCCCCTACCCCAAAAATGTATAGCTTTCCACCTTAATATAATCCAGGATATTAATTATATTTTTTATTAGGCATCAAGAATGAATTTAAAATTACTCTATCTAATTTCCTTTCTCATTACTTTTTCTTATATGTAAAGCTTTTCCCTTTCTTTGCTTTATTATTACACTTATTTAATACTTTCTTTAAGCAATTCTTTTATCAAAGAATAGAGACAAATGCTTCCCTAGATAAAGATATTATTAATTTTCTTCTTTAAAACTGCTGAGAATTAAAATTTAATAAGATGGTGAATCTTATTAAATAAGAAAATTTATAAGATGGTGCATCATTGATTTATTTCTTCAGTTCTTCTTACTATTATTTCTTTAATTGTTTACTCCCTTCTATTATTTCTCTCAATTTTTTTACAATATTGTTATTGAAATATCTGAACACATTTCACAGGTCTCAATATATTTTTACCTCATTATTCTTTCTACTTGAGGAAGAACTCCATTCTATCTTAATATTTATCTGTTTTCTTCAGTTATTAAGTTCATTGTTTTAGATTTAAAATTTCATTTCACAATTGAAACTGTCATTTCTCCTGTTAATGAAAAAGTGCTCCAAATATAATTATGTTAATTGAAAACTTGATCTTGCTTTGTTTAGTTTGTTTTCTTAGGCATTCATTCTGCTTTGATTAAATTTGACAGCACTTTCATATTTTTCTTTTCCCAGAAGAGGTTAGTGATTCTATATTTGAAAATTACTGTTTCCTTGAGTATGTTCTGTTTACTTCCTGACTCACAAATGAGAGCTTAATTGGGGTACCAGATAGTACCCTTCTAGTGTTTTCTGAGTTTGGAGATTTTTCAATCTCTTCAGATATATTAACTACTACATTATAGTTTTATGTGTATTTCCCTCATACCCTACTTTAGTGGTTATGACTGCTCTAACCACTGCTTGGTAAAATTGGTATAATAGTAGAGAAGAGAGTTATGATTACCTAAAGAACTCTGAATGAAGATCCAGATGTAATTACCCTGAAACAAAGAATGCTCCGTGGCCTACTTTCTTTCATACTCAAATTATTCTTGGTTTGTAGCTCCTGGAAACTATTCTACTGCAATAGCAATGTTTTCCTGTGCATTATGCAAAATATTATAGTCATAATATTTAGTTACATAACCCCAAACTTACTATGTTAGATATTTTCTGTGTATATAATTCAGTGGCATTAATTAGGTACTGGAAATAATGTTGAAAAAAGCAGTATGGCGCTTTCTCAAAAAGTTGCAAATAGAGATACCATTTGACCCAGCAATTCCACTACTGGGAATATACCCTGAAGAGACCATAGCTGACATCCAAGCAGATATATGCACACCCATGTTTATTGCAGCTTTGTTCACAATAGCAAGGAGTTGGAAACAACCTAAGTGCCCATCAACAAACGAATGGCTAGAGAAGCTGTGGTATATTCGCACAATGGAATACTATGCTGCATTAAAAAACAAGGCACTCATGCAGTATTATTCAAAATGGTTGACTCTGGAGAACATTATGCTGAGTGAAATATCCCAGTCACAAAAGGACAAATATTACATGATGCCACTGTTGTAGAATGGGACTGTCCTTGGGGTTGGGGAGAGACTGAGTAAGATGGGTTCAATAATGTATACTGCACTGAAACAGAGGAGGGAGAAAACTGTTTAAAAGAGATATATAACTAGGTATTTCTGTCATCACAGGAGACTAGAGCGAGGGCTGCATGGTGGAGGGGACCTGGGGGAGGGTTTGTAAAACAATGAAAGAATCTTTTGTTTTACTTTTCCATAATTTTTGGACTCATGTACTTATAACTTGTTAGTCAAATTTGTGTCTTCTAGGCTGCAACACCCCCATGATACATCTTCAAGGATATGTACATGTACAGCCAAGCACAATCAATAAGAGTGCATCTGAATTCCAAAATCAATCTCCATAATAGTCTATGTGTTTCCTACTGCCAAAGGGGCCCTTTAGAGTAGTGAGAGAAGATCTTCACCCTGAAACCCACAGCGTCCCTTTTCAGCAGGAAGTAGCTAAGAGAATACGCCGTCCCCTTTTCCTTATGACTCAGGGTGAAGTCTCTCTCAGGGAGGAGTGATAGGGAATGGCAAAGGATACACTGACAAAGAAGTTTAATCAGAACTGGCTTTGACAAGCACTGTGGCATTTGGACAAGAACAAACTGGGAGGAGGGTAGAGAGAATAGTGCAACAATGAATGAGTGGAAGCCCAAAATCTCTGTAAATGTTTATGAAAATTAATAAAATATAATTATAGAAAAAAAATTCTCAAAACTTTTTATCATCTTAAAAAAGAAGTTAAGTATTAATTAAGCATCTTTTGTATTTCTATATCATGTTTTATTTATTCATTTCCTCTATTGACAGCTAGTTGGTTGATTTCTACCTTCCACCTTGGAGCTAGTTGAATGATATTACAGTGGACGCTGGTATGCAATGATCTGTTTGGGTCCCTGCTTTCAGTTTCTTTGTTCTATATATCCAGCAGGGAGTTTTGATGGCTCAGTGGTAAGGAGATGCATTGTCAACCCAAAGGTTTGAATCCACTAGCTACTCAGGGGGAAAAGGTGGCCTCTCTTTTCCTATTCAATTTACTACCTTTGAAACCTGCTGGAAGGTCAGCTACAGATCCGTTTTGATCCCAAGGTATATAAATACAGCAACATATATGCAGGAAAGAATTAGGTCCAGTTAAAAACCTGTTGTCAAATATAAGATCCTGAAGACTTACCTCTGTAAATCATTCTAAGGATTTTCTAATTCATTTTTAGTTAATTTAAATATATGATAAATCTGAGGAAAGCACAAACTTCATTCAGCGGTATTGAACTCATTTTTGAAAATCAATTCTTTCTCTATTCACCTATAGCATAAACCTATAGTCTCTCTCTCTCTCTCTCTCTCTTTTTCTCTCTCTCTCCCCATCTCCATTTCTCTCTACCTATCTCTATCTCTCTCCCCGATCTCTATCTCTATCTACTTATAGCACAAATACTATAACATTATTTATTGTTTTCTATGTGTCAGAACTTAACAGCTTTCTCTCTTAGAAATTTATACCCTGATTATGACATTCTCTTTTTCTTTGCTATCATATATATTTATAAACTTTTTTGTTCAATTTCATGGAATTTATTTGCTTGATTTAGCAACTTAGACTCATCTCTACCTTCTTTTCAAATCCTCACACTCCAATATTTTTCATTAATACAACTTCCTTGCAAATCAAATCTATGTTGGGCAAAGTGTGAACTTAAAGCTTTTGCAAATGCAGTTGGGTTTTGAATATCTTAGGAAACAACAACTTTTAATAGTGTCTTGAAATTGGATAAAGTTTGGAAATAAAATACATAAAATTTTAAAACTACAAAAACCTCAATACAGTATCCTACCAAAGGCAATCTACTTGCTCAAAGCAATCCCAATCCAGATACCAAATTCATTTTTCAAGGAGATTGAAAGGAAAATTATAAAGTTTATTTGAAGAGGCAAGAGATCCCAGATAAGAAAAACACTTCTGAAAAACAAAAATGAGATTGGAGGCATAGAACCCCCTGACCTCAAAACCTACTGCATAGTAAGTAACCAAAAGAGCATGGTACTGGTACAATTACAGGCACAAAGACCAATGGAACAGAATTGAGAACCTGGAAATAGACCCAGCTGTGGTCAACTGATATTTGACAAGGAAATAAAGGCTATAAAATGGGGAAATGATAACCTCTTCAATAAAAGGTGCTGGCAAAACTGGACTTCCACCTGCAGAATGTTACAGAATCCACATCTCACACCATACACAAAAATCAACTCAAGGTGGATCAGAGACCTGGCAGTAAAGCCCCAAACCATAATGCTCATAAAAGACAAACTGGGATCAAGCTTTGAAGCACTAATCCAGGTATAAAGAGACTTCCACCAGAAATGCACAGTCTGAAGAGGATAAAACTGATGCATGAGACCTTCTAAAGATTAAATTCATGTGTGCATCTAAACCTTTCCCCAACAGGGTGAGAAGAAAACCTACAGACTGGGAACAAATACTTGGTAATGCCATCTCAGACAAGAGTCTTATAACAAAAGTTCACAGAATCATTATGAGCCTCCACAAGAAAAATACTGGTAACACAATGAAAAAATGGGCAAAATCCATGCAAGAATTTTCACAGAGAAAGAAATTCGAATGGCAAACAGACACATTAAGAAATGCTCCAAATCACTGGCAATGAGATGCAAATCACAACCACAATGAGGTACTGTTTCACCCCAGTAACAGTGACAAAGTTTAACAGGGAAGCAAGTAATAAATGTCGGAGAAGATGTGGAGAAAGGAACTCTTATACATTGTTGGTGGGATTGTAAAATGGTACAATTCTGGAAGGCAATTTGGCACTTCCTCAAAAAACTGAACAGAAAAATTCCATATGATCCAGTTATTCCACTACTTGGAATATGCCCTGAGTAAATGAGAACTGAGGTACAAATGGAGTTTTGTTCACCAATGTTCATAGCAGCATTATACACCATTGCAAGAACATGGAAACAGCCCAAATGTTCAACCACAAATGAATGGATTGAGAAATTATGGTACATTCACACAATAGAATACTATGCAGCACACAGGAGCAATGATTTTGCAAATTATTACCTAACTAGGGAAGGACTGGAGCACATTATGCTGAGTGAACTAACTCAGTCCCACAAAGATAAATATTGCATATAACTGTTATTGTAGATGAGTATAAGGATCCAAAAGGGGTGGGAGAGGGGGGAAGCAGAGGGATGAGGATGTGCAGGGGGTGGTGGGGAGTAATCACAGGGTTGTACAATTTGATGGGTGGGGGATGAAGGAAATGGAAAGAATCTGTTCTCTAAAATAATGTATCCAAATTTTGTAAAGAAACTAGTGTAAAATTTAAAAATAAATAATGTGTTTCAGTTTTAAAAAATAGTTATAATATCCTTTCTATGTTATTTTGGTCAAGTTAAAATGCTTTCTATGTTATTTTTGTCAAGTTTTGATATCATAGTAACATTAAGTTCATTGATTGTGTTTGGCAGTGTTATGGTTTGAAAAACTGGATATTTTCTGCTACCATAAGAATTATGTCTGATTGAGAAAGATTGACAATTCAATTCATACCCTTGAAAATCAACTGAATGATCAGTTAGTTATTGGCCGGTTCTGACTCAAAAGCAATGAGAGTTTTTCCTAGATTTATTAGACCTTACTGTTGTTGTTGTTGTTGTTAGGTGCTATCAAGTTGAATATGCCTCATAGAGACCCTATGAACAAGATATTTGAAACCCCTGTTCTGTCTTGCACCATTTTTATATCTTCTGACACACAAGAGCCCATTGCAGCAGTCTCCGTGTCAATCCACCTGGTTGAGGGTCTTCCTCTCCTTCAGCGACTCTCCACCTTTTCCAGTATCATGTCCCTCTCCAAGGAACAGGCTTTCCTAGCAGCGTGACCACAGTATGTGAGGCGGGATCTTACTAGGAAAATAAATTTGCGTTAAGGCTAATAAAAGGACCTTATAATCACAATTTTTAAAGTAGTATTGCTCTAACCATGTTTTGATTCTTCTTAAGTTAATGTTATTGAATATATTTTCTTTTTCATCTGAATTTTAAAACATGTTATTTAAAGCTGTTCACAGAATTCTTTCATAAATTTAATTGCTTTTTTCTATAAGTATACTCTCATTACTTATGTTTTCTCAAACTTTTCAAGTGATGTCTTTTAATAATTACTTTCAAAATACTACTTTTAAGTTTAAATATCTTATTTTAAAGTTTCTGTCATGCCTTCCATTGTAAATTATATATTTAGTAGTGTTTTCTACATTCTTATTCATTTATTTCACTCTTATAACACATAGTGTTGAGCATATGTAATTCACTATTCTAACAAGTACATTTGAGACAATATAAAGTTCAGAGTTCTTTTTGATCACACTCATCGGCTTTATGTTTCTCTTATTACCATAGGTTTAAATTATAAGATAAATGTTTTAAGGAAAATATAGGCTTTTTGTGCTGGTGAATGACTTCTGTGTGTGTGCTAATGTTTCCTATTTCATTGTAAATCAGAAGGAAAGATTGCATGGTATCTGATTTTGGTCTGGTTTTGCTATATTTACTTTGGCAAATTATATTGGTATTTTTTAATTGAGCATGACTCTAGAATTTATTAAAATTTTATGAGAACCTCCTATTGTTGCTGCTACTGAACTGATTCCAATTTGTAGTGACCTCGGATTTACAGAACAGTATTTCTCCCTAGAGTCTTTCTTTCAGTCTACCTTTCAGAAGTAGATAGTGAAGTCTGTCTTCTGAAGGGCTACTAAGTAAGTTCAAATTCAACCTTCCAGCAAAGTGTGAGTTTTTAATTGCTTGTCCCAACCATACAACTTTGTAAAATCCTAAATATTTTAAAATAAAGTATATTTTGGCTGTAGATAGCCTTTGTAAGCTTCAGAGAATCAAGTTGATAGTAATGAAAGGAAATAACAAAAGCATTGTTTTAAAATATAATGATATTTCCATATGACACTGAACTACATGACTGATAAAAATCAGAGGGAAGGTCCCAAAAGTACTTGAAGTGTATTTGCATTATCAATTTAACTTCTACCCTTTTCAAATATATAATTTAGCATTTTTTTCAAGTTAAGTGTTCTATCTTTCAAGATGAAACTGTTTTAAGTCTTACTTTCTACTTATTTTCTAGTATGAATCATTAGAATACAAATACTTTTGCAAAAAGGGTACAGAACTGATGCCAATTTAGAAGATCAAATTGAATTTGTGTAGATTATTATTTCTTTAGAACCTGACATGCAACGTATGGGATACTGTGAATGTCTCTGACATTGGTTGTTTCTGAGCCAAACTAAGTTAGAGTTGAACTGGGCTAAAATGATTCTTTCTGTTTTCTGTTGACTACTTTATTAAAAGTGTGTTCTTTCTTCCTTCCATGAAATTCTGATGGGTGGTTATGGTGGGGGGGGGGGCTTCACATCCTTTTAGTGTCACATGTCTTGATTATTATTTAGCTAGAATGAGACTTATAGCACCCTACTCTATACCTATATGACCACCTTCCTATATGTCACCCTTAAATTGGCATTGTGATTCTAAGAACAAATTCATACACTGTCTCTGCATATACTTCCGTTCATTTCTTATGTTTATAAGTTCACCTAGAACAAGAAAACTATATAGTTCAACTTGACTCCAGGTCAATTTTTCAATCTTTCTGCCAACACTTATACCGAGGGATTTTCCCCTCTTATATTTTAACCTCAAGAGTAATATTTATAACAGAAAATAAAAAACAAATATTTCCCCAAAATGGAACTAAAATAGTGGACTTTACAACACATGAGTCAATAATGTTTGGTTAGTTGTTTTTTGGGTTGATTTGTTTTTTTTACCAACAATAAAGTTCTAAATTAAACAAAGGGAAGTCCATAGTTTGAAAGAAGCACAAGGAATTATTCTATCACCTCATTCTTACCACATCATCCTGGAGGTAAAAATGGAAACTTGTGATCAGTAATAATAACTTTCTTCTGGTTTTGGTTCCTCCGAATAGGTGCGGATACTTTCAATCCTTAAATTAGCTTTGGCCTGCTTGTGGCTTAGTGGAAAGAAGCTGTGCTGCAATCCCGAAGGTGCGAAGTTTGAGGCCAACAGCTGCCTGGCAGGAGAAGGATGAGAAATTTCCTCTCATGCAATTGTTGTTGTTGTTGTTGTTATGTGCCATCGAGTCGCTTGAGACTCATAGCGACCCTATGTACAACAGCTCTAAACTCTGCTCTGTCCTGTG
>NW_006399908.1:4331730-4391780 GCF_000299155.1 Elephantulus edwardii | reverse complement strand
CTTGACATTGAGCCTCAATCCATACTGAAGGTTGCAGTCCCTGACCCTCAGCAGCAAGCGCTTCAGGTCCTCCTCAGTTTCAGCAAGCAAGGTTGTGTCATCTGCATAATGCAGATTGTTTATGGATCTTCTACCAATTCTGATGCCACATCTCTCCTCGTTGAATCCAGCCTCCTGGATAATCTGTTCTGCATACAGGTTGAAAAGGTATGGAGACAGGACACATCCCTGGCATATGCCCTTCCCAATTTTGAACCATGCAGTGTTTTCTTGCTGTGTTCTGACAGAGACATGCAATTAACTGCCTCTTTAAGCCTACTAGAGGATCAGCAATGTCTTGGTTTTGACTCTACGGTACGTACAACAAGAAGAAACAGTCTAGTTGGACAAGCATGTTTTCTCTTAGTTCTCTCTTACTCCAGGCCTTAGCTGTTGGCAGTACTATATGGAGGATCCTAACTCAGCAAGGTGGAAAGCAATCAGGACCTGCCTGGGGCTGTGATTCTCTCATTGTGCAAGCTCCATGTTTTCTCCCAGTACCAATGAAATGTGCCTGAGGGTCTCCGCAGCAACAGTGATACTGAAATGTTCATTATATTCCCTGGGTTAACTGGAACTCAGTTCACCAAGGTAGGACATAAACTTTTGTTAAATGATGAGTTTATCACCCTCTGCTTTGTTTCTGTTATATCTATTATCCTGACCCCTACAAAAGCTCCTTAGTGCTCCTAATATGTCACAAAGAATTTATGTCTAAAAAATTATATGCTTTTATTTGTTATTTGTTATCATGTTTAATTGAGTCAATTACAATTCCTAAGGACCCTAGAACAATGGCTCTGACCGTTGCTGTATCCTGAGCCAGCCTCACCTCCAACACACCTAACTCCATTGCCATGGTCATTGTGACAGTCCACCTCATTCAGGGCCTTTCTGTCTTGTACTGACCTTCTGTCTTTCTAAGCATAATGTTCTTCTCCAGGGATGGGGCTGTCCTGACAACATGACTAAAAATGTGAAACAGAGTTTCAAATTCCTTGTCTCCAAGGAGACTTTGGTTTCACCCTCTCTAGGACAAGCTTGCTCAATACTCTTCTCCAGCATCACAGTTCAAAGGCATTAATTCTTCTTCTGTCTTCCTTATTCACTGTGTGGCTTTGAGGCACAGCAAGCAATTGAGAAGACCATGATCTGGATCAGGAGCACCTTAGTCTTTAGACTAACATCATTGCTCTTTAGCACTCTGGAGAGATTCTTGACAGCAAACTTTCCCTAAGCAACTCGTATTTTTATTTCCTGACTGCTGATGCCAAGGGTGTTAATTGTAAATCTGAGCAAGATGAAACTATCAACAATGTCAATCTTTTCTCCATTTATCACAATGTCACTTATTGTTTTCTTGAGGTTGAGTGTAATTAATATTGAAGGCTACAGTCCTTGTTCTTCTTTTTTTTATTTATTATTTTTGTGTGCGTGTACCGTCAAATCAGATCTGACTGGTACAGGAGGAGATTGCCCCTCCTTCCCCTGCAGAGCATCTGGTGGATTCGAACCGTGCACCTCTGGGATTGTAGTTGCAGCTTCTTGACACTAGGCCACCAGAGCTCCCCAAGTCCTTGTTCTTCTGCAGCAAACCCTTCAAGTCCTTCTCAGCTTCAAAGAGCAGGGTTGTGTCATCTGCATAATGAGTCTTCTTCCAATCCTGCATTCTTCTTCATAAGTCCATCCTCCTGAATGATATGTTCAGCATAAAGATTGAAATGGTATGGAGAAGGGATACATCCCTGAGTCACTCTTTAATTGATTTTGAACCATAAGGTGTTTTCTTGTGTCTTTGTCTAGGTGTAGGTTTTACGTGAGCACAATCAAGTGTCCCGGGATTCTCATTCTTCTGAATGTTAGCCACATTCCCCCCCCCCAATATAGTCAAATGCCTTTGCATTGTCAACAAAACAGAAATACGCATTCTTCTGTTATTCTCTGCTTTCCGCTAAGATCAATTTGACATCAGCAATTATGTCCCTGGAAACATGGCCTCCTCTAAACCCAGTTTGTAATTCTGGCAGTTCTCTGTCAATATGCTGTTCTAGTAAATTTTTGGATAATATCCACATTCTTTTGGATCATCTATTTTGGGAATGAGAATAAATATGAATCTCTTCATTATCTATTCCTTGTTATTCTTGATGTCATCCACAATAAATCTAGTCTTTGTTCATCAGTGTTCAATGTCTCAAACCTATTTTTTTATTGCACACTTTCCTCCCTGCCCACCCCTCTAGTTGACTTTTCTCTTTGAAAAAAAAATCCTTTCATTGTGATACAATTCCCCGCCCCCCAGTCCACTCCACTATGCAGCTTTCGTTCTCGACTCTTATCATGACAATTATATCTAATCATATAGTCCTCCTGAACAGTTCTCTCCATCTGTTTCTTTGCATTATACATTATTTATCCCCTTTTCATTTCCTACCAACTCCGATGTCAGACCCATTTTACAGCAGTGACAATGTATAGTATTTGTCCTTTTGTGACTGAGATATTTCACTCAGCATAATGTCTTCTGGGGTCATCCATTTTGTATAATATTGCATGAGTTCCTTGGTTTTCCAATGCAGCATAGTATTCCATTGTATGAATATACCAAAGCTTCTCTCCCCACTTGTTTGTTCATGGGCATTTGGGTTGTTTCCAACTCTTTGCTATTGTGAACAAAGCCACAATAAATATGAGTGTGCATATGTCTGTTAAGGTGGTAGTTATGATTTCTTTAGGGTGTATTCCCAGGAATGGAATTGCTAGGTCAATTGCTAGGTCTATTTCCAACTTTTTGAAAAAGTGCCATACAGCCTTCCATAGTGGTTGCACCATTTTACACTCCCAGCAACAGTGAATAAGGGTTCCAGTTTCTCCACAACCTCGCCAGCATTTGTTGTTTGTCACACCTATTCTTGAGAGGGTTTTTAAATTAAGGTAGGATAGACTCCAGATAATATTTTAGTTCTTGTGGTTCTTTTAAAAATTTTTTTATTTAGCTTCAGATTGAATTTAAGCATGAGTAGTTAAAGGTCTGTTACACCTGTCCTGGTTTTCACAGATGATGTTGAGCTTCTTCAATGATTCTTACACAGATGTGGAATCTAATTACTGTAGACCACCAGGTCCTTGTGTATACAGTCACTTGTGTGTTTTTATAAAAGATATTTGCAATGAATAAATCATTGATGGTACAAAATTCTATCTCCAATCTTATTTTTTTTACCAAACGTGGTTTCTGATAACTGATCCTTCTAGTTGTTTCCAATTTTTGTATTCTAGCCAACAATTATTATTTATGAATCTTTGTTACATGTTTGATTGATTTCACACTGCAAAAGTTGGTAAAAAAGCTTACAGTTCCTCTTTTTTTTTGCTAAAATAGGTGCTTATATTTGAATGATAGTGATATTTATTAACTGGTCTCCCTTGTGTATGTATAAATATTATCTGTCACTCACAACATTGCACTTCAGGATGGATCTAGAAATAGTCCTTTTATACTACAAATACAATCCCATTTTTCTTCAGTTGTTTTTTCATTCCAACATGTGCCTCTGCAGAAGAAACTCATGTGCCCATCTCCCAAGGACCAGCACCTCCAGTCCTTCTGTACCTTGCGCCACTACCTTGATCTGAAAACCCCTGCTATCCACACCATTATATCTGTATGTTTGCCTGTCCTTATGGTTTGTTCTTAGGGGTATCATTTGTCTGTCATTTTCTTGAATTAAGGAAGTGTTTTTGTATTTTGCTCCACTTAATCGCTTAGATATAGGTATGTTTGCTTGTCTATCATCTGCATTTTTGAATACAGCATTTGTCTGTCAGATGCTGTACTTAAGTTGAGCTCCCAGATTAAGATAGATGAGGAAGAAGGAGTGGCCATCCACTTCTAAAATAACAGACCATAGGAAAACCCTCAGAAAAATAGAGCACACTTAAATTATCAGCTATAGCACCAGAGGCTGAGCCCTTTTGTCAAAAGACAACAAAATGAGGAGGAATAGTTGCAAGCATTGACTGACAATTGGAATGTAGAAAGTAAAAGTAATGAATGTAGTAAAATCAGACATAGTTTAAAAAGAAGTGAAAGGCATAGGCATTGACATACTAAGCATTTATCAAGCTGAGATGAATTGGCCCTGACCACTTTGAATGAGACAATCATATAATCTGCTTTGCTCTTTAGTATAGATTGATATGTCATTTCTCTCTTTAAATTCAAGTTTGGACACAGTCACCTCTTATGGTGACTGTGGCATAGGCATAGCCCACCAAGTCCACAGCTCAATCATATAGTCTATACACTTTCCTATAAACCAAGTCAAAGTATTGCATGTTGATTCCAACTCAGAATGATTCTCTGTAGGATCTCCAAGGTTGTAAATCTTTAGAGGAGGAGATTAGCCATGTTCCCCCTATGAAGTCACTGGTATCTCTAAAGTAATTCCTGTCTTCTCTTGATTAGCAGTGCAGGACACCACACTACCAATTCCTAATGCAAAGAGACGCCTGAGAAGCTAACCCATTATTCTTCCAGAGGTTCCCAGATATGCCTGAATTTAAATGGATATACAATTTAGACAAATTGAGGCTTTCCCTATAAAATACAGACCGCACTTAATCTCCTGGAAAATTAGCAAAGAAAATATGCAATAAGTAATCCTCCAATTTGATAAGCATTCAGTGCAAATTTACATGAAGTGAGGATCCAGTGAAGCACAAAGCCATAATTCATTCGTGAGGCTGGCGGGTGTCAGGAGCTAGGGTAGGCAAGTGGGAGAAGTTTATGGGCGGTAGCAGCTCCCTCTCAGTAAATTACGGCTCTGTATTCATTCTGGGACATTTACTGCTTTCCCCCATAAATACAATTAATGTGCTGAATTTATTTTCAAAGCACAAAGCAGAGTTATAACTTATCTTAAGGTTTTTCAGTAGAAAAACATATAAAACAACTTCAAAGGGAGCTCTTTGGGACTGGATTATTGAAGAATTTAACCAACATCTTCATTTTCCTCTTGGAGACCAGGACGCATATGACCAGAATTTCCTCCCAGAATGTGGTATATTTTCAAAAGCAGTGGACAGAAACTAGATACTCAATTACTGTTCCCCCTTTACTTCATTATTCCTGTCTTTTCCCAACATCTAACTTTCTCTTAAATACGTTGTTTTCCTTTTGGAAGCAGCTTGCCATTATGAATAAAATATGCTTGTAAGGAACCATAAACCATGGACAGTTACTTAAGTTAGTTTTCAACTATCCAAAAATACACCCATTAAAGCAAACTTTCACAGGAGCATCCCTGAAGCCAATGAGAATTTTCAGAATTGATTACAACTCTAGATATTCACAAGGTATCTCATTCGCACTGATTTTATATTCCACTGTCTTTCAGAAAGAAAAAACAGTGATTTGTCTCATAGATTGAAAAGCTGAAAAGACACTGGATGAGATTTATTTTACAGACTCAAGTTCCCAACACATATTTGTTTTTATTTTACACAATTTCAGTATTCATTCTAAAATGCTCCATCAAGAAGGAGGAAAATCGTGCAGGTGGGTAATGGGTCCATCAGGCAGGCAATGGAGCATGCCAGCAAGCTGCAGACCGACTATTTAAGTATCCACACAAAACCACATGGCCGTAAATTACTGTCATTACTTTCCGCAAGTTCTGTGGACTGTGAAGGATTGCCCAGGCAATCATAATTACAAAGCAAGCTGTAGTAATCATTAAACAAACACAGCAACGTCTGCAGTCTTAAGCAAAATGCTTGTTTTTCTATTGAAAGCTTGTAGACGATTCCAAATGGCATGGAATAGCTGAAAACTGGCCCTCAAGATTTGAAGGGAGTTATGCTTTCTGTGGGCCATCATTCCTTTCATCTGAGCACTTTCTAAGCTCCTATCTCATCACAGTATTGAAACATGAAATTAGTCAAGGTTGGTTGGAGGAGCATTTACTAAAACAATACAAAGTATAGGGGAGACATTCACTAAGCTGAGTTGCCAGTGAGTAAGATCTTTCTATGTCACTTGCCACTTACTGGTGATATTGTACCCTTTTTTGGTGTTTTCATGGAAAAAATTGAGTTTATTAAATGGTATTATTGAATGCCTCTCATGTGGCCAAGATGTCCCTTGTTGGCACAACCAGTTAGACATGAGTGCTCACTGAAAGTTGGTGCTTCATGGTGGGGTCGTTGGCCTTGACCTCTCCTTCACGTTAGAGTCATTGTGAAGTAGAACTGTGTTTATGATGACTTAGACTTTTAAAAATTGGTTTTCATTCACTCATACACATTATGACCTATAGCGTCGACGGTAATTGATGCTTTTTATCACAGTCTCCTCAAATCCTCACTGTACCCCTTATTCCTTAACCCCACCTACCCATCCACAAATCTTTGCTGCCCTAGTATTTTTACCTCTTGTCCTTTTCCCCTTCTGTCCATACTGTTCTTTCATCCATTCGTCCCAGGTTGGTCCCCCTGCCCCGGATCCCTTACTGTATTCATTCCCTGTGTGTCCTATTTCTCCTCTCCCCATCGCACCCTCATTCCCCTGTTATTTTCACAGCAGTATTCTTATATTTGCCTTCTTGTGACTAAGTCACAAAATAAAGTCCTCCAGATCCATCCATATTGTGCAGTGTTTTACAAGTTCTTCATTGCTTTTAAATGCTTCATAACTTTCCATTGTGTGAATGCACCACAATTTCTCATGGCATTTTTTTTAATCATGTGGCAGGTGCAACCCTTTTTTAACATCTCCTTTTAATCACCATGGAATCTCTGTTGTTGTTATTGTTAGGTGTCATCATGGTGATTATGCCTCAGAGACCCTGTAAACAACAAATCCAAATGTTGCCGTATCTTGTCTCATCCTTGTGACTTCCTCCATGATTGAGTCCATTGTCAGTCATTGTGTCAATCCCTCTTGTTGAAGATGATCCTCTCCTTTGTGGACCAACTATCTCAGAATGGCTTATTTTTCCAAGGAACAGCTCCTCCTGACAACACGCCCTAAGTCTGTGAGACAAAGTTTCACCATCTTTGCTTTTATGGAGTATCTTGGTTTCACTTCCTCCGCAGTATATTCAATACTCTTTGCCATCACCATAAACCCTATGGAGTCCCTTCTGCTTATTGTTGTTGTGTACCGTTGAGTGAGAAGTAACCCATAGTGCACCCTCCAGAGAGTTTTCAGATGCTGTTAATCACACAGGAGGAAATTGTCCATCCTTCTGCAGAACAGCTGGTGAATTTGAATCATGTACCTTCAGGATTGCAGCACTGCTTCTTGCCACTAGGCCACTAGTGCTCCCTAGATGGTGTAAATGGCTGCTGACTGAAAGGCTGGTACAAAGGCACCAAAAGAAACACGACCCAAAATGAGCCATTGAGCTGCTTTCCATGGAATGGCACAGTTCAACTCTGACACGCCATGAATTTGCATCAGCTCAATCTCTATTGTTTCTGCCTTTGAGTTTTCATGAAAGTCCTAGTTTCCAATTTGAAAGGGAGAAAACTAAGGCTTAGAATAGTGTAAAGTATACACTTTACATAACTAGCTTATGCAGCACCAATGATTCATCCTATAACTAGCTAGTCTGAGGGCAGTGTTTTTTCCACTGTCCCATTAAGTAATAGGAAAACTAAGAGAAAAATAAAAGAAAAATATAACCTAACATTTATTTATTTTTTTCAGGTGACTTCTAATCAGAGACCCTCAGGCCTGTTTTTCATTATTTTTGTTCAAACGTTCTTCTAGGTTGTATAGCCCTGGTGTGTCCACTTGCTGTACAGAGGTAACTTGCGGTTGCTGTGAAGCTGAACACTGTGACACTGATGTGTCAAATGCAATAACAGTAATGGCAATAATGGCAGACAGTGTTGGGTGGTGCTCCCCGGTTAAAACAAGCTTGGAAGCAGGAGTGGCATCCACTTCTTTAATAGCTTGCATCCAGAAGCCCTATAAACCTGGAGAAAGGATGAAAGTCACAAGTATTGAGGATTTTCATTCAAAGGGTCACTATGAGTTGCCTTAAGACTCAACAGCACTTAACAACAACAACAACATTCATTTTATAAATAAAATTTTTATTTTATACTGGTTTACATACAAAGTTCATATACATTGTTAATCACACTAGATCTTTCCCCTTTCCTTTATCCACCTCTCCCTCCACCCATCAAGTTGTGTGACCCTGTGATTAATCCCCATCCATTCTCACCCCTCTGCTCCTCCCCCTTGGATCCTCGTACGTATTCTACAATAATGGTGTTATACAGTGTTTGTCCTTGTGGGACTGAGTTAGTTTACTTAGCATAATGCTCCCCAGTCCCTCCCAAGTTAGGTAGTAATTTACAAAATCATTGCTTCTGTGTTCTGGGTAGTATTCCATTGTGTAAATATATATTTATTTCTCAATCCATCCCATTGTAATTAGGCATTTGGGCTGTTTCCATGTTCTTGTAATGGTGAATTAATGCTGCTATGAACATTGGTGTACAGTCTCTGTGCCTCAGTTCTCATTTTCTCAGGATACATTCCAAGCAGTGGAATAGCTTAATCATATAGAATTTCTATGTTCAGCTTTTAGAGGAAGTGACAAACTGCCTTCTACAGTGATTGTTCCATTTTACAATCCCACCAACAATGTATAAGAGTTCCTATCTCACCACATCCTCTCCAGGTACTTGCTGCCCTGCTAAACTTTGCCACTGCTACTGGGGTAAGATTATATCTCATTGTAGTTTTGATTTGCATTTCTCTCTTACTGTTGGCAATCTGAATGTCCTTCTCTGTGAAAATTCTTTCCATGTTGTTTGCCCATTTGTAATTGTGTTATTAGTTTTGTTTTTTGGATGTTTTGTTTGTTTGTTTTTTTTTTGTGGTTGGTTGTTTTTTCTTTGGTTTTTTGTTTTTTGTTTGTTTATTTTTTTGTGGAGGCCCGGGAGTATTCTGTAAACATTTGTTATGAGACCCTTATCTGATGTGGTGTTACCAAATGTTTGTTCCCAGTCATTAACTTTTCTTTCACTCTGTTGGAAAAAAAATGTTCCAATGAGCAGAGATTTAATCTTTAGAAAGTCCTATTCATCAATTTTATCCTCTTCGGATTTTTCATTTCTGGCTGTATTTTGGAAGTCTCTTTCTTTATACCACAGACGAGGTGGTCTAAGCTTGATCCTAATTTGTTACTTATGTATTTTATGGGTTTGGGCTTTACTCCCAGGTCTTTGATCCACTTTGAGTTGATTTTTGTGTATTGTGTGAGAGGTGGATCCTGTTTCAGCTTTCTGCAGTTAGCAGTACACTTTTCCCAGCACCATTTCTTGAAGGTGTTGTCATTTCCCCATTCGATAGGGTGTTTTTAAAATAAAATTTTATTTTGTGGTTTTAAAGAATGTTTTCAGAGAATTTAGATATTCATTCATTCACTGCTGCACGTTTTACCTTCTTTCCTCTCTCTTCTCCAGTTCACTTTTTTAAAGATATGAATTCATTAGTGTACAATTACCTAACATTTATTTTTAAGATTCCACTTTTAAAATGAGGTAGTTTATATAGATACAATAAAAGTGGTACAGCTGTCATCACAAACAAAAGCCGATCAATTTAATCAACACCTATAGAAGGCAGGTGTAGACGTCTACTACAGGCAAGAATAAAACTTGACTGTAAACATTGTGCTTATTTATAGATCTGTATTCAGTGTTAATTTGCAAAGAGTTCTGCTAGACATCAGGGAAACAAAATTAAATAAATAAATGAATAAAAATAAGACCTATGTAGTCAGAAAGATAACCGAAGTACAAAAGAACCAAGGTGGAGAAGATTACGGTTGGCAATTCAGTTCTCTGACTGACTTCTCATCTATCTTTGGGCCCAGTCAATCACTTGTTTTGAGGTGAGTAAGCATACAGTATGATCTGGTGGGGAAATTCACATTTTGAAAAGTAATAGCCACACCTTCTGAAAGTCTCTGGGTACATTAGAAAAGAGGAGAAAGGTAGAAAAGATAAGTTAGTGAGGAAATTTATATTCTTAAATGAAGCCTGGGAGGTTAGCCGGCAACCAAACAAACCCTTGGAATCAAATCGAGAACTTTCCCTCCACCCCCCATCCCACTTCAGTCAAATAAGCAATTTCAGATCCATCCTTAGAGAACCCTAAGAGGTTATGCCCTCCACATTCTAGCTTAGAGAAATAATGTTTCATTTTATAGAAACATAAATGCGTAGAGGCTCTCAGACAGAAACTATTCCTCCTTCCTGACTGGGTACAGAGCCTGCCTCCCCATATGACCACTGTGGATTCCCACTCCTGCAGCCCAAGGCCTACGGTGGTCCCTGAAAGCATTTGCATGACGGTCTATCTGCCTGCATACCTTTTAGACCCTTCTTTTCCTCTCTCAGTGTTTCAAATGTGTCTCAGAAATCTCCAGTTTTAGAAAGATGATTCTAATTTTTTTAAGGGGGTGCAGGTGTATCTACGAGATGCCATATATTATTTAACTAAAATCACATTTTGTAAAACCCATAGATTCAACTCTATGTAACATAGGTAACTTCTATCTGCAAAGCGTATATATTACAAATAAATGCACAGGGTGATTTCAGATATCAGCTAAGTACTATGCCCAAAATAAAGCATGCAGGTATGATTGAGGGTGAACAGTGCAGGCTATGATGGCAGGTAAGTGATGCTGATCATCGGCCTCACCTAAGGTGCTGTTCGGGGAAAGGACACTTGGGTTTTAATATCATCTATCAGAAAGCTTCCAAAAATGACAAAGGAAAAAAATATTTTTAGCAATTGTAAAAAGAAGCTTGAGTATCCTTTCACACTATTTCTTCTCAATTAAAACTCTTTTCTAACTAAAACAAAACTTGCCTCCTTAACTGCAGTTTGAAAGAGCCCCAGTGGTGCGGTGATTAGGCACTGGCTGTTTCTCATGAAAAAGATGTGGGTGGTTATTTTATTAAGATTTATAGCTGCAGAAAGCTTATGGACCAGTTCTACACTATCTCACCCAGTACCTAGGGTCAGAAATTACTCCAGAACCACAGGTTTTACTGAAGTCTGCGTTGTTGTGTTTTGTTGTTGTTGTTGTTGTTTTTCTCTGTGTGGTTGTTTTTTTTTCTTGAGAGGAAGTCATGCTTTTACGCATCTTTACATCATTAACATGTACAGAAGAACTGACAAATGTTGAAGATGTGAAATCAGAGAAGGCAAAAATTTTCTTTGCTTATGATTATTCTTTTTCTGGAAATTTTATGGTTGATTTTCGTTATCGACACTAGTTTCATCTGTTATTCAAAAAGCTCAAAGTGCACTATTATCGACAATGTTCCTACACGTGGCAACCCTGCAACAGCCGATTCTTCACAGTGACCACAACAGTGGGCTTATGCACAGAAGCAACTGTGAGGACGGCAGAGTACTAGACGGTGTTTAGTTCTATTGTACAGAAGGTTACTGTGAGCTGGAGCTGACCAGATGGCACCTTACAGCACTTACAACTTAACAGGAACTGAGTAAGTTTTATGATCTACTTGTTGTTGTTGTTTGGTGCCGTCGAGTAGACGACTCATAGTGACCCTATGAACGAACAGCCTGAGCACTGTTCATACATAGAGTTTCCAGAGACAAGCCATTTCAGAAGTGGATGCCGCTCCTGCTTCCAGGCTTGATTTAGTCGGGAAGCTCCAGCTTATAAAGTTGAAATTTGGAGAATCGTCACATTAAAGTTGCTATTATTTCTTCTACTTGTGTTTCTCAGTGGATGACGATAGTGGAGCTATTATAAAACACCTTAACAACTTTTTAAAAACCTTTTTCTATGTTCTTGCTATGGTGAACGTAACACTGCTATGAACGCTGGTGTAGAAGATTCCATTTGGGTCTCAGTTCTCATTTTCTCAGGATATTCTAAGCAGTGGAATAGCTGGGACCTGTGGAATTTCCATGTTCCACTTTCTTAGGAAGCACCAAACTGCTTTCCAGAGTAGTTTATACCATTTTACAATCCCACCAACAATGTATCTCGACACCTTCTCTCCTGCATTGATTATATGCTGCCCTGTTAAACTTTTCCATTGCTATGGGAGTGAGATGGTATCTCGCTGTGGTTTTGATTTGCATATCTCTTATTGTCAGTGATTTTGAGCATTTCTTCATGTGTCTATTAGCCATTCGAATATCTTCTTTTGTGAAAATTCTTTCCATGTCTTTTGCCCATTTTGTAATTGGATTATCATCTCAAGAACATGAAAACAGCCCAGATGTCCAATCACAATTGAATGGATTGAGAAATTATGGTACATTCACACAATGAAATAGTAGGCAGCACATAGGAGCAGTGATTTTGTAAATTACTACCTAACTTGGTAAGGACTGGAGAGAATTATGCTGAGTGAACTTAGTCCTGTGTTGTTGTTGTGGTTGTTATATGCTGTCTAGTCGCTTGGAACTCATAGTGACCCTATGTACAAGAGCCCTAAACTCTGCTCTGTCCTGTGCCAATCGCACCGTCTCCAATACACCCATCCCGATTATCCGAGTCACTGAATCAATCCACCTCATAGAGGGCCTTCCCCTTCTGTGCCATCCCTCCACCCTCACAAGCATGATGTCCCTCTCCAAGGACCAGTCCCTCCTTACAACATGTCCAAATTATGTTAGATGGAGCCTCAGAATCCTTGCCTCCAGGGAGCCACCTGGTTTAAGCCTTTTCAGAATGAATCTGTTTGTTTTCTTGGCAGTCCATGGTACATTCAATACTCTTCTCCAGCACCATAGCTCAAAGGCATCAATTCTCCTTCTATCCTCCTTAGTCACTGTCCAACTCTCTGATGAATAACAAGTGATAGCAAAGACCATGGCCTGTATCAGACACACCGTAGTCTCCAGAGAGTCCTGTACAGATAAATATTGTATAAAACCATTATTATAGAATGAGTATGAGAATCCAATGGGGGAAGAGTGGAAGCAAAGGAGTGAGGAGGAGGAGGAAGGGAGGGGTTAATCATAGGGTGGTACAATTTGATGGGGGGGGCAGTGAAGGAAATAGGAAAGATTTAGTGTAAAAAACAATGTATTTGAACTTTGAATAAGCCAGTATAAAAATAATTAGAAAGAGAAAGATATCATAGCAAATGATCTTATAAAGAATGAGGGAAAAAACAGGACAAAAACAAACAAAAAAAACCCACAAAACAACCAAACAACAAAAAGCTAGGCTTACTTACTGGTGACAGAGACTAGTAGAATCCCAAACCTATGGCCCCTAGTCTTTCTTCAAACCTGCAGTAAAACTCACTTCCATGGCTCAACTTTTAGCCAAAAACCAGACAAGCCTATAAGGGATTCTTACTAAGAATCACTAGAGAGACACTCACTCCTCGGAATAACCAACTATATAAAGTCAAAGCTGCTGAATTTTTCCAAGGATAACAGCCTCAAGGCAAGAAGAGATAAAATAGAAGGATTATTCAACATGAGAATTACAGGAAAGTACAAACACATTGTGGGTATTGTAATTAAATGGAGAAAACAAAATTTGTTGGAAAGGTTGAAAGAAAACAAGTGTTTGGTAAGCTTTCATTCAAATCACAATTAAAAAATCATCCAAAACGTATGTCTTAAGAAGCCTATCTGGTGGGCATAATTCAATGTTGATTAACTTTATAAAATGTAATTAAACTGAAAGACTGTATGAAGCACAATGTGAATGAAGTATAGTGTGAAACACAATGAACACAAGCTTTGTAAGCAAACCAATATAAAATACTTTTTAAAAAAAAAAGGGAAAAAAATAAGCCTATAAAAACTTCCACACCACTTTCTAGTTCACCATCTCTTAACAGTGCTCATTCCCTCTACTTTGAATAAACTTCAGAGTGGGATATGCAGCTATTTCTTCCAAAAGTACTCAATGTTTCTAATTGAAGGTATTTTCACATTGACTTCTATTCCCCTAAATTGAGAACTGCCTTAATGATTTTCCAATACCCATTTTCTTATCCCAAGTTTTGACTAAAACCATACATTAATTCAGAATTGATGTTCTTAGTATACCCTTGGAAGGCAGCCGAGTTGAATATGATGTTTCTGATAGCAAGCAACACAATAATCAATTGAAACAACTTGAAATCAAAGGTTATTTTGCAACCACGTAAAAAAGAAATCACGTAAAAAAGATGGAGTGGCTCTAAGGCAACATCATGAAGAACACAGGTTCTTGCCTTCTTTTGTTTATACCATCTGTAGCACGGCTGTGTGTCGTACTAGGCTAAGCCTCAGGTCACAATTCCATGAGAGCTGTGGTCGTCCTAGGAACCACAAGCAAATGTGATGTCATAGAGAGGAAAAAAGGATTATGAACTTCTTTAAAAATAAATCAATGAATAAAAGCTGGAGAAACCCTTTAATATATTGTCCTACGTGTCTCATTGTCAGCTTTTAACTGAAGCATAGTCTAATCATAGACAATGCTTCCCATAATCAGCCAAACCAGGCTGGATATTAGAATTACTGGGTATGCCATCCCCAGATCCTGACTTAATTATATTGAGACCTAGGTATTTCTTAAGAACCTCAGTGATCCAAATATAGGTAGGCCTATAGCAGTCATGATCTACCTCTGAGACAGACACTTCTAGGACTTAAAAACTTGCCCACAGAGAGCAGATGATTAAATAAAAATAGAGGTGTCTTCAGAAAGGGGAAGGGGGGGAAAGGCTATTATGTAGAATACAAAACTACAAGGTTCTGATTTATTCTGCAAAAGAAGGTGCATGAGAGAGAGAGGGAATTGGTGGTCTTTTGTTTTGTTTAGTTTCAAAGAATAAAATTATCCATTTAACTTCAGCTTTTATACATTTCTCTTAAATGAAAGATCAAGCATTAAAAAAGGACTGTGCTCTTTTCTATGGAGTCATCTTCCAATTAAACACTCTATTTTGTTCTTCTTTGCCAAATAAGGTTAAACTTTGTGGCCAAGTCAGTTCTGACTCATAGCTTGCAAGGGATTGTACAGGAGGAGCTTGTCTGTCAGTCTTCCTCAGAATATCTGGTGGATTTGAACCACCAAAGATGTGTACCTTTGGGCTAGCAGCTCAGCTCTCTACAAAGCACTCCACCACAGTTACCTTGAGATAGTAATTCTTTTGACAATAGGCTTTTGGAGAGCTCTGGTTGGTTGGTTGCCAAACCAAAGGCAGGCAAGTGGAATCTACCAACTGTTTCAGGAGAGAAAGATGGAAAATCTGTGCGGCTCACAGCATGAGAAAACTCACAGGAAGGTCAGCTAAGAGCTCAAGTTGCCCCTTCACTATCTGCCATCCCAGTGAAAACAGAAGACAAGATGTTGAGTTGGAAGAGAGGTGAAGGATGTTGCTATGGCCTTGCTGAAGGGGACAGATTTACACTCTCAACTTCATACAATGGAATAAAAAGAACAAGATCTATACCTTAGGTAAACCATAACCTGTGGAAGAAGCCGGTGGGAAATTTGAAATGAAGGCATTTGTTGTTATCAAAACAATGAATGCTTAGCACCCTATTGGAAACTTTGGTGAAAGAAAAAGAGGAAGAAAAAATTTGACAGATATTCTCCAGCCTAGACTAATGGTTGTGATGAAGCCTTTTCACCAAGTGTGCTCTGAGATGGTTTATCCACATTTGCACGTTCCCAGCAGTGCAGCAGTACAGTGCTCTGCACATTACAAGCCGGCAGATTCATGTAGCCAAGTGAAATGATACGTCGTAAAGTACAATTAGAGGAATTCATGTTTCTTAAAATTAATATCACATTTTTGAACTTGAACTCTGACAAGAGATGCCAACAGACAGTGGTACCGTGTTATTTGTTTTTGTGAATTACTTTTCAACAAGGAATGATTCATAGTCATGAAATGAATTCAACATTTTCCCTGTAAAAACAGTAGAGTTTCAGTACATGAACTATGTTGTTGTTGTTATGTGCCATAGAGTCGCTTGTGACTCATAGCGACCCTATGTACAAGAGCTCTAAACGCAGTTCTATCCTGTGCCAACCTAGCCATCCCAAACACAATCATTCCCACCACTCCAGTCACAGGATCAATCCATCTCATCAAAGGTCTTCCTCTCCTTCCCCGCCCCTCCACTCTGCCAAACATGATGTCCCTCTCCAAGGACCAGTCCCTCCTGCAACAAGCCCAAAGTATTTCAGACGAAGCTTCAGAATCCTTGGCTGCAAGGAGCACTCCATCTTCACCCTCTTCAGGACAAACCTATTTGTTCTCCTAACAGTCCATGGTATATTCAACACTCTTCTCCAGCACCACAGTTCAAAGGAATCAATTATCTTTATATCATCCCTATTCACTGTCCAACTCTCTGATGCATAGCACGTAATTGAGAAGACAATAGCCTGGATCAGGCACACCTTAGTCTCCAGCCTGATGTCATTAATCTTCAGTACTCTTGAGAGGTCCCTCACAACTGACTTTCCCAATGCAATTCGTCTCTTGATTTCCTGGCTGCTGTTACCAAGAGTGCTGACTGTGGAGACAAGTAAACTAAAACTGTTAACTATCTCAGTCTCTTAACCTGATGCTGCCAATTGGCCCAGTGGTGAGAATCTTTGTTTGCTTTATGTTGAGCTTCAATCCGTATTGGAGGCTGCAGTCCTTGACCTTCAGCAGCAAGTGCTTCAGGTCCTCCTAAGTTTCAGCAAGAAGGATTTTGTCATCTGCATAACACAGGTTGTTGATGATTCTTCCACCAATCCTAATACCACATTCCTCCTTGTACAGCCCAGCATCTTGGATGATCTGTTCTGCATATAGATTGAAAAGGTATGGAGACAAATTCATCCCTGATGGACCCCCTTCTTGATTTTGAACCATGTAGTGTCTCCTTGCTCTGTTCTGATGACTGCTTCTTGGTCCAAGTATAGGTTTCACATTTGCACAATCAAATGTTCTGGGATTTCCATTTTTCTCAGAGTCAGCCATAGTTGCTTGTGATTCACACAGTAAAAAGTCTTTGCATAGCGAATGAAGCACAGATAGACATTCTGGTATTCTTAGCTTTCTGCCAAGATCCATCTAACATTAGCTATAATATTCCTAGTACCATGACTTCTTCTAAATCCAGCCTGCACATCTGGCAGTTCTCTGTTGACATATTGTTCCAGACGTTTTTGGATAATTCACAGCAGAATCTTGCTTGCATGTGATATTAATGATATTGTTTGATAATTTCCACACTCTCTTGGGTCACCTGTCTCTGGAATGGGAACAAATATCGATCTTTTCCAGTCAGTCGGACAGCTGGCTGTCCTCCAGATTTCTTGGCACAACTTAGTGAGCACATCCAGGGCAGTGTCTGTTTGTTGAAATATGTCAATTGGTATGCAGTCAACTCCTGGAGTCTTGTTTCTTGCCAGTTCCTTCAGAGCAATTTGAACTTCCTCCTTCATCACCATAGGCTCTTGCTCATATGTTATTTCATGAAATTCTTCTGTGTCAGCCAATCCCTTCTGATACAGTGACTCTGTGTACTCCTTCCATCTTCTTTTGATACTTCCTGGATCATTTAACATTCTACCCAAAGTATCCTTAAGTATTGCCACCTGTGGCTTGAATTTGTTTTTCAGCTCCTTCAGCTTAAGAAACACTTAGCAAGTTCAGTCCTTTTGATTTTCTGACTCCAACTCCCTTCACATTTCATTATAGAGGAAATATATCTTTATAAAATGTACAGAAATTTTGTTCTTTTTTAATGTACATAAATTTTAAACTTGTAAAGAAAATGTAAAAATGTAACTATACAGAATATGAATTTCTTAAATTGTGCTGCAATGTTGGATGTCAACTGTTTTTGTCATAGAGAATGAGGTTAACTAATGCATATTAAGAGTCGAGTTAAAAAAAAGAGTTGAGTTCATAAGGAAACACAAAGCTTTGTAATTCTGTTAAAACTTTTTTGTGGATTTATTTACGATCAGCCTATTTTTGTTGTTGTTTTTTGCCATTGAGTCACTTGCAACACAAAGCAACCCTATGTACAACAGCCCTAAACCCAACTCTGTCCTGTGCCAATCTCACTGTCTCTGACACACCCACCACAATTACCCCAGTCACTGAATCAGTCCGCCTCATAGAGGATCTTCCCAACCTGTGCTGTCCCTCTACCCTCCCAAGCATGACATCCCTCTCTAAGAACCGGTCCCTCCTTGCAACGTGTCCAAAGTATTTCAGATGAAGCCTCAGAATCCTTGCCTCCAAGGAAAGCCTAGTTTAACCATCTCCAGGATTTAACTGTTTTCTTAGCAGTCCATGGTACATTCAATACTCTTCTGCAGCACCACAGCTCAAAAGCATTAATTCTCCTTCTATCCTCCCTAGTCATTGTTCAGCTCTCTGATGCATAGCAAGCAATTGCAAAGATCATGACCTGTGTCCGGTGCACCTTAATCTCCAGAGTGACAGCATTTCTCTTCAGTACCCTGGAGAGGTCCCTAACAGCAGACTTTCCCATTGCAATACATCTTTTAATTTCCTGGCTGCTGCCAAGAGTGTTGACTGTGGAGCCAAGCAAACTCACAGTCTCTTCACTATCCATCCTGATGCTGCCAATTAGTCCAGTGGTGAGAATCGTGGTCTTCTTGATATTGAACCTTAATCCATATTGAAGGCTGTAATATTTGACCTTCTGCAGGAAGCGTTTCAGGTCCTCCTCAGTTTAAGCAAGCAGGGCTGTGTCATCTGCATAATGCAGATTGTTGATCAATCTTCCTCCAAACCTGATGCCACACTTCTCCCCATAGAGCCCAACCTCATGAATAAACTATTCTGCATATAGGTTGAAAACACTTGGAGACTGGACACATCCCTGGCGTACGCCATTCCCAATTTTGAACCATGCAGTGTTTCCTTGTTCTGTTCTGAAGACTGCCTCTTAGTCCAAGTATAGGTTTCGCATTAGCATGATCAAGTGTTCTGGGATTCCCATTCTTCTCAGAGTCAGCCACAAGTTTATTATGATCCACACAGTCAAACTCCTTTGCATAATCAATGAAACACAGATAGACATTCCTCTGGTCTTCCCTGCTTTCAGCTAAGATACTTCTAACATTAACTACAATATCCCTAGTATGACCACCCCTTCGAAATCCAGCCTGGACTTCTGGTAGTTCTCTGCTGATGTGCTGCTGTTCCAGTCGTTTTTTGATAATCTTCAGTAGAATCTTGATTGTATGTAATATCAATGATATTGTTCTATAATTTCCATACTCTTAAAATATTTTGCTAAAGAAATTTAAAAATATTTTTTAAAAAGAGACAGTTTTTATCCCTTTAGTAATTTCCTCACTGTTCTTGCACCATGTATTTTCTTATGCAGTCAGTACTGAAAGAAGTCCACCATCATGTGATTCTAGAAAATGTGCTGGTGTTTGACCCTCAGTCTTTTGATGCACTTCCCCCCTTCTGTCTTTTTAAAATGACATTAGAGTTCTGAATGAAGGTCTGAGAGAAAAGTGGGGGAGGAAACTTTCCTACACTCTGGCTTTGTTAGTGGTAGTGAGGCTTTCAACAAAGTCTGTCTAGCTCCACACAGTTTAGGTCAACTCATTAGGTTAACATGGGGTTTGGAGCCAAAACCACATTTCATGCCTGGCCTAGATTTGCACTCCTATTTATCTCTCAGGAATCACTTGAGGAAGAAGGTGAGTGAATTAACAGTGTTAGGACAGAAATGCATGTCTGAAACCCTGGGTCCTAGCCATTTTTTAAGTCTTTTTTCATTTCAACACAAGTTGAAACACAACTTGGATTGAAGATGGAAGTGTCTGAAAAGAGAAAATAAAAAGCAGAAAAAGGCAACCTATATAATTTTGGGGAGTAAATAATGGCTTTGGAATCAAAGAGAACTTCTTATCCTGGACCCAATACTGCCTATATTACATTGTCCAAGGCACTTAAAACTCTAATTTTTTTTTCTTAGTTATAAAATAGAAAGACTTATGACAGTCTCATAGAATTACGGTGAAAAATTCATTTATATGGTTCTCAAACTGAGCATCTATTATAATAACCTGGAGGAACTATAGAACCACAGATTGTCTGACCCGGTGCTAGAATTTCTCGTATAAATCTCTCACTGGTGCTGATGACTCTAGTTTGGGAACCACACTTAGAGAATCATTGATAGTGATAATGGAAGCAGTTATTTAGCAGTTATTTAGTCTTGGGAATGCATTTCAGGAGTAGTTTTCAACAACATTCTTGTATGTACTCTTAATTAATACAAAACCAGGGAGCTCTGGTGGCTTAGAGGTCAGGCAGGACCAACGGGAAGTCACTCAGTGGTCAGCCATGGCCAACGGAAAGGTACACTGCAACACGGAAGAAAAATGGGCAATCTCCTCCTGTGCTATTTACTGCCTCTGAAAACCTGCTGGAAAGGTCAGTTATGGTTCAGCTTTTACTTATTGGTACTCAACAATAACAATACAAAACCATACGTGCTAGACTTGTTCAAATGTTCTGCATCTCTAATATTGGCAGAAATCTTTTCCTGACATTCAACAGTTATCGTTAACAAGCAACTATGCATCCGTGTCAAGAGGTTTCAAAGATATGAGTATTCCTAGTGTATGAGTTTATTCAGAAACCTATTTATTTAGCAAGTGGCTAAAGTACCACATGTTAGATGTCATCAAAATAGCTCTACGTAAAAATCTATTCATTTGCCAATTTCTTCATTCTAATTAGTCTTGTGTCATCTATGCATCAGAGAGCTGGATAGTGACTAAGGATGACAGAAGAAAAATCGATGCCTTTGAGTTGTGGTGCTGGAGAAGACTCTTGAGCATACAATGGACTGCCAAGGAAACAAACAGATATGTCTTGGAGGCTGAAACAGTTTCTCCTTGGAGGCGAGGATTTTGAAGCTCTGTTTCACATACTTCAGACATGTAGCTGGGGCAGGGGGACCAGTTCTTGAAAAAGGATATCATACTTGGAAGAGCTCAGGAGATGAAGATCCCCGATGAGATGGATTGATACAGTAACTGGGGCAATGGAGGGGGTGTGTTGGAGTCAGGGTGACTGGCTGAGAATAAGGCAGGTTTCAGAGCTGTTGTACATAGGGTCACTATGAGTCACAGGCAACTCAATGACGTATAACAACAAAAACAACAATAACAAGAAGTCAGGATACACAGAAAAACAAATACAAAAATAACCCACAAAACCCACCTGACTAAAATTGTACCAATTGTGTTCACTGAAGGGGACTCCTATAATTATGCATAAATCTCTAGCCCCTGCCCTACTAAACTGAGTTGCAAACCAAAGAATTATGCTTTGCAGTTATTTTTCTTTGCCAATATGTTATAATCATCTTTCCTTGTTAATAAATATTCTTTTTTCCCCCTGCACAGTGGTTCATTGTTTGAAAACACTGTGATTTGCTTAAATGACTGTTTGGTGATTTCTAGCTTTTGCTTTTTAAAAAAGTCGTCCAAAGAATATTTTTGGAGCTCAGCATTCCCACATCCTTAGTTATATCCTCAAAAAAAATTTGCCCAAAGTGGAATTACTGTGCCAAAAATCATGCCAATTTTAACTCTTTTGATGTCAATTGCCAAACTGGCCTCCAGAAAGGTTATACTAAATTACTTGCTGGTCAGCTCATGAGCACGACACTTCCCTTTTTATTCTCACTGCACATTATTTATTTGGCTTTTGGTGTGTTTTATCTGGCCAAAGTATCTTGCATACCCTGCTTCCACAAAAGAACCCTTGAAGAACTTAATATCATTACCCAAAATTCTTTTCCCTGCACGAAATTTGAAGACTGTACAGAGAAATGGGTAGAGCTCTTTCCTTTAATCCCATAGTGTCTCAAAACGCCATCATTACATTCATTCTGTTACTTGTTTTAGCTCTCTCATTGTCTTGGAGTTGGAAGAAACTCATAGCTAATCCTTCACTAAGTTTTCGAGGCTGTAAATCTCATAGGAGGAGGTTTCCCATTTTTCTACTTCAGAGCTGCTGTTGAACTTGACCCACCAAAGAGGAGTGGTCTTTGGGCTAACAGCTCAACTCCTAATGGATCATGAAAGCCATTACAATGGACCACAAATTGTTCTTAGCCTTTTATACAAGTAAAATAATTTAATCCCATAGTAACCTTCCAAGTGAAGGTATTGTTGGCATTCTCTTTGGCAGATACAGACATAGAAGTACACCTTTGTCGAAGAAAATATAAAAGTAGCAGAACAAAGATGTGAACGTAGATGGTCATGTGTAAGGCTGACTTAATAGCGTATTGTGGCTAACAGCACGAAGAAAGCGAATCCCAGAACACATGATTGTGATTTGGTGAAACTTAAAACTAGATCAAGAAGCTGTTGTCCAAACAGAACAAGGGAACACTGCACAGTTGAAAATCAAGAAAGGAGTGCATCAGGGATGTACCCTTTCTCTATACCTTTCCTATATGCTAAACAGATCATTTAGGAGGCTGGACTTTTTGAAGAAAAATGTGGCTTCAAGGTTGGAAGAAGACATTATGCAGACAGTGCAATCTTGTTCACCAAAACTGAGGAGGACTTGAAGTGTTTGCTGCAGAAGGTTGAGGTCTAAAGCCTTCAGAATGAATTGCATTTCAACATCAAGCATCTTCACTGGTGGGCCAATTGATATTATCTTGACAGATTGAGAAAAGATCGAGTTTGTTAACAATTTCCACTTGCTTGGATCCACAATCAAAACCCTTGGCACCAGCAGTCAGGAAATTAAATGATGAGTTGCTTTGGGAATGTCTACTGTCATAGATGTCTCCAGAATGCTGGAGTCTAAGGTGCACCTGATCCAGGCCATCGACATCTCAATTGCTTGTTATACATCTGAGAGTTGGACAATGAATAATAATAACAGAATAATTGCTGCCTTTGAGTTGTGGTGCTGGAGAAGAGTATTGAACATACCATGGACTGTGCAATGAAGAAACTGGCTCGTTATGGAGAGGGTGAAACCAGGTTGTTCCTTGGAGACAATGATTTTGAAACTCTGTCTCACATATTTTGGGAAACTTGTCAGGAAGTCCTTGAAGAAAGGACATAATGCTAAGAAGATCAGAAGATCCATGTAAGAGGTGAAAAAAGGTAAGATGGCAGTGATGTGGCAGTGGGTTCAGGTGTATCAGCGGCAGTGAAGTTGCCTCACGATAGGGCTGAGTCGTAGTTGACTTGATGTCACATAACAACAATAACATCTAACAAGAACAGTTTCCAAAAGAAGCAAGGGCTTTATTTTATAAACAAAATTCGTATACATTGTGCTTCATTAATATACACAGTGTTTAACACATTCTTTCATTCACATTTTATACCATATATGATGTTTTATAAAAACAATCACAGCTAATCTTTGCCAATTATTACCTCCTGTTCTCAGATCCTCACTGAATCTTTCCTAATTCCTTCACTCCCTCCCTGTGAGTACCAAGCTCTGCAAATCCATGATTTCCTTCCTCCTCATCCTCCTTTCTCTCTTGGGACTTTTATAAACATCTTACTAGTTTACCTTTTATTTTCACGATATTAGTCTTATGCAGTATTTGTCCTTAGGAGACTGAGTTGGATCACCCAGCGTAATGATCTCTAGATTTTCTCATGTTATATAGCATTTTTCAGAATTGTTACCCCTGAGTGTTGCTTAGTATTCTATCATGTGAATGTACCATACTTTCTCATTTCATTTATTTGATGTTGGACATATTTGGCCTGTTTTGATATTCTTGATACTGTGAATAATGCTGCCGTAAATATGAGTGTACAAATCTCCATTTCTTGCCTCAATCTAATTTTCTTTGGGGTATATTCCTAGCAATGAAATAGCTGAGTCATGTAGAATTTCTATGTTCAACTTTCTAAGGAAACATCAAACTTCCTTCTAGAGTGGTTGTACCATTTTATAGTCCCACCTACAGTGTATGAGAGTTCCAATCTCTCTCCATCCTCTCCTGTTCAAATTTGCCACTGCTACTAGAGTGAGATGGTGTGTCATTATGGTTGTAATTTGCAACTCTCTAATTGCCAGTGATTTTGAGTATTTATTCATTTGTTTGTTGGCCATCCTAAAGTCCTCTGTGAAAAGTCTTTCCATTTCTTGCACTCATTTTGTAATTGTGTTATCAGTCATTTTTGTGTGGAGGCCATGTAGTATTCTATAAACTTTCATGATGATCTTTTTCCTTGTCTGGGATGAAATTGCCAGTTTATTTTTCCCCAGTCAATAGATTATTAGACAAGGAAATAAAATCTATGAAATGGGGAAATGGCAACCTCTTCAACAAATGGTGCTGGCAAAATTGGACTTCTACCTGCAGAAAGCTGAAATAGGATCCACATCTCACACCATACACAAAAATAAACTCAAAGTGGATCAGAGACCTTGGGGTAAAGCTCAAAACCACAAAGACCATAGAAGGCAAAATGAGACCAAACTTAGTACCAAACTATGGTATAAATAAGACTGGCAAGTACAGCCAGGAATGCATAACCTAAATAGAATGCCATTGATTTTTATAAAGGACTTTTATTACTGAATAATAATAAAATAAGAATATGCATTGGCTTTGTTATTCCTACTGACATTTGATGGAAGTTAAACTAGTGTAACTAATTCAACTATTAGTGACTCCGAGGGTGAAAGACTGTCTCTCTTATAATCATTTATGGACTAGGTTGAGCATTTTGAAATCCAAAATGGAACTATAAATTCTCAGTTACAGAAGCTCTAATTGTGAATCGAGTTTTATATGGAAGTAAACGGCCTATTGATACTCAAGACCTTGCTGTCAGAATGAAAGTTTTCAAGACAGTTGGCCTGTTAACAAGGCTATTTCATCACTCTGCTCCTACCAATTTATGACTTAGTATGGGTAAACTGAAACGATTAAAACTCTGATGGATAAAACCTATTTTATAGGCCAATCATGTGATTTCCAGACTGAAAAATAGAACAAAATATGGTGTAATAGTTTTTTTTTATAAATATGATATTGACAGAGCTATTATGTCAACATCCAAATTCTTGTATGAAATGACACAAAAATGCTCATTAATTCCAAGTGAATAAAGTGTCTAGCTTCTGTGAAGGCAAATGTTGTTGACCTTTGAGAACCTGAATGAAAATTACTGATTAGAAGTACTTCTTGCAAGAAAATAAATGTATATATGCTCACATTTAATTGAGATGTTAGCTTCTTATTTTGGGGGGAAGTGAATAGTATGACCATAAAACCAATCTAGAGCTTTGTCAGTCCTTTGCTGAGAGATCATTTTATCCAGTAATAGCAAATGCTGTGTATTCTCTGTGCTGTGGTTTGTTCTTTCTACTCCTCATCCAGTCTTGTCATTTTCCCCCCTAGCATAAGGGTTGATTTGCTGATTTTTTTTTCCTTTTCAAACCATGCTTGTTAAATGGTAAATGAACCTTCCTTTGTATTAACTCTTAATATCACAACACCATCAATTAGATGTTAGGATGTTTAACAATTGAAAGAGGTAAGTTTGTTTGTCTTTCAAACCAAATATCTCTCAGATTTCTCCAGTTCTCGCTCTCTTTTCCAATGATTAACTATAAGTGAGTGGAGAGAAGATAACACCTGAGTAACACTGAGTAAAACAGAAATGATTTTTCCTAACGACCTACTTCTGTCTGAAGAGAGAGGCAAATGCTTGAACCACTGCCCTACAATGCAAGCATGCATACTAGTACCTCTAGTACCTCTCTGTCTGTCTGTCTAGTTATCTATCTGTTTCTTTCTCTCTCTCTCTCTGTGTGTGTGTGTGTGTGTATGTGCATCAGGGGAAATCTTTTGTCTCCTTTAAAAGAATTAGATAATTCTGCTTTTTGTTCTTGCACAAATTCTTTATTTTCCCCCTTCTCAATCAAATTTTAAATAGTGCTTTCATTTTTTTCTTTTTATTCATGGTTTAATCTTCCTATCATGTTTTCAAGAACAAGTACAACTCTGAAGCAGACAGAAAATGAAAACCAGATGTTTCTTTAAGGCCACAGGCAATAGTATATAGTAGACTGTTATTTTTTTCATTGTTGTAATCTCTCTCTCTCTTTTTTTTTTCCTTTGGAGGGTGAGATAGTTTAAGGAAATGGAAATAGCTAGAGGCAAATAACCAAACAACAGCAAACCAAAAGGTTGAACATTGTATTCTGCTCTTCCTTTTATTGAAGAATTCGTCCAACTGGCTGTACCAAGAAGTAACCCCAAAGGAACAATGCAATAAGAGTAAAAACCTCATGTGCATCTTCCTAGCATAATTAATACAATAACTTAGAACAAAATTCAAATATTGTAAAAGTGGTGAAATGTGGTAAATGATCATGTACCCATAGTGAGCTTTCCAAAATAATATCACTCTGTTCCGTACTAGCTTGCTATGTCTCCATAATTTCTGTGTTGTTCTCACCAAAACTCATAAATAAAAAGAAAATGTTCTACTCCTACAATCTGTCCATGAATACATTCATTTCAAAGAATACCTTATTAAAAAGACTTACAATTGGTGGCCTAGTGGCAAAAAGCTGGGCTGAATTCCACCAGCTCCTCTGCCAAAGAAGAGTGGACAATTTCCTCCTACGCAATTAACTCCCTCTGAGAATGCACTAGAAGGTCAATTATGGGTTGGTTCTGACTCGATGGTACTGAACAACAATTGATTAGGAGAGGAAAAAAGCAGAGAGGCAGGGACCCCCAGTACAACCAAGACATTATCATCAAGAGTGACACAGGTTAGAGGAAACTGATACTGGGGAAAGTTAGAGCACATGGAGGTCTCTAGGGAGTCCTTGGCCTACACATGCTGAAGGACACAAAGACTTTCCTCCACAATCCACCCACACTGAGAGAGGGGTATCCTAAACTTGAACTTCTAGCTTCTGAAGCAGTAAGAGCAAACATTTGTTTGTTAAAGCCATCTACTTGCGGTAGCTCTTTTATAACTGTACAATATAACAAAGATAGTCCTTCTTACTCTTAAAAATCTTACGTTTCTTCAGTCTTACCTTTAGTGGGTGGCTTGTAAATTTGAATAGTAGTCATATTAGCAGGTCTTCTTTGTAGTAGTGTCTGTTGGCCTATGTTTGGCAGCACTGTACTTCAGGAACTATCTTGAAATATCCTTTTTTATGATGGATAAAACATCGGTTGTTGTCAGTTGATCATTCCTGAACAGATTGATTCAATAAGTTCAATTCTAATTTATTTCAGCTCACAATGCATAAGCCATCACATTTTCTTCTTTTCTTTTTTTCCACATCATTTTGCTAAATTTGTAATTCATCCATTCCACATTCTTATTATTGATGGATATTAGCAGCCAATTCTTTTAATTTTCAGTTGTGGTTCATCATCAAATGAGGTTTCATCACAAAGATTCTCAAAGCTTTACTCTGTCCAAGTCATTAAGGTAAATGCTACCTGAAAGGTCCAGCTCTTCTTCAGTCATATAGTCAGGGTATTTCAACAGGAAGGGTTCATGTTGTAGCACTGTATTAGATGATTGCGGTTGTTGCTGTTGCTGTTGCTGTTGTTATGTGCCATCGAGTTGCCTTCAACTCAAAGTGACCCTTTGTACAAAAGCCCTAAACTCTGCTCTGTCCTATGCCAATCTCACTGTCTCTGATACACTTACCCCACTACCCACTGAATCAGTTCATCTCATCCAGAGTCGTCTTCTCTTGTGGTGTCCCTCCACCCTCCCAAGCATGACGTCCCTCTCCAAGGACTTGTCGTTCCTTGCATCATATCTGTCCAAAGTATGTCAGATGAAGCTTCAGAATCCTTGCCTTTAAGGAACAGCCTGGTTAACCCTCTCCAGGATGAACTTGTTTGTTCTCCTAGCAGTCCATGGTATATTCAATATTCTTCTCCAGTACCACAGCTCAAAGGCATCAATTCTCTTTCTATCATCATTAGTCATTGTCCCGCTTTCCGACGAAGGCCAATTATTTCAGATATTGGTCTCCAGTTCTGCTTTCTGGTTAGTTTTTGTCTGGAAGGTCTGATGAAACCTGTCAACTGCAGCTAACTCTGCTTGTATTTCCAGTAGCAGGGGTATTGTTTTTAGCAACATCATACAAAAGCGCCCCAGTGTAACCAACTGACAGGTGACTGGTATATTAAAACTTATGGCTAAGACAAAATTGGTAAAAAAGCTGGAACTTAGGTTGTTTTCAAATTTTAAAAAGATATGGTGTGGTGTTGTGGTTGTTGTTGTGGTTGTGTGTAATCATCAAGTGGAACTGACTCCTGGCTGACCCTCTAGTCAGTTTTTACGGACTATAAAGTGCGTAGAAGGAGACAGCCCGTCTTTTTTGCCTTCTGAACAGCTGGCAGCATGACTCCTTCTGACTTAGCCACTAGAGCTACCTAAAAAAAAATATTAAAAAAAAAAAAAGATGTGGATGATGTCGGGAAAATGTCAAAATCTAAAAGTAAATTCACGTCACTATGAGTCGCCTGCGACTCGACGGCACTTAACAACAATAACATCAACAGAGAGAGAAAGAGAGAGAGATCAGCAGGCCCAGCGAAGAGGAAACGATGTGACCAAGACAAGGTGGGTGACTTTTAGCTCGCTGCCCTCAGGACAGTCTTTCGTTGTTTTTGTTCAGACATTCCTGTAGGTCGTATATCCCTGGTGTACAAGTTGCCGTCCCGCGGTCACTTGTGGTTGCTGTGAGGCTGAACACTGTGACACGGATGTGTCAAATGCGTTAATGGTTGGCTACAGTGTGGACTGAGAGTGGGGTGGAGCTCCCCGATTAAAACAAGCGTGGAAGGAGGAGTGGCGTCCACTTCCATAATAGCTTGCCTCGGGAAACCCCAAGAACTTGGAGAGAGGATGAAAGGCACCCAAGCGTCAAGGACTCTCCTTCATAGGGTCGCTATGAGTCGCCTGCGACTCGACGGCACTTAACCACCACAACAACAAATACAATATAGCAAACTCTGGTGTCCTAGGGGTAAGGAGTTGTGCTGCCAACCCAAAGGCACACAGTTCTAATCCAACTACTCCACAAGAGAAAGATGAGCAATCTCCTCCTTCAGTGTACAGCCTCGGAAGATCTGCTGGAGCGTCAGCTATGAGTCAGTTCTGACTCAATGGCTTAGAACAACAAGAACAACATATACAATATAAAGTTCTGAATGCAGAACTTACAAAGTTAAAGAATAATCACAGACACAATTATAATTTTGAGTCAAAAGTCAATTAGTTTCAAAACATATTAAATATGCAATATAACGGTAAACACTATATACAAAACAATGAGGGAAACATGGCCTAGTGGCAAGAAGCTGCGCTGCAATCCTGAAGGCAGACGGTTTGAGGCCACCAGCAGCTCCATGGGAAAAGGATGGACAATCTCCTTCCATGCTTCTGAAAACCCGCTAGAGGGTCAGCTATGGTTTTGGTTTCTACTTGACAGGACACGGCAACAACATACTGAAACTAAAGTGGCTACTTGAAGCAGAACATAATTCAAAATGAAAGAAAATTCTAGAGACATTTTTCAAATGAATTAGTACAACATGGAATCTATAAAGGAGCTCAAATCACTGCCAATAACAAAAGAAGTGAGCTCTTACAACCCAGAAGAAAAATCAACCCCACTAGCATTCAGCATGTACTTTTCAAGCAATTACCATACTATGAGGATATTTTAAGTGCAGGTAATACTCATGTGGAAGAATTTCAGAGTGCCCAAACTAATCTGAGGTTCCCTGCATGGAACATCTTTCATTAGTGTTTTACTTGCAATGTCTTTCTATTTTACAAAAAGTTTATAAGAACACAGAAGATTGCAATATCATAAAGTTCTTTCTTGAGCACGCACACAAAAAATTCCATATTTTACCTACAAAATAATTTGAAGAAAAAAATACACAATGCTATAATGAGAGGTGACAGAATCAAATAGGTCATTATTACCTACTAAAATTCTAAATTTATGAAATTATCTTCTAGGTACTTTTAGTCATACTAATGAACATGCAAACAAAGCATTTCCTTTTAATCCATTAAATAAGTTATATTCTCTTTAGATACAGTAGCTACAAATCACCTGATAGATAAACATGATATTTACCTCACTAATAAATATCCTTTCAAACCCAAAATTTAATATATTCATAATTTCTCATATCTGAATTTTAACTTATCTTACACATTTTTAAAAGAGTCCTTCTTTCATCACTATAATTTCCTTTGAGAAACTCCATTGGCATTTCAATGTCTTTGAGGTAACATTGCTAAAATGTTTGTATTTTGATATAAACAGATTGATGGGTAGATTGATGGGTGAATAAGACACGAAGGAATCAACACAGCCTGTACAAAATAGGAGAAAATCAAGATAGAGAGAAGTAAAAAAAAAAAATGGTTGGCATGTGCTGGCCAAGAAGCTAGGGCTATTGGAGATTCAGGCTACCTCTGTTTTCATGTGTCAGTGTCTTTCCTAGGCTGAAATGCTCATTTCAAAATTTCCAGTGTCAATTTTTCCTCACCTAAACAACAACTGAATCATCTGGCTTTACAAAATTGTTCTTGTATAGTGGTACATTTCTGCATTTCTTGAATTTGTGTATGTGTTACAGAGCTTTGTATTTTTAAGGATTTAGCAGTTGCCAAAAGCAAATATGCAATAAACATGAAGCTGAAACCTTAAGAAACAAACAAAAAAAAAAGAAAAGAAGTTATAACCTTCTTTTAATATTGTATTCATTAAGATGGGGAAAACTAACATCAATATTCATAAATATGAGTGCAGAAGGAATAAGTGGAAATATTCCAATGTCTTAAGAGAAACATTGCTCTTTTAAAACAGATCAGCAAATTACAAGAGAACACGACAGGCAAAAGGGTATTTGTGTTTTGGAATAGCCAAAAAGTAACTACATTTTGGAACTATTTTAAAACTAAACAAAACTTTTCCAATCCTAATTCCCACTCTCTTTGCCCTACTACTTTGTTTTTTCCCCTTTTTTCCACTGGCCAAAATTCAATTATCCACTGCCTTAAGAAGAATTTAGGAACAGAACTGATATCCAGTGAAACTGAACAAGTAAAACAGTGAAAGAAAAACTAATGGGGGAAATTCTCTACAGTTTGACTCTACCTCATCTAACTTTGTGATTTGTGCTTTAGAAACCACAAAGCTGCATACAAATGTATAATTGACTTTCCCCCAGAGCATAATTTGCTTTGCCAAACATTTGACCCAAAAAAGTTTATTTCTAAAAATGTTAGGTACAGAAAGTAGAAACTTTGTTGCAAAGGAAATTATTTTAATATAAAATAGATGACATATTTTTATGAATAAACAGAAGACAACGGCTGTACATAGTAATACTGAATTATTCACCATTAACATGTAATGTTTCTATTAATGTCATATTTCTATTAAAAATATCCCACTTCATTAAGCTCCAAAATTTTTAAGCATTCAAAATCATTGCATATTTTCTTACCCTCTTAAACGTTTCTCTTTTTTAAAAAAATCCTTTATATCACTTGTTCTGTAGTAATACACTTAAGGGCTATTAAGAAAATAAAATGTTATGTTACATAATAATGAATGTCATGTTAAGCTTTTTTGTGACGTCTCTCTTTTTTGGTCTGTTTCTAACAGTTCTTTCTTGTACTGACCAATTTGTTATTTTCCCCATGCTGTATGTGTGTATACTGAGGCTAATAGTACCACACTCTTTCTCTTTAATTACTGCTGGTCTGCTTAGTCTCTGAAACAAGATACACAAACATATTAGAAGTAAAATTAAACTAAGAATAAGCATATGTTGCATATGTTGAGTGCGGTGTATAGTTTTCTTTTTGGCAAACAGCATAGAATTTTGGCTGCTCAGATTTCCCAAGCTGTGTTTTGTATCTTGACTGTTTCTTGAAGAGTAGAATGTGGCACTTACACAACCTTTAGGTAAGTGAGGTGTTGTGCGGTATGTGTGCATATTTGTAGGTTGTGTTGTTACTCAAAATAAATGTCATCATTCCAGCCATGTCGCAGTTTTTAAACAAATTTAGCAGCAGATCTTTACACCCAGGCTGCACATATATTTTGGACTTTGATGACCTTCTATCAACAAACTAAATTAAACTTGAAACAGAATGCATGTATTAGGGATGATAAGAATGATCTCACACACTCACACGTGCAGGAAAACCCAAGGAAAAAGTTTAGCTTCAGGTTATATCCTGAACTGATACTCCTATGTGAGAAGAATGCACAACTAAACATAAACACTGTGAATAGTCACTCACATACATGGTGTTTGTTGTTATTTCAGCAACTATATTCCGTTTCTTTGCTAAATGTAATGAATGCATTAACTGATTTTCTTTTTTCACTTCTTACATTCCATGTAAATGTCTATAGAATTTTTATTTTCTTGAATGTCAACGGAGGTGAATCCCAAGATTCTTGGGACTAACAACTATCACTTATATATTTTATAAAGATAATAGTTGTTGTTGTTGTTGTTGTTAGGTGCTGTTGAGTTGAATACAATGCATATGACCCTATGAGCAGCAGATCTGAACTCTGTCCTATCCTGTGCCATCCTTACACTTCCTGACACACTACAGCCCATTGTAGCCATTATTGTGTTAATTCACTTGGTTGGAGGTCTTCCTCTCCTTTGCCAACACTCCACCTTTCCAGGCATGATGTCTACCTTCAAGGAATAGCCTTTCCTAGCAACATATTCAAAGTATATGAGATAAAGCTTTATCATATTTGCCTCAAAGGAACATTTTGGTTCTATTTTCTCCAAGACATGTTGTTGTTGTTGTTACTGTTGTTGTTTTAGTACTCCATGGGGTGTTCAGAACTCTTTTCCAATACCACACCTCAAAGGCTTCACTTCTTCTTCTGTAATTCATTGTCCAGCTCTCAAATGCATATTAAGTGATCAGAAAGAGCACGGCTTGACTCTGCTGTACCTTAGTCCTTAAACCAACATCATTGTTTTTAATAATTTGGACAAGTCCCTGAATTCATACTTTCTCAGTGTCCTGATTTTCTTTTTTTAAATTGTGATTTTAACAAAGTTTATAAAAAAGTTGGACTGTCATTCATTGTTGCACATTTTCCTCCCTACTCCTCCCCCAGTTAACTTTAAAAAAGAAATTCATTCATTGTTGCATAATTTCCTCTCTCCCCCGACTCAAGTCCACTTTGCTATGAACCTCTTACTCAGGCCTGTTGTCATGCAAATAATGCTTAATCATATATTCCTTTTAAACAGTTCATTCTTTCTTCTGTTCCATTGCAGTACTTATTATTTATCCTCTATTTTATTAGTGTCCCCCTGAACTCTGTGTCAGGCTAATGCACCCCAAAAAAGAATAGAATAACTTCTTCTCCAAGGTATATGGAACATTCTTCAGAATATATCAGATTTTAGATCACAAAGCAAACAACAATAAATTAAAAAACATAGAGATAATACAAAGTTTCTTCTCAGAGCACAATGCTACAAAATTAGAAATTATTAACAAAAGAATAAAAGAATAAAAATATCCTTACATTTGGAAGCTTAACATACCCTGAATGAACATGAGGGGGAATAGGAGAAATAAAAAATGAAATAAGGGAGTTGTGGTGGCCTAGTGGCAAGAAGCTGTACTGTAGTCACAGAGGTATGAGGTTCCAATCCATCAGATGCTCTGCTGAAGAAGAAGGGGCAATCTCCTCCTGTACCAGTCAGATCCAATTTGACGGTACACACAGACAAAATAATAAAATTAAATAAAAAGAAAATGAAATAAAAGTTTCCTGAAACAAATGACACGAAAACATAACTTACCAAAACCTCTGGGAAACAGTCAAAGTCTAATTAAAGGTCAATTTATAGCAAAAAGCAACCACATCAAAAGGGAAGAAAAAGTGATAATTGATGTTTCCTGACTGATTGTACCAAGGGTATTGATAGTGGATCCAAGTAAGATGAAGATGTTGACAATTTCAATATTTTCTCCATCTGTCATAATGTTGCCTATTGGTCCAGTGGAATTTTTGTTCCCATGATGTTGAGATACAATCCATATTGAAGGCTGCATTCCTTGATCTTCTCCAGCAAAAGCTTCAAATTCTTCTCACTTTCAGCAAGCAAGGTTGTGTCATCTGCATAATAGAGGTTATTGATGAGTCGTCTTCCAATTTTGATACGACATTCTTTTTCATAGAATCTCACTTCTTGAATAATGTCCTCATCATAGACTATAACCCTGACACACCACTTTCTTAATTTTAAACCATGCAGTGTTCCCTTGCTGTGTTAATACAACAGCCTCTTGGTCTGCGTATAGGTTTTACATGAGCACAATTAAATGTTCAGGGATTCCTGTTTTTCTCAACTTTAACCATAGCTTAATATAATCTACATAGTCAAATGCATAGTCAATAAAGCATAAGTAGACATTCTTCTGGTATTCTATCTGACATTAGCAATGTTATCCTTGGTGCCATGCCTCTTCTAAATCCTTCTTGAACTTCTGACAGTTCTTTATCTCTATACTGTTCTAGCCATTTTTAAATGCTTGTCAGCAGTATTTTTCTTGTGTGTGATGTTATTATTATGGATCAATAGTTTTTGCATTCTGTTAGATCACATTTCTTAGGAATGGGAACATATGCAAGCCTCTTTTAATCCATTGGCCAGACAACTGTCCTCCAAATTTCCTGGTATAGACTGGTAAATGATCCAGGGCTGCATCTGTTACTTGAAACAAGTCAATTGGTATCCCATTGATTCCTGGGGCCTTATTATTTGGCAATGCATTCAATGGAGCTTCCACTTCCTCATTCATTATCATTGGTTTCTGCTCTGATAGTACTCTCTGAAATTTTTCATCGTCACTCAGGGTTTTGGGTGAGGTTTTGTTTTGTTTCTTTGGGGGAGCGGGTTGCATAATGACTGTTTACTTCTTCCGTCTTCTTTTTATGCTTTCTGGATTACTTAACATGTTAATGTAGTGTCTTTCAGTATTATGAGTTGAGGCTTAAATTTGTTTTTAAGTTCTCTCAGTTTGAGAAATGCAGTATGAGTTCTTCCAATTACTTTTTTCCCAATTTCATCTCTCTGCACATTCCATTATGATACTTCATTTTCTCTTCTTGACTTGTCCTTTTAAATCTTCTGTTAAGCTCTTTTACTTTGGCATGTTTTCCCTTTGTTTTGGCTTCTCAACACTTTAGTGCGATTTTCAGAGTCTCTTCCGACATAATTCCTATATATGTTCCCACAGCTAAAGCCAAAGAGGAGGATAATGAATATTTTTACCAAATCTTGCAGCCCACAATTGGCTGAGTACGCAATCAAGATGCATTAATGATGATTACTGAATGGAACACAATTTGTTGTGCTCCACACAATCAAATGCCTTTATATAGTCAATGAAACACAGATAGACATTCCTCCAGTACTCTCTGCTTTGGGCCAAGATCCATCTAAAGTTAGCTATGATGTTCCTAGTGTCACTCACAGTCTCTTCTAAAGTTGATTTGCACATCTGGAAGTTCTCTGCTGATGTAGTGTTCCAGTTGTTTTTAGATAATCTTCAGCAGGATCTTGCTTGAATGTGATAATAATGCTATAGTTTGATAATTTCTACACTCCTTAGGATCACCTTTTTTTGAGAATGGGAATAAATACAGATATCTTCCAGTCAATTGGCCAGGTAGTTGTCCTCCACATTTCTTGGTATAACTTGTCCATGTGCTGAAGGAGGTGGTGGGTGGTACCAATACCTGATCCATTACTTGAATAATGGGAAAATTCATCTGTTCTTTTGGAAAAATCCTTTGTCAAATATTGCTCTAGAATTGAGCATCCAAATTAAGTCAGACTAGGGAGAAGAATTGCTCATCTACTTCTGAAATAACGTACTTCAGAGAACTCTAAGAACAATGGACAATAGTATTATTCATGTGCAAGTTCAAATTGAGGCAAAGGAATTGAAAACAAGAATCAAAATGTGATCTTGAGACTATTCCACCTGACATTAAAAATCATCTTAGGTGAAAAAAAGAATAGATTTGAACTATTGAACACCGATGATATAAAACCAGATAAGTTATGGGATGACCTCAAGGATATCATCTATGAAGAGAACTGGAAATCATTTAAAAATAGAGAAAATAATCTTTAAGGTATATCAATTTTCTCCTACAAGAAAATTTAAATTCTCACTGCAATGACATATTAACTTTTATTCCATCCCTCTAAATATTTTCTTTTACACACATCTCTTCCAACCCCCTTTCTTTTTTATCATTAGATATTCCTCTCCCCTGTAGCCAAGATTGAAGTAATTTTGGCCAAGGAGGTGATTAAAAACTGTATCATTACATTAAAGAAAAAGGAAAAGTAAAAGCCGTTATGATCATCAAGCCAAAAAAGCTGAAAACACACTCAAATAACTGTTGAGTTAAGCTATAATCTTTATTACCTGCACGATTTCTGTCCAAGTAATTTTTCTCTCATTTACTTATTTTCAAATGTATGCTAGAAATTTAGATTCATCTCATTTCTAAAGGTTATGTCTAATAAGTAATATTCTGGAGCTCAGATAAAAGATAAAAAAACCAAAGGCATGTTATTGTGTCAGCCATAACAAATTATAACTAACACTGAGAATGGAAAACCCGGAACACTTTGTTTGAATTTTTTTCATTTTTATTTTACATTGACTTGCTTATAAAGTTTGTATACATTGGATTTCACACTATGCTTCATTTGCATTATATTTCATACAGAAATTCCCAATCATTTTAGAAAATTAATCGTCATTGAAATATCCTTACCATTACCCTGTCTCACCAGATCCCATTTCCTTTACCTCTGTCTCCCGCCACCCAACAAATTGTGTTACCCCGTGATTTCTCATTGCCCACCCTCACTCATCTGCTCCTCCCTCAATCCTTGGAGCCTCATACACAGTTTACTAGTTATTTATTTCTACAATAATGATCTTATGCAATATTCATCCTTATGAGACTGAGATGGTTCACTGAGAATAATTCTTTCTGGTCCATACCAATTGTAATTTTAAAATTGTTACTCCTGAGTGATGTGTAGCATTCTTGTGATTGCACCACAATTCCTCAGTTGATTCTATGTGGTTGGGTATTTGGGTAGTTTTCGTGTTCTTGTGATTATGAATAACATGGCTATGAACAGTGATCACAAATGTCAGTTTGTGTCTCAATAATAATTTCTTCAGGATATATTCCTGGCAGTAGAATAGCTGGGTTGTATGGAATTTCTATCTTCATGTTTTTGAGGACATTCTAAACTGTCTTCCATATGCTTGAACCATTTCACAATCCCACTAACAGTGTATGGGAGTTCCTATCTTTCCATATCTTCCTCAACATGTATTATTTGCTGTCTTGTTAAACTTTGCCACTGCTACTGGAGTGTGATGGTATCTCATTGTGGTTTTGATTTGTATCTTTCTTATAGCCCGTGGTGTTGAGTATTTCTTCTTGTGTTTATTTGCCATAGGAATGTCTTCCTCTATGAAAAGTCTTTCCAGGTCTTTTTTATCACTCTTTTTCTTGTAGAGACCCTGTTGTTGCTGTTATGTGCTGTCAAGTCACTTGTGACTCATCATAACCCTATTTACAACACCTCTGAAGCCTGCCCTGTCCTGAGCCAATCTCATTGACTCTGACACACCTACCCTCATTGCACCACTTACTGTATCAATCCGTCTCATCTGGGGTCTTTCTCTCCTGCACTGTCCCTTCATCCTTCCAAATATAATGTCTTTATCCAAGGACTGGTCCCTCCTGGTTGTGTGTCCAAAGGATGTGAGACAGAACTTCAAAATCCTAGCCTCCAAGGAAAAATTTGTTTTCAAACTCTGCAAAACAGAACGATTTGCTTTCTTGGCAGTCCACGGGATGTTCAAGACTCTTCTCTAGCACCACAACTCAAAGACATTGATTCCGTTTTTGTTTTCTGGTTTTTTAATTTCCTGCTGCTGGTGCCAAGATTGTTGACTGTGAAGCTGAGCAAGCTGTAATTGTTATCAACCTCAAATGTATTCTGTAAACTTGTTACATGATGCTTGTCTGAGATAGTATTGCCAAATGTATTTTCAGTTAGTAGGTTTTCTTTTTACTCTGAAAAAGTTTTTGATGTGGACAGAGATTTAATCTTTAGAAGGTCCCATTCATCAATTTTATCCTCTTCTGCTTGAGTATTTCTGGTAGTATTTGTCAGCACCTGTAATGTAGGGTAGGCCTTCTAAACTTGATCACACTTTGTCTTTTATGATTTTGTGGTATGGAGCTTTATTCTTAGGTCTTTGGTCTACCTTTAGTTGATATTTTAATATGGTGACAAGTGTGTATCCTACTTCAGTTTTCTGAAGGTAGTAATCCAATTTTGCTAGCACCATTTGTTGAAGAAGCTGTCATTTACCCCTCTGGTAAGTTTTGTTTCCTTGTCAAATATCAATTGACCGTGATAGATGGATTAATTTCTGGGTTCTTGATTCTTTTCCATTGATCTATGTGCCTGTCATTGTACCATACTGCTTTCTTTATTACAGCTTTATAGAAGGGTTTGCTGGGTGTTTTGGGTTTTTTATTTGTTTTTGTTTGTTTGTTTTTTTCATTTCTTTATAGTAGGTTTTTAGGTAAAGGAGTGTAATACCTCCCACTCCATTCTTGTTTTCCAGAAGTGCTTTGTTTATTCAAAGTTTCTTTCCTCTCCAAGTTCACTTGACAATTTCCTTTTCTATCTCTTCAAAAAATTAATTTGGTATTTGTATTAGGATTGCATTAAATGCGTAGACTGCTTTTGATAGAATTATCATTTTCACTATATTGAGACTTCTTATCCATGAACAGGGAACATTTTCCAATTTATTTTGTTCTTTTATTGTTTCTCACAGAAGTGTTCTGTAGGGTTTTTTTTAAGGTCTTTTGTGAGTCTAGTTAAGTTTATTCCTGAGTATCTCAGTTTGTGGTTGACTATTGTAAATGTTATTGCTTTCTTATTTTCCTTCTCTATTTATTTCTATTTCCTTCTCTCGTTTGTTGCTGCAGAAGAATCCCACTGACTTTTCTATGTTAATCTTGTATCCTGCCACTTTGCTAAATTGATCTACTAACTCTAGAAGGTTTTTTTGTTGAGTTTTTGGGATTTTCTGGGTACACTATCATATCATCTGCCTACAGAGAGAGTTTCACAATTTATTTGCCCATCTGGATGCCTCTTATATCCTTCTCTTGCTGTATTTCCTAGGAAGTACTCCCAATACAATATTGAATAGGAGTGATGACAGTGTACTTCTTTGTCTGGTGCCTGTTCACAAGAAAAATGGTTTTAGTCTTTCTCCCTTGAGAATGATATTGGCTCTTGGTTTTGCTTATATACTTTTCATTCTGTTGAAGAAATTACCTTCTATTCCTAATTTGTGAGCATTTAAATCAGGCAGGGAGTTTGGTTTTGTCAAAAGCCTTTTCTACATCAGTTGCTGGCATCACGTAGTTCTTATTATATGCTTTGTTAATGTGATTAATTACATTGATTGTTTCACATCAAATCATTCTTGCATATCTGTTATAAATCCTACTTGGTCATGATGAATTATTGTTCTTAATTCCTTCTGTTGAGGGAATCCCAAAACATTTAATTATGCTTTTGTGAAACCTATACCTAGACCAAGATGCTGTTGTGAAAACAGAGCAAAGAATACTATTGGGTTAAAATTAAGAAAAGAAGTTAAGAAATAGTTGAAACCTTTCACCATACCTATTCAATCTACATGCAGAGCAATTATTTGAGAAATTAAACTCTATGAAGATGAATGTGGCATCAAGACCGAAGGAAGTGGGGACAGCAAAAGAGGCAGGTCTTCAACCAGGTGGATTGACACAATGACTACAACAATGGGCTTGAGCGTGTCAAAGATTGTAAATTTGGCACAAGGTAGCATAGAATTCTAATGTGTTGTTTATAAGGTCTCTATGAGTCAATGACACCTAACAGCAATATTTTTATCATTAGGCAAGGACAAGTCTTCAACTCTTCTAATCTGCTGTTAAGTACTGCTAAGATGAGGAGGAGATATTGTCTACACTAGCGTGAGGGTGAATTAATTTCAAAATTATAAAAACAGAAGAAATGCTCAGAAATAATTTTGTCTTGCTTCTGAACATTTTTTATCATAGCAGATTTTATGTAAAATATCCCAAGAGATTTGATATTTGCTTACAGATGCTGAAATAACTTCACAACTCTCACTTTTCCTCCTGACTTTCCTCTATTCTCTATCCCTTCACTCATTTGCTAATATGATAAGCATTTGGAAACTAAACCCAAGGATATTAATTTTAAACCTGAACTTAGATATATCAATTTTCTTAATGATACATCCATTCATCAAGTATTTTCACAATACAAACTGAACAGAATGAAATGATTTGAAGATGTTATGCATTCTGTAGTGAAATATAAAAATAGCCTAAAAATGAGGTCAATTTTTGGAAAAGTTTCCAAGAACATAATTTGTACTTACCTCTTCTTACCTAATTTCATTGTTATATTTTTGTACATTTTACTCACTTTTTTTTTTAGCACTCAGCAACTGTCATGTGTTTTTCCAATTCAAAAATCTTTGTTCAGGTAATATCTTGGAAGCCTCATGTTTCACATACAAAAAAGAGAAGTGAATTAAAATAAAATAAAATAAAATGAAATTAAATTAAATTAAAAAAGAACTGATGCTTTTGATATTGTATTGTCAAAAATTGTTGACTATGGGCAGTGGGGAAATCATTGGTCATCCAATTTGGAGAAGGAAGGGGTAGATAAAGTGAATAGGAAAGTTATGGTGGGCATCTAAAAGACAAGGTAATGGTGAGCATAGCTCAAAGTTAATTAACTTCATAATGAGAATTTTCATATGAAACACAATACGAATGAAGAATAGCACAAAACACAATGTATATGAACTTAGTGAAAAAATATAAAATACAAATTAATAGAGAAATTACTGAATATACCATGGAACTCATGATACAAAAGAAAAATCTGGAGAGCAACCACTTGGCCAACTGACTGGAAGAGATCTATATTTGTTCCCATTCCAAAGAAGGGTGACCCAACTGGGTGTGGCATTCACATGCAAGCAAGATTCTACTGAAGATTATCTAAAAACAACTGGAACAGTACATCAGCAGAGAACTGCCAGATGTTCAGGCTGGGTTTACAAGGGGTCATGGTCCTAGGGATATTGTAGCTGATGTTAGATGGATCTTAGCTGAAAGCAGAGAATACCAGAAGAATATCTGTGTTTCACTGATTATGCAAAGGTATTTGAGTGCTTGGATCATAACAAACTGTGGCTGACTCTGAGAAGAATGGGAATCCCAGAACATTTAATTGTGCTAATGCGAAACCTATACTTGGACCAAGAGGCAGTCGTCAGAACAGAGCAGGACAACACTGCATGGTTCAAAATTGGGAAGGGTGTGCACCAGGCATGTGTCCTATCTCCATACCTTTTCAACCTGCATGCAGAGCAGATTATCCGAGAGGCTGGGCTCTATGAGGAGACGCATGGCGTTAGGATTGGTGGAAGACCTATCAACAATTTGCGTTATGCAGATGACACAACCTTGCTTGCTGAAACTGAGGAGGACCTCATGTACTTACTGCGAAGGGTCAAGGACTGCAGCCTTCAGTATGGACTGAGGCTCAGTGTCAAAAAGACAAAGATTCTCACCACTGAGCCAATCGTTTGCATCAGGATGGATGGTGAAGAGATTGAGATTGTTCACAGCTTCTGTTTGCTCAGCTCCACAGTCAACACTCTTGGCACCAGCAGCCAGGAAATAAAAAAACGTATTGCGATGGGAAAGTCTGCTGTTAGGGACCTCTGTAGAGTACTCAAGAGCAACGGTGTCTCTTTGGAGACGAAGGTGGGCCTGATACAGGCCATGGTCTTTGCAATCACTTGTTATGCATCAGAGAGCTGGACAATGACTAGGGAGGACAGAAGGAGAATTGACACCTTTGAGCTGTGGTGCTGGAGAAGAGTATTGAATACCATGGACTGCCAAGAAAACAAACAGATTCATCCTACTGAAGGTTAAACCAAGCTACTCCTTGGAGGCAAGGATTCTGGGGCTTCATCTGACATACTTTGGACATGTTGCAAGGAGAGACAGGTCTTTGGAGAGGGACATCATGCTGGGCAGAATGGAGGGACAGCACAGGAGGGGAAGACCCTCTATGAGGTGGATTGATTCAGTGACTGGGGTAATTGGGATGGGTGTGTCAGGGGCAATGCAACTGGCACAGGATAGAGCAGGGTTTAGGGCTGTTGTACGTAGGGTCGTTATAAGTCGCAAACGACTCGACGGCACATAACAACAACAACTTTAAAGCCAGTACAACTACTGCCCTTTACAGAAGCAAAGTTAGTGAAACTCTGTCTCATATGCTTTAGACATATTGTCAGAAAGTTCCAGTCTATTGTGGTGTGGAGTCATCATGCTTGGAAAGGTAAAGAGAGTAAACGAAGGAGAGGAAGAACCATGATGAAAAGGATTAACACAATAAATGCACCAGTAGACTTGAGTATAGTGAAATTACGAAGATGGCACAGGATAGGGTAATGTTCAGATATGTTGTTGATAGGGTTGCCATAAGTTCGTGCAATTACTTCATGGCACTTAATAACAACTCCAAATGTTATGATTCAATGAGGACCTGAAAAATGGGGCAATAGCTAATATAGTTCAATGCTGATTGGTTTTATTAAATGCAGCAAATTGGAATGACTGAATGAAACACATGTAAATGAAGAAATGTGTGAAACACAATGTATATGAATGAAACAATAATTTATGTATATGTGTATATGATGTTTGCTGTTGAGTCAGAACTAATTCATAGCTGAGTCTCAAGTGGGTATTCAGAGACAGTTAATCACATGGGGGAAGGAGAAGATTGCTTACCCTTTTCCCATGGAGAAGCTGGTGGATTCCAACCATGTATATGTTTATATGAGATGTATGTTTAGAATATATATACATATTCTAAGAAAAGGAGAGAGCACTTGGAAAGTTTCAGGAGCCACAAATTGAAATACAGAAAATAAGGATATGGCTGACACTTGAGGTTAGAAAGATAAGCAGTAGTTATAACATGTCATGAGAAAAAAGAAAAGAAAAAAAAAGCAACAACAAACTCTCATTTCCTGTTGTTCTTCCAGTAACTTTTCACTTTAATTTCCCTCTCACTTTACTTTTCTTTCTCTCACTCTATTTCCTTTATTTCTTTTGCATATTTAATAATCTCAAGTGAGATTATCAGCATGCAGTGAGGAACTAGTAAATACAAAGGAAAATAAAGAACAGAAAGCAGCAAGATGCAAAGTCTACCTTTATTTCTCACTCAGAATATCTTAATTCCTAAATCATCTGCTTTTATCCTTTCTGACAGACATAGAAAATGAAAAGGATATTATATTAGGAAGCTAAAATATTGGGAAAGCATCCCATGACATGTTATCTTTCTACTTATTTTGGTTTTGAGAAAGTAAAAAAAAAAACAACCAGAAGTCTGAATTTTTATAGATTAGTTTATTTGGCAAACAGAATTTTAGAGCTTAAAGAAACCAGTTCCAATATCCTTGGGGCTGATTAGTCCTGTTGCTTTTTATTTGAGTGTAATTACTATAATCTACAATTCATTACATTCAGATTCCTCCATTGTGATTATATACTTCCTTTTTGTTCAATTTTGCCAACACTTGCCTTTTTCCCTACGCAGAAATCAACCCCTGATGAAATCCTCTTCTTGTTCCTCTGTGACCAGAACAGAAATAAATATCTACTTTTGAAAGAGTTATCTATGTTGACTTTGCTTTAGGATAAATGGTTCCTGCATCATCCACCAAAACCAAACCTACTACCTTCAGGGTTGATTCCAACTCACATGGTGAATCCATATATTAAATAGCAGAATTGATATTCATAGGAATTACTTGACTGTAATCTTTAGAAAAGCAAATGACCAATACTGCTAAGTGGGTTAAAATCAACAACATTTAGATTAATGGTCATGTTCAAACCATTTTGTACCATCCAAGGATGTTCAAAATATCAAAGCCTATTAAAATTGTATTCCTTTCCCTGAAATACACTAGTTTCTTTGAGTCAGAATAAGTCACTAAAATAGTAAATTGTTTTAACATACTTCAAAGAAATAAATAAGCCACATAGCCATGTACCAGAACTTCAAAAATAAAAGTAATTTGGTTGGGGATAAATTTAAAAATGTTATCCCTAAGCTGTGGAACACCTTAAAAATGTCTTTTGTAAGGCAAGTTTTCCTCTGCCTCTCTGGAGCATGAAGTATCTCAGACAGGCAACTATTTGTGCAGTACAGGACCATAAAAGACTTCTTTGGTAGAGAAAGTTGCCCTTCTATTCCCTGAAGAGGAGACTACCACAGCCAGGGATCTTTCCTACCAAACACTTGGGACCAAAGGGGATTTCTTGTAATAATTTGGAGCTGCATTGTTGAGAAATTAGTGCTTCCCTGAGTCTTTGTCTGCTCAGGGCACAAAATAATCATCCCCTAAATAAGCCCTTGGAACATACAACTCTGGACATTAGAAGATAGTCAGAATTGAGAACTGCACTGCTGAAGTTGGTGCTTCCCTGAGCCTTTCTCGATTGAGATGGGAATATCTCATTCCTTAATCAGTCTTAGTAGAGGGTAAAGGTACATAACCATTAGAAAATGCTGAGACTTGAGGACTGCATTATGGGGACCTTATCACTTTGCTGGACCTTTTCCTTGAGCAATATATCCCAGAAAACAATCCTGGGATTTTGCCTAACCCTGCAGGATAGCTCTTCCCTATCAAACTACAAGGGAACACCTCAGCTCCTGCTCCTCAAAAGAAAACCAGATAAAAAGCTTGTCACAGGAATGAGGGAACACATCTACCTATAGAAAACCAGCAAGACTGCCACTGGTAAACTCAATCAAACGTGATATTTTTGGTTTGCAACTTACTAGTAGCATCAGAAAGCTAAGAAATTGTCAATAACTTATACAAGCACAACAGAAACTGCCTCATACATACTAAGAAGAATGTCACTTAGTGTCAAGAAAGCAGCAGGCAGCTTCAAACATTATGCAAAACCAAAATGACTTTCTCCTCATAAAAGCAGATTCGATTGCAGACTTAATGAATTCCCAAGAGATAGGGATGCAGAAGAAATGTATCAATATGGAGTTACATGAAAAGTTACTGAAAAACTTACAACAATGGGAGAAAGCATTGAAACAATAAAAAGTTGAAAGAAAAAGAAAGCACCATAATTTAGTAGGAGACTTTAACACTGACAAGCAACAGAAAATAAGTCCAATTGAAAGAAACTCAGTAATGATGAAGAACCAAACTATCAAATTGGCTGACATGACATTATACATGTATTCAGGGTACTTCACCCAACTAAAACTCAAAGTGTAAATGCACATTGTGCATTCTCTAGAAATGATCATATATTACCACACAAACCAAGCTTCAACAAATTAACAAACACTGAAATAATATGAAGTATCTATTCAGACTCTAATGCTGTTACTAAAAATTAAAAATGGGAGGAGAAAGGATTAAAAAAAAACACTCGTGGAAGGTAAATAACACAGTAGTTGAGCATTATGAGGTTGAAAAAAATTTAAAATGAAATTTAAAAAATCCTCAAAACAAAGAAAACACATCAACACTCTGAGGTAAGGCAGTCCTCAGGGGACAGTTTATAGCAAAAAACAAACACATAAAAAAGAAGAAAGGAACAAAATTAATTAGTAAACTCAAAACTTCCATCAAATTGATTAAGAATAATAAGCTAATCACACAGCCTCTGGAAGAAAGAAAATTATAAAGACAAGGGTTAAAATCAATGGGATAGAAAATAGAAAAAGAATGGAAAACATCAATAAGATCAGGAACTGGTTCTTCAAAAAGGTCAGTTAAACAGACAAACCATTGGAAAACTTTTTTTTTTTTAAAAAAAGGAGAAAACACAAATAAGTAATGAAAGAAAGCATCACAATCAAATGAGCTAAAATTAAATTGGTAAAGGTGAAATATTGTAAAAATCTATATGTCAGTGGTGTTCTGTGCCATTCAGTTGTAACCAACTCATAGTTGACCCCCCCTTGAGTTTTCAGAGGCAGTAAATCACACGGGAATAAAGTGCCTATCCTTCTCCCATGCAGTAGCGTGTGGATTTGAATTGCAGAATTCTGAAGGCACGTGGTTTGAATCTATCAGCTTCTCCAGCAGAGACAGATGGGCAGTCTCTTCCCACATGATTTACTGCTTAAAAAAACCTAAGGGAAGGTCAGTTATGGCTCATTTCCAACTCAAAGGCACACAAAGCCAACTGTTTCATTTATGTGAAAATGTAAAGGAAATGGGTGAATTCCTACGAACCCACACCATACCTAGATTGTCACAAACAGATGTAGAATACTTGAACAAACCCATTGCAAAAAGAAAAAATAGAACCAGTCAAAAAAATACTCTTGCCCCCCAAAAAAAGCCCTTTGCCCAAATGGCTACACAGGTAAATTCTATAAATTCAAAGAGCTATCACCAATTCTATTTAGAGTATTTCACAAAACAGAAAAAGAGAAACACTTCCAGAGTCATTCCATGAAGCAAGCAAGCCATAACCCTAATACCAAAGCCAGGCAAAGATATTATGCAAAAAGAAACCTATAGAAAAATGTCTTTATGAATATAAATTAAAAACTCCTGAGAAAATTCTACCGAAAAGATTCCAAAATGCATACATATATATTTTTATAGACATATACAATATACATATATATTTTTTGTCTATATCTATTTATTTACATTTATATCTATGTTGTTGTTGTTAATGTGCTGTTGAGTTGCTTGTGACTCATAGCTACCCTATATACAACAGCCCTGAACTCTACTTTATCCTGTGCCAACCTTATTGTCTCTGACACACCTACCCTCATTACTCCAGTCTTTGAATCAATCCATCTCACCCAGGGTCTTCTTCTCTTTTGCTGTCCCTTCACATTTCCAAGCATGATGTACCTCTCCAAGGACTGGTCTCTCCTTGCAACATGCCCAAAATGTATCAGCAAAGCCTCAGAATCTTTGCCTCCAAAGAACAGCCTGACTTCACCTTCTCTAGATTGAACCTGTTTGTTCTCCTGTAAGTCCATGGTATAGTCAATACTCTTCTCCAGCACCACAGCTCAAAAGAATCAATTCTCTATCATCCCTAGTCATTGTCCAGATTTCTGGTTGCACAGCAAGTAATTGTGAAGACTATGACTTGGATCAAGTGCACCTTAGTCTTCAGACTGACACTGTTGTTTTTCAGTACTCTGGGGAGATCCCTGATAACAGACTTTCCCAGTGGAACTTATCCTTTGATTTTCTGGCTGCTGGTATAAAGAGTGTTGATTGTAGAGCCAAGCAAACTAAAGCTGTTAACAACATCAATCTCTTCATCATCTATTATGATGCTTCCAATCAGCCCAGTGTTGAGAATCTTTTTTTTCTTTATAGTGAGCTTCAATTTGCATTTAAGGCCTTGACCTTCTGCAGCAAGTGCTTCAGATCCTCCTCAGTTTCAACAAACAGGGTTGTGTCCTCTTCATAGCATAAGTTCTTGATGAGTCTTCCTCCGTTTTGATGTCACACTCCTCTTCATAGAGCCCAGACTCCTGGATGATGTGTTCTGCATACAGATTGAAAAGATATGGAGATAGAACTCATCTCCGGTGTACACTCTTCCTTAATTTTGAACCATGTAGTAAGTTTTTGCTTTATTCTGACTAATGTCTCTTGGTCCAAGTATACATTTTGCATAAGCACAATCAAATGTTTTGGGATTCCCATTCTTCTCAGAGAAACCCACAGTTTGTTTTGATACACACAGTCAAAGGCCATTGAATAGTCAATGAAACACAGACAGGCATTTCTCTGGTATTCTCTACTTTCAGCCAAGTTCCATCCAACATTAACTATAATATCCGAAGTACCATGGCTGTTTCTAAACCCAGATAGTATATCAGGCAGTTCTCTGTTGATGTACTGTTCCAGTCTTTTTTAAAATAATTTTCAGCAGACTCTTACTTGCATGTTATAGTAATAATATTGTTTGATAATTTCTGTTGGGTCACCTTTCTTTGGAATGGGAACAAATATAGATCTCTTCCAGTCGGTTGGCCCAATGGTTATCTTCCAGATTTCTTGGCACAACTTGGTGAGCACATCCAGGACAGCATCTGTTTGTTGAAATATATCAGTTGGTATGCCATCAATTGTTGGTGCCTTGTTTTTTGCCAATTATTTCAGAGCAGCTTGAACTTCTTTTTTTCATCATCACAGTCTCTTGCCCAAACTTTGCTTCATGAAATTTTTCTGTGTCAGCGAATTCCTTTTGGTGTAGTGACTCTATACCCCTTCCACCTTCTTTTAATAATTCCTGGCTCATTCAATATTCTTCCCATAGCATCCTTAAGTATTGCACCTCAAGGCTTGAATTTGTTCTTCAGTTCCTTCAGCTTAAGAAATGCTCAGCGAGTTCTGCCATTATGATTTTCTGATTCCAACTCTTTGCACATTTAATGATAATACTTTATATGTATAAATTAATCATGAACAACTGGGATTCATAACAGGTATGCAAAAATGGTTCAACAAAAGAAAAAAAACATAATTAATCACATTAGCAACACAAAGAACATTAACTACATGATCCCATCAAGTGAAGCAGAAAAGACCTTTGGGAAATCTAACACCTCTTCTACCTTAAAGCACTTAACAAAAGAAATTTGTTCCACGAAGTGAAAAGTATATATGTAAAACCAAGAGCCAACATTATTCTCAATATAGAAAGACTAAAGACATTCCCTACATGAACAGAAACAAGACAAAGATGCCCACTAGAACCACTCCTATTCAATACTCTATTCAAAGTACTCTAATGGGAGTACTTTCCAGGGTAATATGACAAGTGAAGAAAATAAGAAGCAGCCAAATTAGCAAAAAAAGTGTTAAAAATCATTACTATATGCAAATGATACGCTAGTGTGTACAAATAATCCCAAAGATTCAACCAAAAACCTTTTAGATCTAGTAGATCAAATGTGGCAGGATATAAGATCAATGTATTAAATCAGTAGGATTCCTCTATAGTTACGAAGTAAACATAGATAAGGAAACTAAGAAAGCAATATAATTTACCATAGCTAACCACAATATGAAATACTTGGAAATAAATTTAACTGGGGACACATAAGAACTTTATAAAAAAAGCTGAAAAACACAACTACAAGAAATATTAAGAGACCTAACTAAGTGGAAATACACACCCTGTTCATAGATAATAAGACTCAACATAGTGAACATGACAGTCTTAACAAAAGCAATATCCATTTTCAAAGCAATCTCAATAAAAATATCTAATTAATTTTTCAAAGATGTAGAAAAAGCAATTAGAAATTATATTTGGAAAAAATATCCCAAGTAAGCAAAGTTCTTCTGAAAAATCAAAATTAAGTGGGTGTGATAGTACTTCCTGATTTCAAAACAGCTGCAATAACGAAAAACCATGACACTGGTAAAATGAAAAAAAAAAAACCAAACCCATAAACCAGTGGAATAGGATCGAGAACCCAGAAATTAGCCATCTAATTATGGTTTATTTATATTTGAAAAGGAATCAAAAATATATTAAATGGGAAAACAGCAACTTCTTCAGCAAATGGTGCTGGCAAAACTGGACATCTACCTGCAGAAAACAAACAACATCCACATCTCACGTCACACACACAAATCCACTCGAGAAGAATGAAAGATGTAAGGATAAAGACCAAAGCAGTAAAGATGATAAGAGACAGAAATGGAATCATACTCAGTAGCTCTAGCCTATGGCATAAATATTGTTGTGGGTTGTTATGTACACTGCGTAGCCTGAGACTCATAGTAACCCTATGGGCAACAGTTCTGAACCTTGCTCTATCCTCACTGTCTCTGACAAACACACCCTATTACTCCAGTTACTGTGTCGATCCCTCTCATCCAGAGTCTTTCTTTCCTATGCTGTCCCTCCAACCTTCCAGACATGATGTCCCTCTCAAGGAATTGGTCTTTCTGGCCATGTGCCCAATGAATGTGAGATAGGGCTTCAAATCCTTGCCTCCAAAGAGCAGCCTAGTTTCACCCTCTCCAAGACAAATCTGTTTGTTCACTTAGCAGTTCATGATATGTTCAATACTTTTCTCCAACACCACAGCTCAGAGGCATCAGTTCCTCTTCTGTCATCCCTAGTCATTGTCCAGCTCTCTGATGTACAGTAAGTAATTGTGAAGACTATGGCCTGAATTAGATGTGTCTTAGTCTCTAGCCTGACATTGCTGCTCTTCAGCACTCTGGAGAGATCCCTGACAACAGATTTTCCCAATGTAATACAATCAATGGAAAAAATAAGTTGGTCAGTAGAAAATTGCATCAAGGTCTAAATAGATGAAGCATTGACAGCCTTGTTGTGACTGAAGTACTTGTAAGTCCTGTGCCAATTTTCCACCACTGTGTACTTTGTTGCTATTTAAAACTGTATCAATTCTAATGGAAGAATAAATTATTTGTGATTTTAAAAAAATCAACAAAAAACTAGTAAGTTGTGTATACAGAAAGTACAAGAGAATAAAGAAAGGGAATGAAAAAGGAAGAAGGCTGAAAATCACTATGATAACAGATTTTAGTGACTGGGAGAAGGAGCAGGATGTGAAGGAATAGAAAAGATTCAAAGGGGAGTTGAAAAAAAAAAGGGTAATACTAGACAGAGACTAATAGTAATTAAATAAAACAGAGTGAATATGAATGATTGCATGAAACATAATGTAAATGTAGGATTGTTTAAAACACAATGTACATGAATTATTATATGCAAACAGATAAAAACTGTTTTTAAAAATTCATCCCCACAACTTCTACTTAGGACATTCAATAACACAAGCATTTCTTTCTGTTTAATCATCCCTTCTTTGTACCATGGATCAATAAGCTGCTACTTTTCCTTACTTTATGTTTAAGTATTTTCACCTGAATTGGATTTGGATGATTTATATTCGGCAGTGGTGGCTGGGGTGTTAAGCCAGAGAGATACCTTGTCTTTCAATGAAATGAAACTCTAAGCACAATACTAGATACTGAAGCATCAACTCAATGATTTTTTTTTAGTTTATTACTTTTGATCCCTTAAGAGTCTTTGTCAAACATTCTTTTAGGTGGTATAGCACTGGTCTGTGCATTGCTGTACAGAGGTAACTCTTGGTTGCTGTGATGTTGAACACTGGGACACTGAAGTGCCAGTAGTGGTAATGGGTACCCATGGTGGACAGTGTTGGCTGGAGCTTCCTGACTAAAACAAGCCTGGAAGCAGAAGTGGCATCCACTTCTGAAATGGCTTGCCTCTGGAAACTCTATGTAGGAACAGTTCTCAGGCCTTTCATTCATAGGGTCGTTATGAGTCGTCTACAACTCAACGGTATCAAACAACAACAACAACAGCAAGAGTCTTTAGCAGAAACCTTTTTTATTTTTATTTCATATTGATGTGTATACAAAATTCATATACCTTGTGTTCCTCACTGTCCTTCATTCACAGTGTTTCATACAAACATTTCCATTCATTGTGTATTCTAAACCTAATCACCATTGAACTTTGCCCACCACTACCCCATCTTTTTTTATTCTTGCTGGATCCCACTTCCTTTATCCACTCCCTTCAGCCTCCAATTTTTTCTGCCCTGTGATTTCCCCCCGCCCGCCCTCATCCCTCTAGTAGAAATATTTTGAGAGTCAGCCCACCAGCTTTCCACAATGTCATTGAAATGTGGAATTAGTCTGAAAAAATTTCACATTACACTCCATTTCATCAGGATAAAATAAAATGGGAAAATTCTTCTCACCATCCAACTTTAGTTAGTTGTCAGAGATCCATATTTATTTGAGAAATCACTGCAACCTGTCATACTTATTCTCCCATAGCTGGTAATTGTAAGGGCTTAGTGATTCTTACATTTTCATTTATCCTTAATGAAGAGTTTGGGTTTCTTAAATCTTGCACTTGTGCTGTGTGGTAAGATATTTCATGAAGGTTGTAGCATTGCTTGACTGTTAAAGTTGGTCATGTAAATAGAAACAGCTCCATTTGCTCAACATTTCTGTATATTACAAATATTTGTACTAGCATACTTATAAAAACTTTCATATAGGTATTAGTAAAAATAGATTTTAACTCTGAAAATAGAACACACAAGTATACAAAGATTCTATTTACAAGAGTAATCCTCAACATCTCTGAACAATAAATAAATCACATAAGGGAACTGAATTATAGTAGCTGATTGATCTCATTCAAAAACTTCACAATCTATATTTAATTAGAAATTCAAAGATCTATTTCAAGTCCTTCAGTGAAATGTTGTAATAGGCTACCATCCATACATAGGAGTGATTTTTGTTAATACAACTATTATTCAAGTATATACACCAAGCACAAAGGCCAAAATTAGAAAATTGAGGACTTCTACCAACTTTTGCAGTTTGAAATTTATCAAACATGCCATCAAGGTCCATTTATATTAATTGGTGACTGGAATGCAAAAGTTGGAAACAAAGAAGAACCACTGGTATTGGAAAATTATGCTGAGGGTATCAGAAATAAGACTAGAGATTGCATTATAAAACTTTATAAAATGAATGATTTATTCCTTGGAAATATTTTAAAAAAGAAAACAAACCAAAGCTCTGTCAACAGTGCCTACGCACATGGACTTCGCCTTCAGACTGACTACCTCTTTGGAGCCAAGGGAGAAGCTCAGTATCAGAAGCTAAAACAAGGCCAGAGGATTTACTGTGGAACACACCGTCCCTGCCCATATACAAGTTCATACTGATGTTGAGGAAAATTAAAACAAGTCTACGACAACCATATTATGACCCTGGGTGTATCCCAGTTGAATTTAAAAACTATCTTAAGAATATATTTAACATTTTGAATACTAATAATCTAAGGCCAAATGATGTGTATGGTGAGATCAAGGATATTACTTATGAAGAAAACAAAGGATCACTAGAAAGACAAGAAAGAAAGAAAAGATAAAAATAGATGCGACAAAAGACCCTGAAAAGGACAGTGGTATGAAAAGAAGCAAAAGCAAAGGGAAGGAATATTTAGGTAAAATAGCTGAACAGAAGAATTCAAAGGGCAGTTCTAGAATGCAACAAAAAGTATTATAATGAGATGTATAAGGAACTGGATTAGAAAATCTAAAGAAAAGAATACTATGGTGATTTCACAAGCTGGAAGAATTGAAAAACAAATTCAAACCTCAAATGGCAATACTGAAGGAGTTTAGAGGAGTTTATGGGCAACATCATATATGAACCTAAAAGCTTCAAAAGAAGATGGAAAAATACAGAGTCACTGTAACAGAAAACCAAACCAAACCAAACAAAAAAACCCTGTCAGTACTGAATCACATCAGGAACGTATGTTTAAGAGCACTGAAGGAGAAAATCCAAGCTACACTGAAAGAAAGCATTGACAAAATATAAGACCCTGGAAATTAGTAGAATTATCAATGGAGGTGTTTCAAGACACAGAAGGAAACCTAAACATATTCACTAGTTTCTGTCCAACAATATGATAACTAAGTAACAAATTTGTTCCCATTTCCTAGAAAGATGAATCAACAAAATGTGGAAGTTTTTGAAGAAAAGCATTATTATCTTCAGCAAGTGAAATCTTGCTGAAGATTTTTTAATTTGGCTGAAACTTTGTTACAGAACTGCCAGAAATTCAAGCTGGATTCAGTGGAGAAATTAAAATTGGAGGTAGCAGAATGACAGATAATTATAGCTTCTGTCAGCTTGATCTTGGCTGAATGCAGAGAATATCAAGAAAATTTTTACTTATATTTTATTAAGGAGAACTCTGGTGGCCTAGTGGCAAGATGCTGCCCTGCAATCCTGAAGGCATGTGGTTCGCAGCCTCCAGCCGCTCCAGGGGAGAAGGATGGGCAATCTCCTCCCATACGATTAACTGCCTCTACAAACCCACTGGAGGGTCAGCTATGAGTCGGCTCTGATTCTACAGTACACAACAACAACAACGTATTTTATTAATTATTCAAGGGTGTTTTACTGTGTGGACAAGACATGGCTAACATTGATAAAAATGGGAATCCCAGAACACGTAATAATGTTCATGCAAAACCTCTACAGAGGTGAAGAAGCTGTTGTTCAAACAAAACAAGGGAACACTTACAGGAAAAGTGTGAGTCAGAGTTTCATCATTTCTCCATACCTACCCATGGACAGCCAAAAGAACAAGTATGTCTTGGAAAAGGTGAAGGCATAGTGCTCTTTGAAGGCAAAGATGATAAAGCTTTGCCTCAATACTTTGGGCATGTTGCTAGGAGAGGTTATCCATTGGAGCTGCATATTATTCTTGGAATGTGTCAGCAAAGGAGAGGAAGACCCTCAGCCAAGAGAATTGGCGCAGTGACTACTTTCATGGCCTATAGTGTGACAGAAAGAGTCAAGATGTTGCTATGGGTCACACTTGACTCAATGGTGTCTACCAACAATAATTCAATCTCTATGCTGAGCAAATCATTTAAGAAGCTAGACTACATGAAGAAGAATATGACATCAGTGTTCAAGGATGTCTTATCAATAATCTCCATTATGCAAATGACACTACCTTGCTTGCAGAAAATGAAAAAGACTTGAAACTTTTGCAGTAGAAGGTCAAAGACTTCAGGCGTCAATATGGGTTATATCTCAACAACAAGAAAACAAAAATCTCAGCACTGGAAAATGCACAGCATAATCATAAATCAAGAAAATATTAGTGTTGCCAACAGTCTTGTTTTACTTGAACACTCAGTCTGCACTCTTGGAGGCAACAGTCAAGAAATCAAAATATATTCACATTGGGAAAACCTGTTGTCAAAGATCTTATCAAAGTAACAGATCAAGGATGTCAGTTTAAGAACTACGGTGCACCAGTTCCAAACCATGGTAATGTTTCAATTGCTTTTTATGCATCTGGAAGTTGAACAATGAATAAGGAAGACTGAGAAAAATCAATGCCTTTGAATTGTGTGGTCAAAGAGTATTGAATATGCCATGGACTGTCAAAAGAATGAACATATCTGGCTTGAAGGTAGTGCAATCAGAGGCAAGGGTGGTGAAACTTTGATCTCACGTACTTTGGGCATATTTTGGGGAGAGGCACATCACTCTGGGAAAGGTAGAGGGTTGAGAAAAGAGGAAGACTTGCACCAAAATGTATTGATGTGGTGATTACCATAATGGGCTAGAGCATGATAGAGATTGTGAGGTAGTTGATGTGAAGGAACTTAACAACAACAATAGTTATTTAAATAAATTTGCATAAAACACCATAATTGTAGTGCTAAAATAAGAAACACCACTAGTGAATCGGAAATTTTGATGAGGTAAGTACAGATCAAAAGGCATAAAGGCAACGGTGGATGATAAGATAAAAATGTGACACCTGGTACATCTCAGACTCTGAGACATTACTCTTAGAGAATGCTGAGGCACTTTGGTAATTATTAGACCAGAGAATTCTGTTAGAAGAAAATGTGTAGCTTGGCTCCTCTCCTTCCATTTTTGTGCTAAAAATAAAATAAAATGTGAAGAACTGAGAAACAGGGCAATGTCCCATGGAGTTTGTATTACAGTATAAACTTCATAGTACAAGCTCCCATGGTTCTGAGAGTTTATACTGTCAGGTATAGTTTATACATGTGTTGATTTATGCACATATACATATGCAGCTTCTCTGAGACATATTATTCAGCAATTTCAGAGCACAATAAGGAATTGACAAGCCAGTCTTCATAAAGCCCTTTTGTTGTTGTTGTTATATGCCATCGAGTTGGTTACAACTCATAGCAACCCTATGTACAATAGCCCTGAAATCTGTTCTATCCTGTGCCAACCTCATTGTCTCTGACACTCCCACCCTTATGTTCCGAGTCACTGATGAAGACACTTGATTAAAGTGTCTTCCTCCCTTGTGCTGTCCTCCACCGTTTCAAGCATAACGTCCCTCTCTAAGGACTGATCCCTCCTTGTAACATGTCCAAAGTATGTCAAACCAAGCTTCAGAATCCTTGTCTCCAAGGAGCATCCTGGTTTCACCCTCTCCAGGATGAACCCATTTGTTCTCCTTGCTGTCCGTGGTGTATTCAATACTCTTCTCCAGCATCACAGCTCAGAAATATCAATTCTTTTTCTGTCATTCCTAGTCACACTTTGTAAAATGATTCCTAGCAATAGGGAGCTCTGGTGGCTTAGTGTCAAGAAAATGTGCTATGAATCAAAGGTACAGTCTTTGAATCTAACAGCTGCTCTGCGTAAAAAAAGAGCATAATCTCCTCCTGTAAAATTTACTGCCTCTGAAAACCCACCAGAGTCAGCTGTAGGCTGTTTGAACTTAATGGTACATGACAACAACAACATTCCTACAAATAAGGGAACCCTGGTGGCCTACGTGTAAGGAGCTACATTGCCATTAAAGGCACACGATTTGAATCCACTGGTTGATCTATGGAAGAAACATAGGCAGTCCCCTCTCTAGCAATTACTACCTCTGCAAACCAGCTGAAGGGTTAGCTATGTGTTAGTTCTGGCTGATGGCACATAAGGACAACATTCCTAGAAACTAAACAAACATTCTTGGCAGTCAGGAAATCAAAAGACAAATTGCTTGTCAGGAACCTCACTAGAGTAATGAAGAGCAATGATGTCAGTCTACAGACTAAAGTGCACCTGATCCAGGCCATGGTATTTGCAATTACTTGTTATGCATCAAAGAGCTGGGCAATAACTAAGGATGATAGATGAAAACTGATCCCTTTAAGTTGTGGTGCTGGAGAAGGATGTAAAACATACAGTGGACTGCCAGGAGAACAAACAGGTGCAGTTTCACTCTGGAGAGAGTGAAATCAGCCTACTCCCTGGAAGTAAGGATTTTTAATCTCCATTTTATGACTTTGGGCACATGGCCAGGAGGGACGATTCCTTGCAGAAAGATATCATATCTGGAAAGAAAGATCCTAGATGAGATGGATTGACTCAATGGATGAGACTAAATCTGTGGGAGACTATGAGATCAGCTCAGGATAGGGCAGGGTGCAGAGCTAATATACATAGATAGGGTCGCTATGAGTCACAGGTGATTCGATGGTACATAACAACAACAACAACAGATGAAAAGTTTAGTAAGATATGGAAACCTTGATTTATGAAATGAACAAGCTTTATTTAAATAAGTGTACAGATTATATTCTGAATATATTGTCTTGAATATATTTAAAGGAAAAATGTTTTAACATTAGTAAGAAATCAACAAGACCTAATATGCCTCTTGAAATTTTCAATCTTATTACCCAATATCTTATCAATCAAAATCAGAAACTTCACCTTAAACTAGAGAAATAAACAGTAAATAAAGTTTATAAAATATAATAACATAAACATATAATAGAGACTAGAAGAAAAAAGCTGCTCAAAACATAACATTGGAGCTATCTGGTGACTTGGTGGAAAGAAGCTGCACTGCTATCCCAAAGGCATGTGGTTCGAATCCACCAGATGCTCCCCTGTAGAAGGGAAAATCTCCTCCTGTGCCAGTTGGATCCGATTAGATGGTAAAAACAAGAAAGAGAAAAAAACAAAAAGAAAAAACCACCAACACAACATTTGATCAAGTGCCTAAATAAGTTTCTTCTTGAGAAAGACACACACACACACAGAGTTGACATTTTCTAAGAAGTCCCTCATATAAATGTTCTCTCTCTTATTTCTCCTTCTGATACCAAAAAAATATTGCCTTGAATAAAAATTCTATATATAAGTAATATATGAGCATAAACACAAATATAAGTGATATACAAATATTTATACTAAATAAAGCTAGTTAGAGAACAACCAGGTGATAGAACATGGGTGACAATCCACTGATAAAGTACATATAATTACAGCTACAAATGGTCCATCACAATTTCTCCAACTCTCCTCTCTCACAGTAGAATTTAAAATGGTTAGACGTAATTAGAATTCCAATTGAAAAAGTTTTTACTGAAGCCAGTAGTTATTGAAGGATGAATTCACAGAGGCAGTGTAAGAGTTCACAAGTCAGGACCCCAGCTTTCCATATTGGGTCTACTTGATTGGATCTCTCTCTCTGAGTCTCTGTGGAGGAAAAGCCTCTGTACCTTCCTGTAAATTCTATTGAGCAGAAAGCAGGAGCCTTGGAATCTGTGCTCTGTCAGGATGGTCTCACAGCAGACTCATTGATTAGGGTCAGAAAGAGAAAGAAGGAAGGGGGTTCATTGCAGAGGCAGCTAGAAAGATCATCTGTTTTCCCAGGTTCCTTCCGCCAACCAGCTGGACTAGAAAAAGTCATCTGTGCAATGTCTCTCACTAAATCCCATTTTGCAAAACAATAACAAAGACAGGACAGAGGGTTAAAAATAAGTGAGTGACAGGTAGGAAAACCACCTCTTACTTGTAATGATACCGTGTCATACAAACAGATAAGTTAGGTATCATCCTTCCACAGGTACTTACTACTTCTCTACTAGATTCAATAATCTATTTCCAAGCCTCGTTTAAAAGAAAAAGAATTAAGGGAAGAGATTGCTCAATTAGAGATATAACTTACAATTTGAGATCAGGAGTGATTCAGAATACAGTTCTTCAATAAGAATAGTCCCTTTTCAGTGCTGCTGTAAGACTCAGCATGTTAAAAGCCCTCAGCCTCTACCCTACTTGGTCAAGAGATACAAACATCTTTTAGTTTAGTTGTTTCCAATACCACTGATACCTCATTTGCTCTGCCCATAAGCCAGGTCCAGAAGCTTGACTCTACGTTTGGCAATAAGCAAACCTAGCCCTCTGACAAATGTCTGAAAGCATCTATTCTGCCAGTCAACGCTCACCTTTCTCATTCCTTCGGCTGGGAGCCCATAGCCTGTCTCCCACTGGCTTCTTGGTTTCTCTTATCACCACTAACTGTATCTTTCTGTTTGGTGACTCACTATTTTGTGGTCTTACATCATCTCTTTGACGTTACAGTTCTCTGCATCCAGTTTCAAGAACGTTCACTGTAGAAGCGCCTCTGATGTGACCCATTCTTGGAGCTCTTCTCACCAACATCTTTGTTTCCCTTTCTTCAATAAGAACTGAATTCTATACAGGGAGGTAACTGACCCAGGACCTGATCACAAGTGGCTAGACAGTTCCACTGACCCAGTTTTAAACTCTCCTAAACATACATGGAATCCCTGAGTGATATACAAACATTTATACTCTACTAATAAAGGTGGGCAGTCCTATCTACTCTAAGATACCTTTCGAGACTGTCCCGGTGAATTGTATCCAAAAGGTCACACCTTTTTTTCTTAGAGTTTTTTTTAATTAAATTTTATTAATTTTAATGAACCTTTACAGAGATTCATTCATTGTTGCACTATTTTCTCTACCCTTTCCCTCAGTTCATTCCTCTTTTTCCCCCCCCCTTGAAAGTCTGTTTTAATTGTCCCATTGCCACAGTGCTTGTCAAAGCAAGTTCTGATTAATCTCCTTTGTCATTGTGTCCTTTGCATTCCCTATCACTCCTCCCTGAGAGAGACTTCACCCTGATTCATAAGGAAAAGGGAACGATGTATTCTCTTAGCTACTTCCTGCTGAAAAGGGACGCTGTTTCAGGGTGAAGATCTTCTCTCACCACACTAAAGG
>NW_006399908.1:4328504-4331331 GCF_000299155.1 Elephantulus edwardii | reverse complement strand
GGAAGTCCGCATGCAAGGCAGAGGTGAAGTAAGGAACTGCTTATGAGGTTTTCAATCAATTCCAACAACTAAGAAATAGTGAGAAGAGTTGGGACCTCAGAAGGCTTTTAGGACCAAGTAGTAGGCCCTTGTGTCCAGGAAAAAATGAATATACTTACCAGTAATGTTAATGCTCACCCACAGCTCTTCTGGAAGTATCTAAATAGTTGAAGCGTCCTCCTTTGTTTCCAGCTGGGAGCTGGGGCCTTGAGGACCTGATGTGGGCCACCCTTGGCCAAATGTCCTTCAGATCCACACCAAAAGTCACACCTTGAAACATCTAGGGAGAAATTTCACTCTGTACACAAAGAGTTGTCATGATTTGTAATGAATGTTGTTGCTGTTGTGTACTGTTGAGTCAGAACAGTCTCATAGCTTACCCTCCAGTGGGTTTTCAGAGGCAGTTAGTCCCACAGGAAGAGACTACCCATCCTTCTCCCACAGAGTGGCTGGAGGCCTTGAACTGTGTGCCTTCAGGATTGCAGCACAGCTTCTTGATATTAGACCACCAGAGCTCCCTAATTATCTCTGTGGTAACTAACAACAACAGACATACACACACTCACCACCCATCCATCCATCCATCCATTCACCCATGAATGCCTTCATGTTGCTATGATACTGTAGTGTCAAGGCTTTCCTTTCTAAAATGGCTTTCCTATCCTTTGATATCCTGGGACTGTACCCTACTCAAAGCCGTGACTTAAACCATCCTTGGTTTCCACAGTAGTATAGCCTATGCCCTGGGATCCTGGTAACAAAAGATTGGGTCAGGGATTCAGGTGGTGCTTTCTCTCTGCTTATTTTCAGGAGCCTCCTAACCTGAGCCAGCTGTCCTACCTGCCTGTGTCTCATTCTTCAAAGCTGCCTGAGCTTCTGGGGATCTTTCAGCAAATTTTCAAGCCCAAGAAGACGAATGAGAGATTTGTGCTGGTGAGAGAAGGAGGAATAGTTAATGTTGAAAATGATGGAGCAGCGTAACAGATGGAGTGCTTAGGATATTTTTGACCTGGGCTCTTTTCATGATTAGTCTGGTACTAATTATCAATATGATTTTAATTTAAAATCAAATGGATGCTTAACAGATTTCTGTGGAATCTCTGAGATATGATAGATAAAATAACTAGGGGGGAAAGGCCTTAACAATCTAATTCTGAAAATACAGCAATGATTCTCCTATGGATCTTAATATTTCAATTGACAGTTCATAATGTAGGACTTGCTGTTGTTGTTGTGTACTATAGAGTTGGAACCAACCCGTAGCTGACCCTCTGGCACATTTTTAGAGGCAGTTAAATGCACAGAGGAGATTGCCCATCCTTTTTCTTTTCCTTTCCATAGACCAGCTGGTGACCTTGAACTTTGTACCTTCAAGATTGTAGTGCAGTTTCTTGTCACTAGGCCACCTGAGCTCCAGTGAAGGACTAGGCAATATTTTATTCTATTGTAAATGGGTTTACCATGATCAGGGTCATCATGAGCCAGGGCTGACTAAACGACCACATAGACAATACCAAACATGGTTGTGCTTTCTAGTCACTATAGAATATTTTACAAATGTTTTTTATTCAACAACCCATGTTTATCCTTATTGGAACGGATAACTCTTCTTTTTCTTGCCAGGCTTCTGCTGTACCTGTGGGATCAAGGACAGCAAGATAAAATTTTCTGATGAGAAGATGTGAGTTTGTAGAAGAACTGAAGGCAATTATCACAGAAGCTTGTCATCCCCTGAGCTCGCAGAGATAGGTACTTATTCTCATTGCATTCATTGGCAGCTGTGCTATTTATGCCACATGATGAGGCTTGGTATTTGAAAAATGAAATAACTGATTACCTAGGTCTTTTGTTTATTTGGCAGTTGAGCATGTTTTACTATGTTTTAAAAGAAGACATTATTCACAATCATATCTGGTATCTTAATTTTACTTTAGAAATCGTGACTGAATGTTAAGCTAAACCAAAAGTAAATGCTATGTTAAAGGAAAAACAGGAAACAGTGATGATTGGAATCTTGCGGGCTCAACTTACATGCTGCTGCTTCTTACCTAGACTCATTACTGATGGTGGAGCATGTGAGTAACTTCATAAGCATGAAGGGAGTAGTCCAGGAAATCTTATCTAAAGGTGCCCCGGTTTACAGAAGGGCCTAGTTTTCATGAAGAACTGAATGTTAAGAATGATGAGACTTATTCTTCCTCATCTGTGCTAAATATATTCTTTCAACCCTACACAGATAATTTTCACATTACATTTCTTTCAAATGTATACCTTTGTGGTATAATGATTATGTGCTTAACTTAACCACTTTAAAAATCACTTAACAAGACTTTGATCAGTTCAAACCCACTAGCCACAGTGGGGAAAAGATAAGGCAATCTGCTTCCACAAAGATTATAATTCCGGAAATCCTATGGATGGGTCAAACCCACTCTGTCACATGTGGGGTCTATGAGTTGTAATTCATACAATGGCAATGAGACATTAAATCGACTTGTTTTGTCAAGTGAGCTCTGGTGGAGTTCTTTTGTCTAGTTTAGTTTTGGTGGAGTTCTTTTGTCTAGTTTAATTTTCTTTTTTTTTATAATTTTTTTTTTTTTACAGAGGTTTTGGATTTCCATTCATTCATTGCCGCAAATTTCTCCCTTCCCACCCCTCTCCACCAGCTCGCTTCCCCCTCCGAAGAGAGAAAAAAAGAAGAAAAATTCCTTCATTAGTATACAATTCCCACGTCCCTTCCCCCCACCCCCCACCCCGAGTACACTTCTCTATGCAACCTTAATTCTGG
>NW_006399908.1:4318925-4322444 GCF_000299155.1 Elephantulus edwardii | reverse complement strand
GCCACCTGCCGGTCCCTCCCACTCAGTGTTTCTTAAGCTGAAGGAGCTGAAAAACAAATTCAAGCCACGGGTGGCAATACTTAAGGATACTTTGGGTAGAATGTTAAATGATCCAGGAAGTATCAAGAGAAGATGGAAGGAATACACAGAATCACTGCATCAGAAGGAATTGGCTGACATAGAAGATTTTCATGAAATCACATATGAGGAAAAGCCTATGGTGATGAAGGAGGAAGTTCAAATTGCTCTGAAGAAATTGGCAAAAAACAAGGCTCCAGGAGTTGACGGCATACCAAGTGACATATTTCAACAAACAGACACTGTCCTGGATATGCTCACTAAGTTGTGCCAAGAAATCTGGAGGAAAGCCAGCTGGCAGACTGACTGGAAAAGATTGATATTTGTTCTCATTCCAAAGAAATTGACCCAACAGAGTGCAGAAATTATCCACAATATCATTAATATCACATGCAAGCAAGATTCTGCAGAAAATGATTCAAAAACATTTGGAACAATATGTCAACAGAGAACTGCCAGATGTGTAGGCTGGATTTAGAAGAGATTATGGTACTAGGGATATTATATCTAATGTTAGATGGTTCTTGGCAGAAAGCAAAGAATACCAGAAGAATGTCTATCTGTGCTTCATTGACTATGCAAAGGCTTTTGACTGTGTGGATCATAACAAGTTGTGGCTGACTCTGAGAGGAATGAGAATCCCAGAACATTTGATTGTGCTAAAGTGAAACCTATATTTGGACCAAGAGACAGTGGTCAGAACAGAGCAAGGAGACACTACATGGTGCAAAATCAAGACGGGGGTCCATCAGGAATGTATTCTGTCTCCATACCTTTTCAATCTGCATGCAGAACAGATCATCCAAGACGCTGGGCTGTACGAAGAGAAAATGTGGCATCAACAACCTGCATTATGCAGATGACACAACCCTGCTTGCTGAAACTGAGGAGGACCTGAAGTGCTTGCTGCAGAAGGTCAAGAACTGCAGCGTCCTATATGGATTGATGCTCAACATCAAGAAAACAAAGATTCTCACCACTGGGCCAATTGTCAGCATCAGTATGGATGGTGAAGAGATTGAGATAGTTAACAGTTTTGATTTACTTGGTAACAGCAGCCAGGAAATCAAGAGACAAATTGCATTGGGAAATTCAGATGTGAGGGACCTCTCAAGAGTACTGAAGAGCAACGATTCAGGCTGGAGACTAAGGTGAAGGTGTGCCTGATCCGGGCTATAGAAAAATGAAGTGGAAGGCATAGCACTTCCTTATTGAAAAAACTACTACATGTCTGTAATAACCAAAACAGTATGGTACTAGCATAATGACAAGCACATACACCAATGGAGTAAAATTAAGAATGCAGAAATTAATCCACCTAACTATGGTCAACTGATATTTGACAAGGAAACAAAGACTATCAAATGAGGAAATTATAATCTTTTCAACAAATGATGCTGGCAAAACTGTACATCTATCTACAGAAAGCTGAAACAGGATGTACACGTCTCATCATACATAAAAATCAGCTGGAGGTGAATCTGAGACCTAGGGGTAAAGCCCCAAACCATAAAGTTCATAAGAGACAAACTGGGACCAAACTTAGACAGCCTAATGTATGGTATAAAAAGACTGCCAAACACAACCAGAAATACACAATCTGGAGAAGATAAATTTGATGAATGGGGCATCCTAAAGATTAAATCCCTGTGTGCATCAAAAATATTTTCCAACAGAGTGAAAAGAAAATCTACTGACTAGGAATAAAACAAATGACAATACTTTTTCACCCAAGGATCTCATATCAAAAGTTTACTGAATCCTATAGGGCCTCCACAAGTAAAAGACTGATAACCCAATTACAAAATTGTCCAAGGACATGGAAAGAATTTTTACAGGGTAAGATATACAAATGGGAAATAGACACATGAGAAAATACCCAAAATCACTGGTTTATTGTCATCTCTCTTATTGAAAGATGCAAATCATAATAACAATGTGATACCATCTCATTCCAGTAACAGTGGCAAAGTTTAACAAGACAAAGAGTAATAAATGTTGGAGAGGATATGGCAAGGTAGGAACTCGTATACATTGTTGTTGGGGTTATAAAATTATACAGTCACTCTGGAACGTAGTTTGGCATTTCCTCAAAAAGCTGAACATAGAGATTCCATTTGACCCAGCTATTCCACTGCTTGGATTATACCCTGAGAAAATGAGAACAGAGACACAAGCGGAGATTGTACACCAATGTTCATTGCAACGTTATTCACCATCACAAGAACATGGAAACAGCCCAGATGGACAACCACATTTGTAAGGATTGAGAAATTATGGTACATTCACACAATGGAATACTACCCCACACGTAGGAGCAATGATTTTGTAAATTCCTACCTAACTTGGAAAGCACCAAAGAGAGTTATGCTAAGTGAACATTAGGACAAATACTGTATAAGACCATTATTATAGAAAACCTATGAGGATCCAAGGGGGGAAGAGAGGAGCAGAGAGGTGAGAATGGGGGGACGGGGAGGGGGAGGAAGTGGGTAAATTAATTATAGGGTTGTACAATGGGAAAGATACAGTGTGAAAAACAAGGTATATGAACTTTGTAAGTAAACCAGTATAAAATAAAAATTTCATTTAAATTTTAAAAATATTTCTTTAAAATAAAATTCCACAGTGAAATTGGTAAGCAGGAGCACTGTGAATGATTTTGAATTGAGCAAAATCTAAAATAAATATGCACTATATTTAAATAATTTTTAAAAGATAAATTTTAATCCCTCTGACCTCTATTAGCTTAACATGTTGAAACACATATAAACTATAAAACACAGTATCTGGTAAAGCTCTTCAAAAAGCTAATCATCTAGCTGTGAAAACATTCCATCAGAGAATATGTAGTTACTGCCTTTACCTGAACGATGAAACCTAAATTAAACAGCTTTGGGTTTTCAAGAATGTATAAAGCCCTGTGTTTTCTTTGTTCTCCTCTCAGGGAGTCATCCTCTTCTCTGCAACCTGAGTGCTTAGAGAATTAACATATTTTCAATTCAAACCTTGAAAATATCCATTAATGTCTCAGTGATTGAAATATACTGTGTCAGAAATTATCCTCCACTATCAAAACACTTTGTAAAAGCAAAGGAATAGATATTTAAAATGTATCTAAAAATCATGCAGCTCACTAAAATTAATAAGCTTTCATTTTATTAACTAATAAGATGTATTCAATAAGACCTTTAATGGACTTGGGTTATTAAAAGCACTTTGTATAACTTCTTCCTCCTTCAAAGGCTAAAAGAATTTGTAGGAAAATTAAAACATTCTCAAACTTTTAGAACAAATTTTCTTGTCTTTAAAAACAAGATAACGTTGATGCCTTTAGGGAATGACATTATGATATAAACTAAAAATACAATCTAAAAGTGTTTTTCTCCAGCTACTATTTCATGAAGAGTTTTGAAACTGCACTGTGATCCCAAAGGTGGT
>NW_006399908.1:4299970-4316430 GCF_000299155.1 Elephantulus edwardii | reverse complement strand
TAAGCGTATGGATATAATCCTGTCACTCACGATGTTGTACTTCAAGATGGATCTAGAAATTACTTTTTTTACTATAAAGGCAACCCCATTTTTCCTTTTATCCCAAAGGTAGGTGGTTCAAATTTACCAGCTGCTTCTGTGTGAGAACTTGAAGGATGGTCAGCTACGAGTCGGTTCCAACCGGACAGTACACAACAACAGCAGTATTTCAAGGAGCATCATGGCCTAATTAGTAATTAATTACTTTAAATGTGAATGCACATCTAAAGGAAGAAAAATACTGCTCCCTTTAAATATATGTGTCCCTCACTACAAAAGATCGGTAGCCAATGCATTTACTTCCTGTGTAAAGCAATAGAATGTCCTAAGTTATGGTAACATTAGTGAGGATTTAATGGGGGCCATTACTTCAGTTCCCTATATCTAAAATTGGTTGTAGCCATGTGCTACAAGAAGAACAGTTATTGATTGTGCTGATTTCTTTAAAAGTCATTTTGTTTGGAAACCATATTAATAAACGTAGCCCAATAATTGAAATGTTGATTCTCTCAGAGCCTTTTAGCTGAAAGCAGAGCAATTATTGGTGTTAAGAGCCTTATCACCACCTTGCAGTTTCCTGCAAGGCTTACAGCATTCAACCTCTTGCAGAGAATTTGTATTTCTGCTGTAGATATACTGAATCAGAACCGATAGTTTAATAAGATCTGTAAGAATCACATGGTCTTCTCAGTAAACTGTAGATCATGATTCCATAGAAATGGGTGAGAGGTGAGGGATGAAACAGGAATTCTCACCAGGGGACTGAACAGAATGAATCAGTTCACAGTCCTGCTTCCCTCTCCTTCAAGCCTAAATTGAATCTATCGATTTCTGAATGAGATATCTGTCTTTTATGGGCCCATTTCAACATCATTGTCTCATTTGTGGTCACAGCCAGGTTTTTTTATTGCCTCCTTCCTTTCTGATCTGCAGAGTTCTTCAACTTTTACTCAGGGTCTGTTCTCCTAGAGGAAAACACTGCACATGGTGAGATTGGAAGTTTTCTACTGCCATTCTTTTTTTTTCTTTCTTTCTTTTAAATTTTATTATTTTTTGTGCATGTACCGTCAAATCAGATCTGACTGGTACAGGAGGAAATTGTCCCTCCTTCTCCAGCAGAGCATCTGGTGGATTTGAACCGTGTATCTTTGGGATTGCAGTACAGCTTCTTGCCACTGACTACTGCCATACTTAACACTTGGTCCCTTTTCTATTTAGACTGCTTATCCTGGGGATGAATGTATGTATCAATCTTGTTCTGTCCTAGATCATCTTGCTGCTGTGACCTGTACTTGACAGTAGGTCAGAGATCCATTACCATGTTCAAAGCAAAAAATATGGAGCCTATGTTTGTCTCTCTCCTAATAAAACATTGGTCTTTGTGTTCACTCTTGGTATTATGAATATTTTAACTAATAAGAAGTTTCCATATTGAAGATGGAATTACACCATTTGAGCTGTGATGAATGAGTCGCTAACCACATTGCTATCATCAACTCTGATTCACCAACCCTTTCTTAGGTTCTGGAGGCTGTAAACTGTTAGGAGATAACTATCTTTCTTCCTTCTTCTGAGGACTTAGTGCTTCTGAATCATTTATCTTGGGGTTAGCAATCTGACTTTCTTACATTGTATTTAGGGTAGAGGACTCTGAACCTTTCCCCTGATGAGTCAATGAACCAATCTTTAATGACGGCGGGTCATATGGCAACTTCAACTCATGGGCCAAACCTGAAAGGTCTTAGGAGTCACCTCAACTACTCAGTGGAGACATTGAAAATTGGACCTGGTTTCTTCCAATTGAAGTTAATTGATAATCCATCCTTTAAACTAATTGTGTTCCTATGTGTTAGAGCGTAATACTGGAGTTTAAGTTTTGTTTTATTTTTAAGTAGAGCTTCAATATATATTGTCGTTTTAAATTTTCATATATAGATATATAGGAGAGCTCTGCCTTTCTCTTCATCCTCTTCCAAATGCACCCTATCAGTCCACATATGCACTCATACTTACACATACATATACACATTAGATAGTACATAAGATAACATGTAAACATAGAAGATAAAGGAATTTTATTCTGCTTGTTAAAGTCTCTAATTCATGTACTGATGTCTAAATATGTATTTTTACATTTTATTGCAAATTGAACTTTTCAATTTTTGCTTGTTTCAGAGAAAACACTTGAAATTCAGGAGTCATTAGTACTTGGTTTCTTTTCTTAGTGTCAGAAGTTTTAAAATTTAAATTAGTAAGGATTTTTCACCCCTGCCTTTCAATGAAGGAAAGTACTAAACTTTCTAAATTCTCGGGTGCTTCACTGAATTCACCCACAGCCATGTCATGAATATTTTAAAACTTGCTGATTACATGACTTCAATGTCCTTTGAGTGCAACAAAAGGAAAATTCTTCCCTGTGAGGAAATGAGGCTATGTCACCTTGTCGATCAAAGCAACCTTTCCTAAATCTACTCTTCTATTCCCTCTATTTTCCTGTTATTAGATTATAACTTTTTATCAACCTCCTTAAATTGAATTTATTACTATAACTGAATTGTTGTGATTGTTGTTGTTGTTTAAGTGCCATCGAGTTCACCATGACTCATAGTGACCCTATAAACAACAGACCTAAATCCTGTCCTAGCCTCACCAACTCTGATACGCTGGAGACCGTTGCTACAGTCACTGTGTCAGTCTATTTCGTTGCTGGGTCTTCTTCTTTCATTGATCCCTTTCCAAGGAACAGCCTCTTCTTCTAGCATTTCTTTGTTTTTCCTGTCAGATTTACTGATTTATACAATAGTTTCCTGAGCATATGGACCTTTGCTCAGATGGAACAGCTGCTTCTGGAGAGGGAACCTCTTAGTCTCACTGTTCTTACATTGCATGTGAGCAGAGTTTTAAACAGTAACTCTGCAGAACTGTGGGGTCAGGCCTTTCTGAACCTACAGAGCATGATTTTGCTCAATCTCAACTCCAGCACCATTTTTCATCTTTGAAATCATCACTCCTATGTAATCAAAATATGTGTTGCATTAAGGAAATATGCTTCCAAGAACCTACTCCAAAGTCCTAAAGAGCAAGGATGTCAGTTTAAAGACTAAGATGCACCTGATTCAAACGCTGGTATTTTCAATTGCTTCCTATGCCTTTGAAAGTTGGGCAATGAATAAGGATGAAAGAATTGATATCTTTGCATTGTGGTGCGTGGTGCTGATGAAAAGTATTGAATATCCCATACACTACAAAAAAAAAAAAAGAATCTGTCTTGAAAGAAGTGAAATCAGAGAACTATTTAGAGACAAGCGTGGTGAAACTTTGTCTTGATTAGTTTGGGTATGTTTCAGGAGGACCCGGTTATTGAAGAGAAACATCATCATCGGAAAGGTAGAGTGGTCAGTGAAAAAGAAGAAGACCCTCAATGAAATAGATTGACACAGAGACTATCCCAATGGGCTTGAACATGACAGAGATCATGAGGATGGCACAGGCTAGAGCAAGATTCGGATCTGTTTGTAAGGTCACAATGAGTGTAATAGACTCAACAACACCCAACACTGCTGTTGTGCTGCCACTGAACTCATCAAGGTCCCACTCTAACTTGTACATGAGTCTCTGTTCAAAATGGACACACTTCGTTCTTTACTTTTTTCCCCTTGCTCCTAAAATAACCATTTTCTTCCCATAAACATCCTTTCTTTAAACCTGACAGAATAGCAAGACTAACTAATCTCGTCATTAGTGGGCTAAACATCTTGTTTGCATGTACCCACTCAAATGGTAATATTCTTCTCATTCATATCATTAGTAAAATCCCACCCACCTAGAAAGCAAAATTCAAATCCAACAGAGTAGGAAAGTCTAGTCCTTATTAACCTTATTATTATTAATAAGGACTATTAGGCCAGGTGCTGATTGTGGAACAGACCACCAACTACTCATATGCAAGTTTAAGCTGAAGCTAAGGAAAGTTAAATCAAATCCACAAGAACCAAAATATAACTTAAGTCTATTCCACCTGAATTTGAGAACCATCTCAGGAACAGTTTTAAGGTCTTGAACCTGAATGAGCGAAGACCAGATGAGCTGTGGGAGGATCTCAAGAATATCATTCAGGAAGAGTGCAAAAAGTCAATACAAAGACAGAGGAGGAAGAAAAGACCAAAATGGATGTCATAAAAGACTCTGAATATTGCTCAAGAGCTCTGTGAAGCCAAAGCAGAAGGAAGAATTCAAGATATTAAGGAGCTGAACAGAAGATTTCAAAAGATAGCGCAGGAAGACAAAGTAAAATATTACAATGAAATATACAAGGAGCTGGAGTCAGAAAATCAAAAGGGCAGAACTCCCTCAACATTTCTTAAGCTCAAAGAACTGAAGAACAAATTCAAACTTTGAGTTGCTATACTTAAGGATGCTTTGGACAAAATATTAAATGGTCCAGGAAGTATTAAAAGAAGATGGAAAGAATACACAGAGTCACTGTACTGAAAGGAATTGGCAGACACAGAAGAATTTCATGAAACATGAGCAAGAGCCTGTGGTGATGAACGAAGTTCAAGCTGCTTTGAAGAAAATAGCAAAAAATAAGGCTCCAGTAATTGATGGTATACCACTTGATGTATTTTAACAGTTAATACCCTAGATGTGCTCACCAAGTTATGCCAAGAAATCTGGAGGACAACCACTTTATCAACTGACTGGAAGAGATCTATATTTGTTCCCATTCCAAGAAAGGTAACCCAACAAAGTGTGGAAATTATTGAATAATATCATTGATCTCACATGCAAGCAAGATTCTGCTGAAGATTATCCAAAAATGATTGGAACAGCACCTCAACAGAGAACAGTCAGAAGTGCAGGCTGGGTTTAGAAGGGGTCATGGTACTAGGGATATTGTAGCCGATGTTAGATGGATCTTGGCTGAAAGCAGGGAATACCAAAAGAATGTCTATCTGTGTCTCGTTGATTATGTAAAGGTATTTGACTGTGTGGATAACAACTAACTGCGGCTGACTCTGAGAAAAATGAGAATCCCAGAATTCTTGATGGTGCTACTATGAAACTTCTTGGACCAGGAGGCAGTCGTCAGAACAGAGCAAAGAAACACTGCATGGTTCAAAATTGGAAGGGGTGTATGCCAGCGATGAGTCATATCTCCATGACTTTTCAATTTATTTGCAGAACAGATTGTCCAGGAGTCTGGGCTCTATACAGAGAAGTGTGGCATCAATATTGGTGGAAGGCTCACCAACAATCTGTTTTATGCATAGAACACAACCCTGCTTGCTAAAACTGAGGAGGACCTGAAGCACTTGTTGCAGAAGGTCAAGGACTGCAGTCTTCAGTATGGATTGAGGCTCAATATCAAGAAGACAACGATTCTCACCACTGGACCAATTGGCAGCATCAGGATGGATGATGAAGGGATTGAGATTGTTAATAGCTTTAGTTTACTTGGCTCCACAGTCCCAGCAGCAAGAAAATTAAAAGACTTATTGTGATGGGAAAGTCTGCTGTTAGGGATCGCTCCAGAGTACTCAAGAGCAATGGTGTCACTCTGGAGTCTAAGGTGCACCTATACAGGCTATGATTTTTGCAATCACTTGCTATGCATCAGAGAGCTGGACAATGATTAGGGAGGATAGAAGGAGAATTGATACCTTTCAGCTGTGGTGCTGGAGATGCATATTGAACTGCTTAGAAAATGAACAGGTTCATCCTGGGCAGGTTTAAATCAGCCTGCTCCTTGGAGGCAAGGATTCTGAAGCTTCATCTGATATATTTTGTACATGTTGCAAGGAGGAACCAGTCTTTGGGGAAAGACGTTAAGCTTGGGAGGGTGGAGGGACAGCGCAGGAGAGGAAGACCCACTATGAGGTGGATTGATTCAGTGACTGGGGTAATTGGGGTGGGTGTTTTGGAGACAATAATATTAGCACAGGACAGAGCAGGGTTTAGGGCTGTTGTACATAGGGTCGATATGAGTCACTAGCAACTCAATGGCACATAACAACAACAAGGATTGCTACTAATAACTTTATTATTATTTAGTATAATAAACCTATGACATCACAGTTCATTCGCAGTCTTAACATTTGAAATAGAGGGGAAGAAATCAAAAAAGATGAAGGAAGAAAAAAATAAGGAGTGCCGAGTTCTTTCTCTGTCTGTTAAATGTTCTGCTAAATGTTTTTCAAGCACAAATCCATTTAGCCTTTGTAATAGCTCTTTCTATATTGTATTCTGTTGTATCATTTAATCCCATTGTAAAGATGATCAATATGATAACAGAGAGTTTATTAACACTATAAAATGTTTATAGTGTGGACACTTCTGTATAAATAGCCTTATGTGTGTTTCCAAGGTATATGGACTTAGAAAAATTAAAGTTCTCTGAAACTGTTTTTTTTTAATTAATCACGTTAAACATTCATATCTCTTTAATTTCAAAGGGCTTATTACTTTAGATTTAACAGCAAGAAGTTTCTACAGTACATAGCAGACACTTTCACATTCCAATATAAAGTTACTAGATCATCAGTGTAGGACTTAAAAAGATAGACAAACATGTTGTACAGTACTTTGTCAGTAATCATCTAAAGAATTTTAAAAGATTGAGGTTGAAGACATTAGTAGAATAGAATAAGTTTCACAGAACAAAGTTGTCAATGTCCAGTATTTCTTGCATTTTTGGTCCCCTTACTCTACCTTCCCTCTTACCTTGGCAATCAGAGGGGAGTATCATAGCCTCTGGCCTTCAGTTACGTGAGAGGAACTTCCTAAAACCTGCTCAGAGCAGTTCTTGGAGTTAAGGTTCATAGGAAATTGTATAGTTCACTTTTGCAAAGATGCTGGCTGAAAGCATTTGTGGCTTTGAAAAAGAGACAGCATTTAGAAAATCACTGCATTGCTAATGACAGAAGATCAAAGGTGCATGCTTAACACTGTGGCAGCATGAAATGACTAGAGGTGAGGTGAAAAGTGTGAGTTATATCTAGACCCCTGCAGGGTTTAGTTTTACCATGACATTTACAGAGGAAAAAAAAAAAAAAACCACCAAAACCCACAAAAAAACAAAAAACCAAACCAGAAGAAGAAACAAAAACCAGCAAGATGTTCACAGAAAACTATAGAAGAGAATAAAAAACAAAACAACGTTTTCAAGCAACTACAGTCTCTAAGAGAAACCAGTGACAAATGTACATAAGTCCATAATACCAGTCACATGTGGACCTGATGGCCTATAATTGCCGCTCTTCATTGCCTCTTCCAGACCTAGAAGGTCAAAGGCAGCCTAGTAAGTGAAGTGCAGGCCCCAGGTAGGAAAGATAGATGAAATTGGAAAGTAGCAGGCTAACATCTGAAACATGTTGTTAGGTATGTTTATAGCGTACTCAAGCTTAAAAACAATTCTAAAAATAGAGGTAACTATTTCTGAAGATCAACATCAGGAAAACAAAGATTCTCACCAATGGGCCAATTGACAGCATCATGATAAATGGTTACAAGATTGAGATTATTAACACCTTCAGCTTGCTTAGCTCCATAATCAACACTTACTACCAGAAGCCAGAAGATCAAAAGATGAAATGCATTGGGCAAGTCTGCTATCAGGGAAATCTCCAGAGTACTGAAGAGCAGCAGTGTCAGTCTGGAGACTAAGGTACACCGGATCCAGGCCATGGTCTTTGTATTTACTTGCTATGCATCGGAGAGCTGAACAATGAATTGTTGTTGTTGTTATGTGCCGTTGAGTCGTTTGCGACTCATAGCAACCCTATCTATGTACAACTCTGCTCTGTCCTGTGCCAGTATCACTGTCTCTAACACACCCATCCTGATTACCCCAGTCACTGAATCAATCCACCTCCTAGAGGGCCTTCCCCTCCTGTGCCTGCCCTCCACCCTCCCAAGCATGATGTCCTTCTCCAAGGATCGATCTCTCCTTACAACATGACCAAAGTACGTCAGATGAAGCTTCAGAATCCTTGCCTCCAAGGAGCAGCCCTGTCAGGGAGACAGGACAGGGCAGGCTTCAGAGCTGTTGTACACAGAGTTGCTATGGGTTACTCAATGGCACATAACACAACTACAACAATTCCATCCCAATGACACTTACTTGCTTTGTTTTTATTCTATTTTTTTAATCCAAGGAGTAGAAAAGAAAATCAAATGATGCAGATAAGGAAAAACATCAGTTGCTTTATAGCCATTTTCTGTAGAGTCTAATCTCTTTACAAAAATAAATTTACATATGTCACAGGGACCAAAGGCCTCCTTAGCTTGAGCCTAAGAATGTATTCTATTGGCTTCAAACAAGCGTGAGCCTCTCTAGTGGACAAGAGAGTGGATCTGCTGGGCATCTCTTGACTTGAGAGTTTTCTGAAAGAAAAATACATATCTTAAGAGAAGAACAAATACATGATTTGACTCAGTTACAAAGCTTCGTGTCTCAGGCTAAAGAAGTAGCTCTGACATGAAAAATAATGGTATTTATCAAAGGAATTTTTCTGATGCCTTCCCTATATTCATGTGGAGTACGAGCATAAAGAAAAAGCCCATCAGAAAAAGATGAAAGATTGCATTAGTTTTCTCTGAAGATTCCTGTCCTCTCTCCCCTTGTCGTGGTGTGCTGTGGCTGTCAGTGATTGAGCCATGTAACTAGGCATCGTTCGTGGCCACACTCATGTTTCTGTCATCTCCATGATAAGACTGTTCAAAGAGTAAATGAGAATTCCAGAGTGAGAAGATACATGAAATAATCTGAGTGTGACCTATAGCCCACAAGACCAGCTAGTCCTATCAAAGCTTACTTGAGCAATTGGCAACTCAAAGACATAAGTAAAATTTGCATGCTGATTGTAGTGAGCTATAGATAATTTGTGGGTTTGTTTTAATTGGATAGCATTGCCACAATTAAAAAAAATAAACCAAACCACAACTAATTAGTAGAGCCAATTTCAATAAAAACCATTATTGGATATTAATACACATAAACCATCAATGATAGGTGGTGATAGTCTCTCTCTAGCCAGATACTTAAAGAGACCTTCAACAGTGGTTCAAGGTCTCTGTTGCTAACCCGAAAGTTCAGCTATTCAGAACCATGAGCTGTTCTGTGGGGAAAAGATGTGACTGCATTGTATATGTCATCAGAAAGCCTTATGCTGTGCTGAAGGGTTGAAAGGAGTTGGAATCAAGCTGATGGCAGGGAATTTGGTTTGGACTTTAGATTAGTCCACTATTGAATACTCATTCAGATCTTTTGAATCTTGTGTGAGTCAGGGAAAGAGCAGTGTCCAGAGTGCCTGGTAAAATTTGCGGTTGGCAAAACTCATCCAGAGCAATGCCCAATGGCTGACGGCTAGAAGCAGGTGGCATGACTATGTGCTTAGGAGTACAGAGTGACAGGAGCACCGGTAATCCATGTTTTCAGGGGCTTACCAGGCCATGCAGTTAAATGATGTTAGATGTCATACAGTCAGCCTACGATTCATAGCAACCCAAACTACAATAAAATAAAATGCTCTGCAGTCCTGCCCCACCCCCATGAACAGTTATGTATTACACTATTGTTGTTGTTGTTGTTATGTGCCATCGAGTCATTTGCGACTCATAGTGACCCTATGTACAAGAGCTCTAAATGCCATTCTATCCTGTGCCAACCTAGCCATCTCAAACACACTTATTCCCACCGCTCCAGGCACAAAATCAATCCATCTCATTGAAGGTCTTCCTCTCCTTCACCGCCCTTCCACTCTGCCAAACATCATGTCCCTCTCCAAGGACCAGTCCCTCCTTGCAACATGCCCAAAGTATGTCAGACGAAGCTTCATAATCCTTGACTCCAAGGAGCATTCTGGCATCCTACCAGTCCATGGTATATTCAACACTCTTCTGCAGTACCACAGCTCAAAGGCATCAATTCTCTTTCTATCATCCCTATTCACTGTCCGACTCTCCGATGCATAGCATGTAATTGCAAAGACTATAGCCCGGATCAGGTGCACCTTAGTCTTCAGCCTGATGTCATTGCTCTTCAGTACTCTTGAGATGTTCCTCACAGCTGACTTTCCCAATGCAATTTGTCTCTTGATTTCCTGGCTGCTGTTACCAAGAGTGTTGATTGTGGAACCAAGTAAACTAAAACTGTTTACTATCTCAATCTCTTCACCATCCATGCTGATGCTGCCAATTGGCCCAGTGGTGAGAATCTTCGTTTTCTTGATGTTGAGCTTCAATCCATATAGGAGGCTGCAGTCCTTGACCTTCTGCAGCAAGCGCTTCAGGTCCTTCTCAGTTTCAGCAAGCAGGGTTGTGTCATCTGCATAATGCAGGTTGTTGATGACTCTTCCACCAATCCTGATGCCACATTCCTCTTCGTATAGCCCAGCGTCTCGGATGATCTGTTCTGCATACAGATTGAAAAGGTATGGAGACAAAATACATCCCTAACGGACCCCCTTCTTGAATTTGAACCATCCAGTGTCTCCCTGCTCTGTTCTGATGACTGCCTCCTGGTCCAAGTATAGGTTTCGCATTAGCACAATCAAATGTTCTGGGATTCCCATTCTTCTCAGAGTCAGCCATAGCTTGTTGTGATCCACACAGTCAAGATTACACTATTATGGAGCCTAAAGTCTCCCTTAGCTGATTTTGTGAAGAAGCTTTTCAAGTCTGTCTTCCTAATCTGAAAGTTCCATTAAAACTTGTTCAGTATAGTATAACAACATACAGGATAAATGGTGGGTGGCCATGAGATGTGTTAACTAAGAATTGATCCTGGTCCCCCTAAAAATTGATCCTGGTCTCACGTATAATTTACTCTTGTCCCCCTAGATGGAAGAAGAGAATGTTGTCACCAAATCATTGTTGCCTTCTGATACATACATAATTGTTGTGGGTTTTAGTTGCCATTGAGTCAACTTCCACTCTCAGAAACCCTATGAAGAAGAGTTCTAAGTTTGCCCTATCTGGTGCCAACCTTATCATCTCTGGTATGTTTGAGTCCATTGTGAGGCCACTGTGTCAATTTATCTTGTTGAAGGTCTTCCTCTCCCTCTCTGACCCTCCAGTTTTCCCAGCATAAATAATCTAGAGCAACGGTGTCTCTCTGGAGACAAAGGTGTGCCTGATACAGGCCATGGTCTTTGCAATCACCTGTTATGCATCAGAGAGTTGGACAATGACTAGGGAGAATAGAAGGAGAATTGACACCTTTGAGCTGTGGTGCTGGAGAAGAGTATTGAATGTACCCTGGACTGCCAAGAAAACAAGCAGATTCATCCTAGAGAGGGTTAAAACAGGCTATTCCTTGGAGGCAAGGATTCTGGGGCTTCATCTGACATTCTTTGGACATATTGTAAGGAGGGACAGGTCCCTGGAGAGGGACATCATGCTTGGTAGGGTGGAGGGACAGCGCAAGAGGGGAAGACCCTCTATGAGGTGGATTGATTCAGTGACTGGGGTAATTGGGATCGGTGTGTCAGAGGCAATGCTGTTGGCACCGGATATAGCAGGGTTTAGGGCTGTTGTACATGGGGTGGCTATGAGTCGCAGATGACTCGACGACACATAACAACAACAATGTCTTTTTCCAAACACTGGCCCCTGCTGAAAACATTCCCAAAGTATGAGAGACAATTTCACCATCTTACCTCTAAGGAACATCTTCTTTGCACTCCTTCTAAGATTTGTTTGTTCTCTTGATAGTCAATAGGATATTCGGCATTGTTCTCCAATGTCACCATTCAAATATATCAATTTTTCTCTCATCGTTAGTCATGAGCCCACTTTCAAATGTGTATGAAACAACTCAAAATACTATAGCTTGGATCAAGGGCAATTAAGTCTTCTTTTTTCCACTGGAAAATAATTTTTCATTGTGACCCCTCCATCTAGTACTGACATTAGGCACCTTCTTCTTTTGCAATGAGGTCTTTCTTAAGTGGTCGCATGAAGGCCTTCTTCTCCTCCATTGTCTGGAAACGGCCCTGGCCAAACTTGGAGGTGGTGTCGATGAACTTGAGATCAATCTTCTCCAGAGCGCGGCGTTTGGTCTGCACCAGCAAGGACTTGCAGAGAGTCAGCACTCGCTTCTTGATCCCCACCACACAGCCTTTCAGCATAACAAAGTCGTTGGTCACTTCACCATAGTGGACAAAGTCACCCAGAGGATTGATGCTCTTGTCTGAGAGATCGTAGTCAGTGGAGGCATTGTTTTTGATCAGCTTGCCGTCCTTGATAAAGTAGCCTTGGCCAATCTTGTAGATTTTCTCGTTGATCTCCGTGCGGTGAAGGTAGCCCTTCTGCCCAGCACGGGCCACAGAGAAGGCCACTCGGGCAGGATGCTAGGCCTCAATACAGGCAACCTTGCGCAGCCTCTGTGGGTCTTGCGGGGTAGCTTCTTGGTGTGCCAGCGGCTGGTGATCCCTTTGTAACCCTTTCCCTCGGTCACTCCGATGACATCGATCATCTCGTCCTGGCTGAACACCTGGCTCACTGTCACCTGCTGCTCCAGCTTCTCGCGAGCCCAGTCCAGCTTCTCAGCCACTGTGCCCCCATTCACCTGGATATCCATCAGGTGAGCCTTCCTCTGGCGCAAAGGAAGCAGGCGCATCTGGGTGTGGGCGATGGCCCGGATGACCTGGCAGTACTTCTTCATGCTGCTGAAGTCCTTTTCTAACAGCTTCTTGCCATCCTCATCCTGCCATTTCTTGCAGTACTTGGTAAAAGCCTTCTTCGTAGACCTGTGCCAGTTCTTGTAGAAGCGCCGTTTGCATTCATCACTGCTGTGCTCTGCAAAGACAGTCTTGAAGGTGCAGAGGCCGCGAGGGGTTTCCACGTAACCCAAGGTGCCCACAATCACCATGGGGGGCGCCTCCACAATCGTCACCACCTCCACCACTTCCTTCTTGTTCACCTTGGATCCCAGCCTTTCCACCTCCCACACGATGTGTGTCATGCCGGCCTTGTAGCCCAGGAAGGCCGTGAGGTGCAGGGGCTTGGTGGCGTCATCCTTGGGGAAGCTCTTCACCTTCCTGCGGTGCCGGCTGCTGCGTTTTCGAGGCAGGAAGCCCAGGGATCCGTGCCTGGGGGCTGAGAACTTCCTGTGTGACATCCTGACGTCGGTGCCCGCCGGTAGAGATGTAATTTAGTCTTTAAACTGACGTCCTTACTCTACAGTACTTTAGAGAGGTCCTTGACAACCGATTTTTTCACTGCAACACATCTTTTTTTTTTTTTAATTTATTTTTCATTTCAATGAACATCTACAGAGATTTTGGAATTCATTCATTCATTGTTGCAACACATCTTTTTCTTTCTTAACTGCTGTTACCTTGGGTGTTGATTTTGAATCCAAGTAAAATAAAATAATTGATAACTTAAATCTATTCTCTATCAATCACGATGTTGCCTATTGGTAGAGTTGTGAGGATTTTTGTTTCTTTGATGTTGACATGTAACCCATGTGGAATGCTGCGCTCTTTCATCTTCTGCAGCAATTGTTACAGGATCTCTTCACTTTCTGCAAACAAAGTTGCATCCTCTGCATAACATAGACTGGAGATGAATCTTCCTCCAGTTCCCACGTTTCATTCTTCTTTAAATAGTTCAGCTTCTCAATTAATTTCTGTTGAATACAGGTTCAATAGTTATGTAGAAAGAACACAGTATTAACACACATGTTTTCTGATTTTTATCCATGCAGTGTTCTCTTGTTCTTCAGACAACAGCTTCTGGGTTTATATACAGTTTATCCTCTTTTTTCATAGCTTGCATGTTTATTTTATTATATTTATTTTTTCCCAATCAATAATTTATTCATTGCTCAGACCTTTTTACAGAAAACCAGAATAACATAAATGACAATTATATACATGGTCTTACCTAAAGGAATATGCAAGTATCAAATTGGTTTTATCTATAGAAAGAGACAACACAGGACTCATTATCAGCTGTCTAACCAAGCATTGAGGCTGATTGTGGAACAGAACATTAATTACTCATATGCAATTTAAATTGCAGTAATTATATATATTAGGCAACTATTTTTTATATTTTATTTTTTATTTTATTATATTTATACGTTTGCTGGTTTTATGGTTTGCTTTTGTAGGTACAGAACTCATCCAACAGCTGGCTGAACTAGAGGAGTGCCTTCTTCTGTACTGCTACTTTTATTATAGTGTATGCATGTGAATGCTTGCTTGTTTAGAGTTTGCTTTCACAGGTACAGCACTTGTCTGGCAGTTTTCTGTACTCGGTGATATAAATGTTACTGTTATGTTGGAAACTATGTCATTGTATTTCAACAATTTCATTTTACTTAGAACCACAATCAACAATCATAGTAGCAGTTGTTGTTGTGTACCATTAAGTCAGAAACCCCCACCTCTTCCCATAGTTGACCCCCTGACAGATTTTCAAAGTCAGTTAACATCACGGGAATAGATTTTCCATCCTTGTTTCATGGAGCAGCTGGTTTTGGCCTAGGCCATCTGTGCTCAGCCATAGTTATTTCAAATACCAGCAAGGTTCAGATTTCACCAGAGCATCCAGACTAACGTAGAGTAGGAAACAAGATTTGCCAACCACTTCTGAAATAACAGGACTTAAAAAAAAAAAGCAACAAAAAAACTTATGAGTAACAAAGGAACATTGGTAGAGATAATACTGGAAATACATTGTTGTTTTTGTCATTGACTGCCATCTAGTCGGGCATGACTCATAGCGACCCTGTGAACAAAAGGCCTGAAGCCTTTCTCTAACTATCATCATTTATCAAAGTTCCTAGAGTTTCCAGAGCATGTTGTTCAGGAAGTGGATGCCACTGGGAACATGGAATGTAGGAAGTATGAATATAGAAAAATTAGAAGTTGTCAAAATAAAATCGAATGCATAAATATCAGCATCCTAGGCATTAATAAATGGAAGTGAACTGGTATTGCCCAGTTTTAATCAGACAACAATATGATCTGCTTCTGTTGTTCTTCTTGTTATGTGCTGACAAGTTGCCTGTAACTCATAGTGACCCTATGCACAACAGCCCTATCCTGTGCCAATCTTATTGTCTCTGGCACACGTATCCCCATTACGCCAGTCACTGAATCAATCCATCTCATAGAGGGTCTTCCTCTCCTGTGCTGTTCCTCCGTCCTCCCAAGCATGATATCACTCTCCAACGACTGATATATCACCTTACAACATGTCCAAAGTCAGTCAGACGAAGCTTCAGAATCCTTGCCTCTAAGGAGGAGCCTGACTTCACCTTCTCCAGGATAAACTTACTTGTTCTCCTAGCAGTCCATAATATATTCAATATTCTTCTCCAGCATCACAGTTCAAAGGCATCAATTCTCCTTCTATCATACCCAGTCATTGTCAAGCTTTCTGAAGCATAGCAATTACAAAGACAATGGATGTATCAGTCACACCTTCAGACTAACATCGTTGCTCTTCAGTACTTTGGAGAGGTCTCTGACAGCAGACTTTTCCCATGCAATTCGTCTTTTAACTTCCTGGCTGCTGGTACCAAGAGTGTTGATTGCAGAACCAAGTAAACAGAAGCTGTTGACAATCTCAATCTCTTCACCATCCATCATGGTGCTGCCAATTGGCCCAGTGGTGAGAATCTTTGTTTTCTTGATGTTGAGCTTCAGTTCATATTGAAGTAAGTGCTTCAGGTCTTCCTCAATTTCAGCAAGCAGAGTTATGTCATCTGCATAATACAGACTGTTAATGAATCTACCTCTAATACTGATGCCACATTTCTCCTCCTATTGCCCAGTCTTGCAGATAATCTGTTCTGCATATAGATTGAATTTCTTGCTCTGTTCTGATGACTGCCTCCTGGTCCTAGGTTTCGCATAAACATTTTTAAGGGTTCTGGAATTTCCATTCTTCTCAGAGTCAGCCACAGCTTATTCTGATCTACACAGGCAAATGCCTTTGCATATAGTTAATGAAACACAAATAAACATTCCTCTATTTATTTCTCTCTGCTTTCAGCCAAGATCCACCTGACATTAGTTATAATATCCCTGGTACCATGGCCTCTTCTAAACCCAGGCTGGACTTCTGGCAGTTCTCTGTTGATGTGCTGTTCCAGTCATTTTTGCATAATCTTCAGCAGAATCTTGCTTGCATGTGGTATCACTGATACTCTTCGATAATTTCTGCACTCTGTTGGATAACTCTGTTGGATAACTCTTCTTTGAAATGGGAAAAATATAGCTCTCTTCCAGTCTTGGCATAACTTAGTGAGCACATGCAGCACATCCAGCACATCCAGGGCAGTGTCTGTTTGTTAAAATATGTCAATCATTATGCCATCAATTCCTAGGGCCTTGTTTGTTTGCCAATTCTTTCAGAGCAGCTTCAACTACTTCCTTCATCACCACATGCTCTTACTTATA
>NW_006399908.1:4287141-4299490 GCF_000299155.1 Elephantulus edwardii | reverse complement strand
AGTTTTGAAATTCAGATGAAACAGACTCAAGGTCAAATTTTGGTTCTAGTGGACTTGATTTAATATCCTCAGCTTCAGCTTGAACTTGTTTATGAGTAGTTGGTGGTCTGTTCCACAATCAACACCTGGCCTTGTTTTCATAGCTGATATTGAACTTCTGCAGAGATTCTTTCCACAGATGTAATCAATCTGATTCCTATGCATACCATCAGGTGAAATCCATGTGTATGACTTGCATTTATGTTCTTATAAAATATATTTGCAATGAATAAGTCATTGATTGTGCAAAATTCTGTCATTGTATTTCCAGTTTTATAACTGTCACCATGTCCAGGTTTTCCAACTACTGATCCTTCTTCTCTATTCCCAACTGTTTCATTCCATTAACCTATTATTATTAATGCATATTGATAGCATGTTTGATCAACCTCTAACTGCAAAAGTTGGTAGAAATCTTCTATTTCCTCCTTTTTGGCTCTGATTTTTGGTGCATGTATTTGAATAACGGTGGTATTCACTGGACTTCCTTGTATGTATATGGATATTTTAATATCTCTCACATCATTGTGTTTCAAGACAGATCTAGAAATGACATTTTTAACTATGAAATGATGAATTGAGAAAAAAATTATATTGCACTGATAGCAAAAAAATAACATTTCAAGATTAATACTAAAGTGCAAAACTGTGAGCACACACACACATACACAGAGGAAGACCTGTTAATACAACTTTTATACAAATATATACACCATTCACTAAAGCCAAAATTAAGAAACTGAGAACATCTACCAACTCTTGGATTCTAAAACTGATATAAAAGTCAAACAAGATGACTTGATAATAAAAAAAAATACATAGGAGATAGAAAAGGCATATGGAAGCTGATTACACATTTTTGTGTTCAAATATAAATCCATTGTGTGAATACACCACAGCTTCTCTATCCATTTGTTACCTGATGAGTAGTTGGGTTGCTTCCAACTCTTTGCTATTGTGAACAAAGCCGCAATAAACATGGGTATGCATTTATCTGCTTGGGTGACAGTTCTGGTTTCTTTATATTCCCAGTAGTGGAATTGCTGGGTCAAGTGGTATTTCTATTTGCAACTTTTTGAGAAAGCACCAAACTGTCTTCCATAGTCATTGCACCATTTTACACACCCACCAACAGAGAATAAAGGTTCCAATTTCTCCACAACCTCACCAGCATTTGTTGTTTGCTGCTCTGTTGAATTTTACTGTTCTTACTGGGGTGAGATAATATCTCATAAATGTTTTGATTTGCAAATAAAAAAATTATGCATCTCTCTTAGAGCTAGGGATTTTGAACATTTCTTCATGTGTTTGTTTGCCATCTAAATCTCTTCTTTGTTGAAGTGTCTATTCATGTCCTGTGCCCATTTTACAAGTGGATTGTTTACCTTTATCTTGTTGTAGTGCTCAAGTAAATTCTATATGTAAGTCCCTTAACAGACATATCATTACCAGATATTTTTTCCCAGTCTGTGACTTTGCTTTTTACCCTGTTGGAGAAGTTTTTGCATGTACCTAGGCCTTTGATTTTTTAGAAGGTCCCATTCATCTATTTTATCCTCTCCTGGTTGTAGATTTTTCAGGATGCTTGGAGGTCTGTTCATGTTGTGGATTAGTGTTGTGGTATAGTCACACAATGGAACATTATGCAGCACTGAAAAACGAAGAACTCATAAAATATCTTACAAAATGGGTGACCTTAGAGGACATTATGCTGAGTGAAATACCTCAGTTACAAAATGACAAATACTGCATAATCCCACAGTTAAAGAGAAACAAAGAAAACAGGAGATAAATAATATATATTACGTTGAAACAGACAAGGGATAGAACTGTATAAAAGGAATATATGATTAGATACTTTTGGTATGTCAAGAGTCCAAAATAAAAGCTGCATTGTAAAGTGTTTAGGGGCAGGGGGAAGGGGACTGCATAACAATGAAAGAACTTTTTATTTCAAAGCAGGGATAAAAATGTGCAACAAAGAATAATTGTAAATCCAAGTTCTTTATAAACTTACAATAAAATCTCAGTTAAAAAGAAATGCTTTAAAATTGACAGACTAAAATAGATCCTAGGATCTCTCCAAAAGATATGACACACTACAATACGAGACAGATACATACAGGCAAGAAATAGAAATAAGTTATAATTTCAATAGACTTTTACCTAATGAATCAATATATTGTAAAAGGAAACAAAACATATATCTATCACAACTGCAAATTACCTAAATAATGACAACAATTCATTTGATAATGGAAGAGAGAGTTAATATACTTTCAGAAGATGAAATGAAAAATTTATGAAGATACATGGACACTTTTACACAGATTTAAAAGATCTGATGAAGAACTTTAGATTTTAATGTGAGAAATATCAGGTAACTCCATGTTATTAACATAGGTTACTTGTAAAAAACTAATACAGTCTTACAGCAGCATATTGTTGTTGTTGTTGTTAGGTGCTGTCAAGTTGAGTATGATTCAACTTATGACCTTATGATCAAAATATTTGAACCCTGTCTTATTCTATGCCATCTTCACACTTCCTGACACACAAGAGAACATTGCAGTGGTCACTGTGTTAGTCTACTTGCTTGAGAATCTTCCTCTCTTTCACTGACCCTCCACTCTGCAAAACAACATGTCCTTTTCCAAGAACAACCCCTCCTAGCAACATGTCTGAAGTATATGACGCACAGCTTCATCACATTTGCCTTCAGAGAGCATTCTGGCAACAGCTTCTTCAAAACATATTTGTTTTTTTCTTTTGGCAGTCCACGGGAAGTTCAATGCTCTTCTTCAACACCTCAACTCAAAGGCATAAGTTCTTCTTTTGCCATCTTTATTTATTGTCCACTTCTCAGATGCACAGCAAATGACTGGAAAAACCATGGCCTGAATGAGACACACCTTATTCCTCAATAATTCCTCAGTAATGACATCATTACTCCTCAATAATTTGGAGAGGTCCCTAACTGTAAACCTTTCCATGCGATACATCTCCGGATTTCCTGACTGCTGGTACCAAGGTTGTTGTTAATTGTTGATCCAAGTAAGATGAAGTTGTTGGCACTTTCCATTGCTTCTCCATCCATGATCGTATGGCTTATTAGTAAATATGTAATATTTAGAAGAAATATGGTAAAAAATCCTCTGGACTTAAGGCTGGTAGCCTACCAAAGGCATGCAGGTGGGGGCAACCAGCTGCCCTGTGGGAGAAGGATGGGCAATCTCCTCCAGTTTGATAAACTGCCTCTAAAAACCTGCAGAGACGGTCAGCTATGGATCTGTTTGACTCAATGGTAAACAACAACAGATTAAAGGCTGAACAACAGAATAAGGGCATGTTACATAGTTAAAATTAAGAAATATTAGGTTTATATCTTTTCGCCACACTTTTTCAGTCTATATGCTGATTAGAGACTACAGCCTTCAATATCTCAACACCAAGAAAACAAAAATTCTCTTCATTGGACCAACAGGCAACATCATGATAGATGCAGATTGAAGTTGTCAGTGAAGTAATTTTATTTCTACTTAAAATCCACATCCATAATAACAATGATCAATAAATACAAAATAGTTGCATTGGAAGACTCAGCTGTCAAGGACATCTCGAAAGTGCTACAGAGTAAAGATTACAGTGTAAAAACTAAGGTCTGTCTGATCCAAGTCATGGTATTTTCAGTTACTTGCTAAGCATCTGAGAGTTGGATGAAAGACAATGGAAAAAGAATTGATGTCTTGGAATTGCGATGATGACAAACAGTATTGAATATCCCATGTACTACCAAAAGAATAAACAAATCTATCTTAGAGGAAGTGCAACCAGAGTGCTCCTTAGAGGAATAGATGATGAAACTTCACCACTCTTATTTTGGGCATATTTTCAGGAGGACTCAGCCCTTTGAGAGAGCTATCATGCTAGAAATTTAAAGAGTCAGTGAAAGCAAAGAAGATTCTCAGTTAGTTAGATTGACATAGCGACTAACATGATGGGGTTGAACATGACAAGAATAGCACAGGATAGAGAAAAATACAGCTCTGTTTTTCCTAGGGTCACTATACATCATAGTTGACTTGATGATGCATAACAACATGCTGAACAAATAGACTATGTAAAAAATGTGGGATCAGGATTAGAAGAAGACTCATGAACAAATCTCCAATATGCAGATGATACTATCTTAGTTCCTAAACATGTAGAGGAGACTTGAAACACAGATTGAAGAAGAAGAAAGACTATGGCCTTCATTATGAATTACACTGTGCTAATCTTACTGTCTCTGACACATCTTCTCTCATTTCCCCAGTCACTGAATCAATCCATCTCATCAAGGGTCTTCCTCTCTTACACTATCCCTCTACCCTTCCAAACATGATGTCCCTCTCCAAGTACTGGTCCATCCTTGCAACATGCTAGAGTTACAGAAAAGAAATAAACTTAATTCTCTCAGTGGCTAACTCTATATTTTTCTAGTTACTGACAGTATGAGCAAATGCTTAAGACCATTTAGTTGTTGTTAGCTGCCATCAAATTGACTACAACTTAAAGCAGCTCTGTGAACAATGGATCCACAATTTGCCCTATGCTTTGCAATCTTCATCATTTCTGATACACTTGAGCCCATTGTTACAATCACAAGACCTTATAACTGAGGATCTTCATCTCTTTTTATGATCTTTTACTGTTCCAATCATGATGTCTTTTTCCAAGGAATGGCCTCTCCTAGCAAATACAAAAAATATGTTAAAAAAAGCTTCATTATCCTTGTCTAGAAAGGGCAGTCTGGCTATTCTTTCCCCAAGATAAATATGTCTGGTTTTTGTTTGTTGGTTGTTTATTTTTAAGTCAGTGAGATACTTATTGTCCTTCTCCAACAACAGTCAAAGGTGATTCTTTGGCCATCCTCAGTGATTGTTCAATTTTCACATGCATAACCAATAATTGAAAAGACCATGGCTTGAATCTGATGCACCTCAGTCTTTAAAGTGACACCACTGATCCTTAAAACCTTAGAGGGATCCTTAACAGTAAATTTACCCAGTGTAATATATCTTGTGATTTCTTGACTGCTGACCAGGGTATTGATTGTGGATTCAAGCAAGATTAAATCACGGACAACCTTAATCTTTATTACAATGTTACGTATTGGTCCAGTGACAAGAATTTTGTCTTCCTTTTTATATTAAATTTTATTTTATACTCATTTACTTATAAAGTTCATATGCATTGTTTTCCACACCTGATCTTTCCCATTTCCTTAATTCAAGCCTTCCTCCATCAATCATATTGTGTGCACCTATGATTACATCACCCCCCTACCTAGCTACTCCCCACCTCTCCCCCTTAGATTCTCATACACATTTTACTAATTATCCATTTCTACAATAATGGTCATATACAATATTTGTCCTTATGAGACTGAGTTAGTTCACTTAACGTACTGCTCTCCAGTCCCTCTCAAGTGAGGTGGTAATTTTCAAAATCATTGCTCCTACATGCTGTGTAGTATTCCATCATGTGAGTGTACCATAATTTCTCAGTCTTTTCAGTTGTGCTTGGACATTTGGGATGTTTCCATGTTCCTAAGATGGTGAATAATACTGCTATAAATATTTCTGTACAAATCCCCATTTGTGCCTCAGTTCCAATTTTCTCAGGGTATATTCCAAGCACATCAACAGAGAACTGCCAGAAGTGCAATCTGGGTTTACAAGGGGTCGTGGTACTAAGGATATTATAGCTAATGTTAGATGGATCTTGGCTGAAAGCAGGGAATACCAGAGGAATATCTATCTGTGTTTCATTGATTATGCAAAGGCATTTGACTGTGTAGATCATAACAAACTGTGGCTGACTCTGAGAACAATGGGAAACCCAGGACACTTGATTATGCTAATGTGAAGCCTACACTTGGACCAGGAGGCAGTTGTCAGAACAGGGCAGGGAACACTGCATGGTTCAGAATTGGGAGGGGTGAACGCCAGGGATGCGTCCTATCTCCATACCTTTTCAACCTGTATGCAGAACAGATTATCCACGAGGCTGAGCTCTATGAGGAGAACTGTGGCATCAGGATTGGTGAAAAATTCATCAACAATCTGTGTTATTTATACGATACAACCCTGCTTGCTTAAACTGAGGAGGACCTGAATCGCTTGCTGCAGATGGTCAAGAACTACAGTCTTCAATATACATTGAGGCTCAATATCATGAAAACAAAGATTCTTGCCATTGGGCCAATTGACAGCATCAGGATGGATGGTGAAGAGATTGAGATTATTAACAGCTTTAGTTTGCTTGGCTACATAGTCAACACTCTTGGCACCAGCAGCCAGGAAATTAAAAGATGTATTGAGATGGGAAAGTCTGCTGTTAGGGACCTCTCTAAAGTATTGAAGAGCAATGGTGTCACTCTGGAGACTAAGGTGAGTCTGATACAGGCTATGGTCTTTGCAATCACTTGTTATGCATCAGAGAGTTGGAAAATGGCTAGGGAGGACAGAAGGAGAATTGACGCCTTTGAGCTGTGGTGCTGGAGAAGAGTGTTTAATTATACCTTGGACTGCTAAGAAAACGAACAGGTTCATTGTGGAGAGTGCTAAGGCAGGCTGCACCTTGGAGGCAAGGATTCTAAAGCTTCTTCTGACATACTTTGGACAAGTTGGAAGGAGAGACCAGTCCTTGGAGAAGGACGCCATGCTTGGGAGGGTGGAGGGACAGTGCAGGAGAGGAAGACCCTTTATGAGGTGGATTGATTCAGTGACTAGGGTAATGGGGGTAGGTGTGTCAGAGACAGTGAGATTTGCACAGGCTAGAGCAGGGTTTCAGGCTATTGTACATAGGGTCACTGTAAGTCACCGGTGACTCAACAGCACATAACAACAACAACAACAACAAATATTCCAAGCAGTGGAATAGCTGGGTTATATGGAATTTCTATGTTCAGCTTTTTGAGAAAACATCAAACTGCCTTACAGAGTGGTTGTACCATTTTACAATCCCATTAACAGTGCATAAGAGTTCCTATCTCACCATATTCTCTCTAACATTTATTGCTTGCTGACCTACTAAATTTTGCAACTGCTACTTGTGTGAGATGGTATCTCAGTGTGGTTTTGATTTGCACCTCTCTTATTGCCAGTAATTTTGAACATTTTTTCATGTGTCAGTTGACCATCTGAATATCTTCCTCTGTGAAAAGTCTTTCCATGTCTTTTGCTCATTTTGTATTTGGGTTCTCAATCTTTTGCTTGTGGAGGCCCAGGGGTATTTGTAAAATTTGTTGTGAGACCCTTGTCTGAGATGGGATTACCAAATGGGGTTTGTTTGGTTTTTTTCCCCCAGTCAGTAGGTTTTCTTTTCACTCTGTTGGAAAATGTTTTTTATGCATACAGGGATTTAACCTTGAGAAGGTCCCAGTCATCAATTTTATCCTTTTGAGATTGTGCATTTCTGACTGTAGTTGGCAGTCTCTTTTTATACCATAGATTAGACCGTCTAAGCTTTCTCCCACTTTGTCTATGATGAACGTTGTGGTTTTGAGGTTTATTCCCAGGTCTCTTACCCACCTTGAGTTGACTTTTGTGTACTGTGTGAGATGTGGATCCTGCTTCAGCTTTCTCTAGGTAGCAGTCCAGTCTGTAATCCACACTGAAGGCTATATCCTTTGATCATTTTAAAAATAATTTTAATTGTGATTTTAACAAAAGTTGACAGAAAACTTGGATTTTATTCATTTATTGTTGCACATGTTCCTCCGTTCACCCTCCTAGTTTGTTTATCTCTTTTAAAAATTCACTCATTGTTGCATAATCTCTCCTCCTCACCCCAGTTCACTTTGTTATGCGGATCTTATTCTAGACTGTTGTCATGCAAATAATACCTAATCATAGATTTATTTTAAACAATTCTTTTCTTCATCTGTTCCAAGGCAGTGTTCATTATTTACTCCCTCTTTTCTTAGTTCCCCTGAACTAATGTCAGTCATGTTTTATAACAGTGACATAATGCAGTATTTGTCCTTTTGTGACCGAGCTATTTCATTCAGCATGATGTGCTCCAGGGCCACCTATTTTGTATAGTATTTTATGAGGTCCTTGTTTTTCAGTGCTGCATTGTATTCAATTGTGTGAATATACCACAGCTTCTCTATCTATTCATTTGTTGATGAGCACATGGGTTACTTCCATTTATTTACTATTGTGAACAATGCAGCAATAAACATGGGTGATTGTGTATATCTATTGGTGTGGAAGTTCTAGTTACTTTAGGATTATTCCTCACAGTGGAATTGCTGGGTCAAATGGTATTTTTATTTCTAACTTTATGAGAAAGTACTATACTTTCCTTCCATAGTGGTAGCACCATTTTACACTTCCACCAAAAGTGAATAAAGGTTCCAATTTCTCCACAACCTCACCAGCATTTGTTGGTTGCTGCTCTGTTAAATTTTGCTACTAATATTGGAGTGAGGTGTGTTGTTTCTCGTGAGTGGAGCCAAAGTAACACTAGCAGAGAAAAAATGTGATTTCAGAGGGCTAGAAGCTCTCTCAGGCTAATAGAAACTCTTGAACCCCTGCTTTTATTAGCATTGAGAAACAAAGAAATAGCTTACACATACACACATACAAAAAAAACCACCTTGCAACTTTAAGGATTACTTCATAGGGCCTGGATGGGTCAAGTACATTGATACATAAAAGACATTTATACAAATAAGACTTCTTTATATTCATATATTGTGTTTTCTTATATTCACAACAACCTTATCAAGACCAGGAACATCTGCTTCTACCCAGAAGGGAGAATGTGTATCAAGGTGTATGAGAACTGCTTGCAGTCCTCTTTCTGAGGATGCCTCACATTCAAGGAATGTAATCAAGTCCTGAAGACACCTTTGCCCTGAAATAACCCTACGTTAACTCTGTGTTAATGTTACCCTACATTAATCCTACATTAAAGTAACCCTACATTAACCCTACAAAATGATACCTCATAGTTGTTTTGGTCCCTAGCTCTCTCTTAGAGCTAGAGATGTTGAACATTTCTTCATGGGTTTGTTCACCATATAAATGTCTTCTTTGCTGAGGTATCTATTCATATCCTGTGCCCATTTTGCTATTGGATTGTTTACCTTTATCTTATTGAGGTGCTGTAGTATTCTATAAATTCTAGATATAAGCTCCTTATTAGACATTTCATTACCGAATCTTTTTCCCCTGTCTGTGACTTTCCTTTTAACCTTGTTGGAGAAGTGTCTTGATATGCATAGGGATTTGATTCTTAGAAGGCCTTATTCATCTGTCTTATTATATCCTGGTTGTAGGTGTTTCAGGATGCTTGGAGGACTGTTCATGTTGTAGAGTAGGTCTTCTACAGCTCTTTCAAACTTTTTTATGACGTTTAAGTCATTGGTCTTAGTCCTAGGTCCTTAATCCATTTTGAGTTGAATTTTTTGTATGAAGTGAAGTGTGAATCTTGCTTGCATTTTCTACATATAGTTTTCCAATTTTGCCAACACCATTCTTTAAAGAAGCCTTTGTTTCCCCACTTAATTGATTTCATATACTTGTCAAAAATCAGTTGAACAGAGGTTAGATGAGCTGATTTCTGGGTAATCAATTCTATACCATTGATCTCTCTGTTACCGTACTAGTACCATATTGTCTTGGACAGCAAAATTATATAGTAGAATTTGAGATGAGAGAGTGAGATGCCTCCTACCTTGCTTCTTTTTTTCAAGTGTGCTTTGCTTATTTGGGATCTCTTTCCATTCCAGATGAAATTGGTAATTACCTTTTCCATCTCATTGAAGAATAGAATTGGTATTTGAATTGGAATTACGTTGAATTTGTAGATTGCCTTTGGTAGAATTGTCATTTTCACAATATTGAATCTTCCTATCCATAAGCATGGTTTATTCTTCCATATCTCCAGGTCTCTTTTTGTTTTCTGTATACTGTTTTGCAATTTTCTTTGAATAGGTCTTTTGTGTTTCTAGTTAGATTTGCTCCTAAGTATTTAATCTTGTGGTTAGCTATTGTGATGGGTATTATTTTTTTCTAAACTCCTTTTCTATATTTTCTTTGTCACTATAGAGAAATCAAATTGATTTTTTTTGTTATGTTGATCCTGTTCCTGCCATCTTGCTGAATTGGTCAACCAAGTCCAGTAGTTTTCTCACTGAGTCTTTAGGGTTTTCTAAGTATACTATCATATCATCTGCATATAGAATAATTTCATCTCCTCTTTGTCAAGTCAGATACTTCTTATTTCCTTCACTTGTTTTAGTGCTATTAAGATGTCCAATACAATATTGAATAGTAGAGATCTTGCCTATTTCTTGTTCTCAAAGGGAACTCCTTTAATCTCTCTCCATTGAGAACAATGTTGGTTTTGGGTTTGTGTATATACTTTATACTATGTTGAGGAAATTCCTCTCTATTTCTATTTTGTTGAATGTTTTAATCAGGAAAGGGTGTTGGATTTTGTCAAAGTCCTTTTCTGCCTTTTCAATTGATAGGATCCTGTGGTTCTTGTTCTTTGCTTTGTTAATGTAATGAATTACAATGATTGTTTCTCTTATGCTGAACATCCTTCCATAAATGTTATGAATCCCAGTTGATCATGGTGAATGTTTTTCAATGTACTCTTGGATTCTATTGGATAGGATTTTATTGAGGATTTTTGCATCTATGTTCATATGCGATATCGCCCTACAGGGTTCTATTTTGGTGGTGCCTTTACCTGACTTTGCTATCAAGGATATGTTTGCTTCATAGAATGAGTATGAGAGAATTCCATCTTCTTCTGTTTTCTGAAATATTTTATATAGAAATGGTGACAGTTATTCTCTGAATGTTTAATAAAATTCACTTGTAAAACCATCTGGTCCAGGGCTTATATTGTTGTTGGAAGTTGTTTTATTATCTTTTAAATTTCTTCTTTTACAATGGATCTGTTCAGTTGTTCTATTTTAATCTGTGTCAGCTTAGGTAAGTTATGAGTTTTTAAGTATTTATCCATTTCCTCTGTTTTCATATTTGTTTGAGTATAATTTTTTTCATAATATTTTATTATTAACCTTTTTTATTTTTGTTGTTTCTGTTGTGACCTTGTGCCCTTTTCATTTCTTATTTGGATTATTTGAGTTTTTTCTTTCTTTTGTTAGTTTAGCTAGTGGTTTGACAATTTTATTGATCTTTTAGAAGAACAAACTACTGGTTTTGTTGATGGTTTCAAATATTTGTTTTCTATCTAATTTATTTCTGCCCTAATTTTTGTAATTTCAATTTTGTTAGGGTATGTTGGGTTTTCTTGCTTGTTTTTCCCCCAATTTTTTTGGAAATTTTTGGTTGGAGAGTCAATGATCATTTTTTTCTTGCCTTTTGATATGTTTGCTTATTGCTATAAATTGACCTCTAATTACTGCTTTTGGCTATTCCCAGAGATTTTGGTATGTTATGTTTTTATTGCCATTTTTTTCAAGAAACTTTTAAATTTCATTTTTTGTTTCTCCTAGTACTAATCATGGTAATGGGCAGCCATGGTGGACAGTGTTGGCTGGAGCTTCCCAACTAAATCAAGCCTGGAAGCAGGAGCGACATCCACTTCCAAAATGGCTTGCCTCCGGAAACTCTATGTACGAACAGTGCTCAGGCTGTTCGTTCATAGGGTCGCTATGAGTCATCTACGACTCGACAGCATTAAGCAACAACAGTACCCACTCATATTTAAGGAAGGTGTTATTCAGCTTCCAAATTTATGATTTATTTTCTCCTTTATCCTTTTGTTATTAATTTCTAATTTTGTAGCACTGCACTCTGAGAAGATGCTTTGTATTACTTTTGTTTTTTAATTTATTGGTGCTTGCCTTGTGACCTAAAATGTGATTTATTCCGGAGAATGTTCCATACACATTGGAGAAGAAGGTATACTGCACTTTCTTGGGGTGCAATAGCCTATATATATCTATGAGATCAAGTTAGTGTATTGTGTGGTTTAGTTCTTCAGCATCTTTGTTGAGTTTCTTTCTGGTAGTTCTGTCTTTTCTGAGAGTGCTGTGTTGAAGTCTCCTACTACTAGAGTGGTATGTCTATTTCTTTTTGTCAGTTCTTTTAATGTTTACTTAGTATATTTTGCAACTCTGTCATTTAGTGCATAGATTTTTATTATGATTATGTCCTCTTGTTATGTTGACGCTTTAAACATTATATAGTGACCTTCGTTGGCCTTTGTGATGGTTTTTGCACTGAAATCTATTTTATCAGAAATTGATATAAATACTCCTGCTTTTTTTTTT
>NW_006399908.1:4265760-4286967 GCF_000299155.1 Elephantulus edwardii | reverse complement strand
TAGCCCCAAATATAATCCACTCCTGCTTTTTTCTGGCTGCCATTAGCTTGGTAAATTTTTTTCCCACCCTTTTATTTTTAGTTTTTCTTTGTCTTCACTTTTCAGGTGTGTCTTCTGTAGACAGCATATTGATGGGTTTGGGTTTTTATCCAATCTGCTACTCTTTTATTTTTTTCTTCCTCTTCAGTGTTACATTTCAACCATTCTCATATAGTGTAATTATTGAGAGGCAAGGGTTTCTTGCTATCATCTTGTTGAATTATTTTTGATGTTGTTGCAGGTTACTTTGGACCATCCTGCTTTATTCAGCTTTCCCTGTATGATGGACTTCTTTCAGTGTTTCTTGTAATGCTGGCTTTGTTGTTACAAACTGCCTTAAGTTCTGTTTTTCTGAGATTATCTTAATCTCTCCTTCATATTTAATTGGCAGTATTGCTGGGTACAGTATTCTTGGTTGACAGTTGTATTCTTTGAGTGTTCAATATATGTCAGTCCACTGTCTTCTCTTGTGCATGGTTTCTGTTGAGAAATCAACACATAACCTTATAAGTTGCTCTCCATGTCTCCTTAGCTGCTTTCAGAATTCTCCTGTTATTTTTTTTTATTCTGGCAGATATAAATATTATATGCCTTGGTGTTTTTGTCTTGGGGTATATTCTATCTGATATTTGCTCAGATTCTTGAATATATATTCTCTCCTTCTTCATTACGCCTGGAAAGTTTTCATCTAGTAATTCTCCCACAAATTTCTTGGTGCCTTTACCTGCTTCTTCCTGTTCTGGGATTCAAACTATGTGCATGTTATTTCTTTTAATGATGTCTCACATCATTTTTAGACTTTCTTCTTTTTTCTTACTTTTTTATTCTGCTTTTGTTCCAGCAGATCAGTGGTGAAAATGCTACCTTCTATTTCTTTGGTTCTGGGTTCCAACTCTTCAACTCTCTCCAAAATGTTGACAGCATCTGAAACATTGGTCCTCATATTTTGAACTGTGGTTTCTTTTCTCCAGAGCCTCTAATGCCTCATTTGTTTTATCTCCATTGTCTTGGATTTATTTTTTTTTTAATTCTCTTGAGTTTTGCATGAGGAGTCCTGTAATTCTTTGAGTTTGTCTTTAACACATTGTCATTTTTCTTTTGCATTCTGAGTCAAAATGTTCCATGAGTTTTCTGGCTTCAGGAAATCCATTGATATTATGTCACTTTGAGGGGATGACATCTTATTTTGGGGTTTTGTAAGGTGTGAGGTAATCTTCTTTTATGTCATTCGTAGAGGTTTTTTATGTCAGTGGTAGAGTGTTTCATGCTTGAGGTCTTAGCAGTCTCTTGATCTGATGATCTTAGCTCAGGAAGTGATTGTTTCTGAAGAGGGAGGGGCAGCTATCCTACCTAAGTTTATATCTGATCTTTTGACTAAACAGAAGACTTGCTTCAGTTGGAGAGTGATATGGCCTGCGAAATAACATCCTTGTTTGTTAAGGAACTACTACAGCTAGGCAGGTCCAAAGTAAACAGGCTTTTTTTTTGCTTAACTCTGGGAGTGGCGGCAAATGGCTTCACCTTGTGACACTGGTGGCCTTGGCAAAGTTCAGAGGGATGGCAGTGAGTTGGGGCATCCATGCAGTGAGGGCAGGTCCTTCAGGTAGCCAGGTCAGGGCAGCCAGGTCAGGGTAGCCAGGTGACAACCAGGGGAGTCCAGGTAGCAGGGCTGCCTCATCCAGGCAAAGGGGCCAGAGGCCTCCAGGTGGTGGGGCCAAAGCCTAGTGCTCCCAGAAAGCGAGAAGTCCAGGCCACTCTAAAAAATTTTTTAAGGTGGATACTTAGCTAATAGACTGGAAGAAATCCACGTGTGGCTTTAGAGGACATGATTGGTCACTCTTTTGATCTGTTGCAGCAACCATTTCAAATCCTCTTCACTTTTGGCAAACAAGGTTGTGCCATCTGCATAATGCAGGTCGTTGATGAGTCTTTCTCCAGTCCTGGTGTCATAGTCTTCTTTATAAATTCAAGCTTCTCAAATTGTTTTCTCAGTATACAAATTTAATAGGAATGGAGAAAGAAAACAAAGTTCATGCACAATTTTCTTGATGTATCCGACCAATGTTAAAATTGAATACTCTGCATATGGGCTTGCAGTTCACATCCACCAGATACTCCATAGGAGAAAGATGGACAACTTCTCTTGTGAGATTTACTGTTTATGAAAACCCAATGGAGGATCATCTATGAGTTGGTTTCTATTGATGCCACACACAGCAACATATAAAGCCTAGTAATAGTGAAGGGGAAACATTTTAAAATTAAAAAAAAACGAGGCCTGAATGACTCTGCTTTATAGAAAACAATATATCAGGACCTAATCTTGAGGAATGGCATCTGATTCCGAAATTGCTTGTCTCAGGAAACTCTATGAACAGAGTTCAGGTCTTTTATTCATATGGTCACTATGAGTCATGTATGACTCTGCAGCACTTAACAGCAATAACAACATAGAGAGAGCTATGTTGGCCTTGTGGATAAAGTTATGTGACCAAGCCCAAGGTGGGTGATTTTAATCTGCGGTACTCAGGCCTAGTTTAAGTTGGTTTTTGTCAAACATTCTTCTACGTGGTATAGGACTGGTCTTTGCATTGCTGTAGAGAGAACTCATGGTTGCTGTGATGCTAAACACTGTGACACTGATGTGCCAAATGAAATTATGGTTACCCATGGTGGACAGTGTTTGGTGGAGCTTTCGGATTAAAGTAAGCTAGGAAGCAGGAGTGGCATCCACTTCCGAAATGACTTGCTTCCGAAAACTCTATGAACAACACTCAGGTCTTTCATTCATTGGGTCGCTATGAGGCGTCTACAGCTTGACGACACTTAACAAAAACAACAACGACAATCTAGAGGATTTCTTTATCTATTATAAACAAATAAGGTGTCAGATATGTTCATGTATCTATGCCAAAAAATTTGTAAGACAGCCTGTGTGACCAGCTAAATAGATTACATTTAAAGAGATCTATATGTTTCCCATTACAAAGAAGAGTGTGTACAAACAGAATGTAGAAATTATAGAAAAATACTAGGTCCCACACAAGTGAAATATTTCTGAAGATAGTTTAAAGAAGGTAGATAGTAGAAGAAACGTATGTCAATATGCTTTCATAAACACGTATATCCTTGGACAACTCACTGGGGAAGTTCTATTCTGCCCTATGATTTCAAAGTTTTGTTAGAAATATGTCATTTTTAATCTGGAAAGAAAAAAAGACACACAGTAAATGAGAGATTTTTTACTCTGGAATCTCATCCCTCAAAGGGAAGTTGGTTCAGTTTTAACTAAAAAATTCCCTTAGAATTCTTCCTCAACAATATATTTTAAAACATTCAACAAAACATAATGACTTTTTCTGTGAAAAACTTGAAATATGTGTGTTTTTTTCAAAATACGAAGGAAGAAGTGGCCTGAGAAACTGAAAATGCAATATTCTATAAATATATAAAAAGGGCAATTTCTTAAATGAAATATGGATTTTTTTGAAGTTCATACTAGTTGATTGTGATGTATTTCTTTCACCTTTATTCCTACTCCTTCTTCTGCCTTCCTTATTTTTTATTACTTTTTATTTTTTAAATTTTATTTTATTAATTTTAATGAACATTTGCAGATATTTTTCTATTAATTTTAATGAAAATTTACAGTGACTTAGGGTTTCCAGTCATTAATTGTTGCACTTTTCTCCCTGCCCAGCCCCTTGCCCCAATTCACTTTTCTCCTTGATGAGTAAAAGAAAAACCTTTCATTGCTATGCAATCTCTCTCCCCAACTCTCTACACTGTAAGCTTTCAAGACTCCTGTCAGGACAATAATACCTAATCATATATCCCTTTAAAAACTGTTCTCTGCCTTCCTATTTTTACTTTTTACTATAAAAGTAATGCATGCTTACTTAACATTAAAAAAAAGATATATATTAGAAAAGAAGAATTCTTCCTTCAAACTCTTGCACTGCCCACTTTATTTGACCTTCATAACTAGCCATGTATAGTAAGATAGTATTTTTAATCCACTCATATCATCTATGCATTCATTTAAATATGGATATACTAATAAATAATGGGACATATTCTTCTGAATTATGTGTTTTGTCTTAAAATAAATTATCAAATATGTTTTTCATCAGTTTTTATAGTTCAGGTCATTTTTTAAACAAATGCCCAGTATTCCGTAGTATGACATATTACACGTTTATTTAATCCTTTTCCTACTGGTGATCATTTAAGTTGTTTAAATTTTTCTTTTTTTACAAATGATTTTAAAATACATGTTTCAAATAATATTGCAATATATATTTCAAATATCTTTCTCTACCTATAGCTATCTATCAACAATGACATCAAGATAGAGAGAGATCAGCTGGCCCAGTAAACAGAAAGCGATGCTACCAAGCCAAAGGTGGGTGACTTGTAATCGGTGGCCCTCTGGCCTGTCTTTCATTGTTTTTGTTCAGACATTCCTCTAGGTTATGTAGTCCTGGTGTACAAGTTGCCATACCTTGGTAAATTGTGGTTGCTGTGAGGCTGAACACTGTGACACTGATGTGTCAAATATGTTAATGGTTGATCACCCAACGCGGACAGAGAGTGGGGTAGAGCTCCCTGATTAAAACAAGCTTGGATGCAGGAGTGGCATCCACTTTCATAACAGCTTGCTGCCTCCAGAAACCCTATGAACCTGGAGAGAGGATGAAAGACACCCAAGCGTTGAGGACTTTCCTTCATAGGGTCGCTCTATGAGTCGCCTGCGACTCGATGGCCCTTAACAACAACATCTCTCCTCTCTCTCTCTCTCCCTCTCTTTCTCTGGTGGCCTAGTGCTTGTAATCTTGTAATCTGTAAGCTTGTAAGCTTGTAACCTGTGTTGTAATCTTGAAGGTATGCAGTTTGTTGTCACCAGATGCTCTACAGGAAAATGATGGCCAATCTCCTCTTGTGCGATTAAATACCTCTGAAAACTAATATGTATCTTAATTTATAAGTGATAATATTTTTATAGGATATGTAGAATAGAAATCTAGAAGAGGAACTAGGGGAAAGGGACAAGTGCACTGGAAATGTCAATAGGAATGACTGATTGGTCCTTCAGTGGTCTACACCACTGAAATTTTCATGTTCATCCTTGTACAGACAATATTTCACATTTAAAATGTTTATCCTACTACCTGAAATATCATTTTTATGATGAAAAATGGAAATAAAAGTCCATAATGTGTTGTGCTGGTCAATATTTCACATTATGATTAACTGTTATGGTCTTGTGTTAAATGATTTACTATTCCTGTGCATTCTTATAACACCACCTTATCTATTACAAAACACATGAGAAGTCTAACAATTTTCAGGTCATATAAAAAAGAAAAGAGAAAGTCAAGGGGAGCTGGAGGTTACCAATTATCCAAATCAGTAACAGGGAGCTCTGGTGGCTTAGTGGTAAGGAGTTGCACTGTCGACTCAAAGGCATGGAGTTCAAACACACCAGCTGTTCAGTGGAAGAAAGAAGAGTAATCTTTTTGTGTGGTTTACTATTTCTGCAAATACACTAGTGGGTCAACTATGAGTCAATTCTGACTTTATAGTACATAACAACAACAATAGATCAGGAACAGTAGCAGAGCGCACAAAATTATCTTTTCCCATAGTCTTCATATCGCATACAGCCAGGAGATGAAACCTGCCAAAGAAAAAGAAAGTAAGAGTTACCTGGTGAGTGAAATTATTAGCATGAGGAAAGGTTTGCTGACACAACAGTGAAGTACTTACACAGACCACTTGGGGTGACTTACAATCTGAGCAATGAAACTAATATACTGACAGAAGCCCTCAGGAGTTACCTCTCTGTAGCTGTATCCTCTTTAGTTGGTTACTGAAAGTCCTTAGCATAGACCTGTGAATCTGTGGAATAGTGACAGAAATTTCCAAAATTACCTCTAAGCAGCAGATGGTTATGAAGACTTCTGTCTAGATGCCAGAACCTCATATGTTTGCCAATCTGTGATTCCAGCATGCACCATCATAGTTGAAATTATATTTTTACTTTCTCTGCCATGTTCGTCCTACCATAATTAATAAGGTTCTAGTACTTTCTTAGAAAATAAGAAAAATGAAGACATACTTGCCTTGCTTTTATAACTAAAAAGGTAAACTAAATCAGACTACAGACATGAAATTCCCCAAACCATTCACCTAAAGTACTATTTAATGACTTAGAACTTGTGTAAATAGTCTTCATGAAGACTTTTCACAGCCAATTATATATGTATTTATTTACTTATTATTAATTTATTTATATTACACTGTTTTCTCCTCTGAGCTCTCAGAGTATCTCAGAACTGAGAAGAATGCTAACATCCTTCCAGATTTACTAATAAATAAAAAAAGCAATCATTTCTAGAAGAATCCTCAGCTGTCAGGTTGGAACTAGCACACAACTGGTATTCTATTGTGTTTCCATACTGTAATCTGTAGTGGAGGAGATTGCTCATTTTTCTCTCACAAAGCCACTTAGTGATATCAGGCTGTCAGAGAGGTGTTATCTCTGGATTAGCAGTGCAACTACACTACCACAAGTCCAGAAGGACACAGGTCACAGATTTCCGGCCTCCTCCCCTCCCCAACCCCCACCCCCGGCCCACATACACTCTACTTCTACCAGGAATACAATTTATATTTTCCACTTTTCAAAATTTTTCTTATTTTGACTATTATCTGAATCATTGGTACATTCAAATATGCCTAAGAAGGCAGGATTGATGACCTGCTTGAAGAAGGTCACAGCTCTGAAAACCACTTGGAAAGTTTTGTTTTGCAACATGTGAGTCAGGATCAATTTAGTGACAACTAAGAACAAGGGAGGGAGCTCTGGTGTCTTAGTGCCAAGAAGCTGCCCTGCAATCTCAAAGGTTGGCAGTTTGAGGCCACCAACTGCTCCATGGCAGAAGGATGTGCAATCTTCTCCAGTGCAATTAACAGCCTCTGAAAACCCACCAATTCTGATTCTACAGTACACAAAAACAACAATAACAAGGGAGAACTGGTGGCCTAGTGCCAAGAAACTGCACAGCATTCTAATCCACCAGATGTTCCAAGGCAGAAAAATGGGCAATCTCCTCCCTTGCAATTAACTGCTTCTGAAAACCCACCAGAGGGTCAGCTATAGTTAGGTTCTGACTAACGATGTGCAACAACAGCAACAACAACCAACAGAAAAGAAAATGATAAAAAATAAAAGTCTTCACTTCAGAATAATAACTAGATTTTTTTTTAAACCAGCAATTTCAACTAATAAAAACTACATGCCATGACACCAAAACCTTTGACACTGTTCCATAGGTTGAGCTTCTAGATATCAAAGATAAAACACTATCAAGGTCAGCCTCCAAGGTCATATGTCATTGGAAGAATGGAAGCATTTGCCAAACTCAGGGTGGCCACTTTGGAAACACACAGATGCTGTTGTTCAAAGGTCAACATTTCCAGCATTGGCGTTCTCAGTTAACTGCTTTACTTTCTCTTGATTTAGACTACCCACCCATCTCAGGATCTAGTGCTTTTTTGGATATGGAAGATACCCAAAATCTCAAAACCAGTCTTGTCTTTCTGAAAGCAGTCAGTTTTTCATATTTGCATAGTGCTCCCATGTAGACTTTTAGGCTACAAATCATTATGAAGTTTTTTCAGTTTGACAAATCCCAAACAAATTCTTCCTTTTATATTCTCTTGATCTCCAGTTCTTTGCATATTCCATCATAATGCTTTGCTTTGTCTTCTTGAGCTGTCCTTTGTAAAATGCTCATCTCTTTTTTCAATATCTCCTTCCTGCGTTTTGATTTCTCAATGTTCTAGTGCAATTTTCAGAGTCTCTTCTGATACCTATTTTGGCGGTTGTTTTTTTGTGTTTTTTTTTTTCTTCTCCTCTCTAGTGACATTTTGCTCTTTCCAAGACTATTTTTAATGTCATCTCAGAATTCATCTGGTTTTCAAACATCAGTGTTTAATCCATAATGCCTGAAATGAGGTTTAAATTCACGTGGGACAGACTCAATGTTGTATTTTGGCTCTTGTGGATTTAGCTTAATTTTTTTCAACTCAAACTTGAACTTGCACATCAATAATTGGTGGTCTTTCCCTGGTCTGGTTTTAACTGCTAATGTTGAGCATCTCCAATGATTCTTTTCAGAAATGTAGTCAGTCTGATTCTTATGAAGTACATCCAATGAAAATCATGCTATCTGTGTTTCTTTTTCTTACAAAAAGGGTTTGTTATGAATAAATCACTGAATGTATAAAATTCAATCATTTAATCTTCATCTTTGTCTTTATTTCTTTCCTCAAGTCCATAATTTCCAAATACCAATCCTACTTTGTTTCCAACTTTTTCATTCCAGCCCCTAATTATTATTAGTGCATTTGACTGCATGTTTGATCAATTTAAAACTTCAAAAGGATAGGTAAACTTGAAAGAAACTCAACAAAGATGTAGAAGATCTAAACTCTAGAATTCACAAACTTGACCTCATACTTCACCCAAATAAAATTCAATTCACTTTCTTCTCAAGTGCACATGGCACATTCTCCAGAATTGAGCATGTATTATGGAATAAAGTAAGCCATTGAAATAATGCAAAGTATCTTCTCAGATCACAATGCCATAAAACTAGAAAATTTACAAGTTGATAAAGGATTAAAAAAATCACACATGTTAATGAAAAAATAACACTCTGAGCACTGTTGGACTGTTGAAGAAATAAAAAGTGAAATGAAGTTTTTTGAAGCGAAGGGAAATGAATATATAACATATCAAAACCTCTGGGATACAGCTAAGGCAATTCTCAGCTACTAGTTAATACCATTAGATAAACACATAAAAAAGAGGGGCTAAAATAAACTACAGAACTCAATATCTCCATCAAATAGAAAGAGAACAACAATCTAATCCCACATCCTCCACAAGAAAGAAAATCATAAAGATAACGACTGAAATCAATGGGATATTGTTGTTACTGTTGTTATGTGCCATCAAGTTGCCTACAACTCATGGCAACCCTATGTTGTGATCTCTGATGTCCACTCTTTCCTGAACCAGTCTCACTGACTCCAACATACGTACGCCCATTGCCCTAATTACTGTGTTAATCCATCTCATCTGGGATCTTCCGCTCCTGTGCTGTCCCTCCACCCTTCCAAGCATGATGTCCTTCTCCAAGGACTGGTCCCTTCTGGACACGTGTCCAAAGTATGTGAGATGGAGCTTCAAAATCCCAGCGTTTAAGGAGAAACTAGGAGCTTGTTCTTAGAAAAGGTCAATAAAATAGATAAGTCATTGGCAAACTTCACAAAAGAGAAGAAAGAAAAGACAAACTCCAATAAGAATTGAAAAAAGAATGACATAACAGAATCAGCTGAAATTAAATCAATAATAATGGAAGATTATGGAAAGCCATACACTGATAAATTTAAAAACCTGAATAAACAAATTCCTAAAAACCCACAACCTAACCCAGATTAGCACAAAAAGATGTAGAACACTAGAATCTGTTCTCATAAACAATGTATTCAAATTTTGTAAATAAACTAGTATAATAAAAAGAAGAAGAAATTGAGCAAGTCATAAAAGACTCCTAAAAAAAAACAAACAAAAAAAGTGCTGGCCTCCATAGATGGCTCTATGGATAAATTCTGCCAAATATTTAGAGACAAACGAATACCAACCCTAATTAAATTATTCTTAAAAACATACAAAAAGAAATAACACTCCCAAAAACATTACATGAAGCAAGAATAACCCGAATAACAAAACCAGGCAAAGACATTGCCAAAAAAAGAGACTATAGAATAGTATCTCTCATGAACACATTAAAAAAATCCATAACAAAAACAAAATCCTGGGCAAAAGAATAGAATCATTGTGTTCAAATGAGAGTCATAAGATACATACCAGCATGGTTCACATAAGAAAAATCAATTCATCTAATTCACTATCAATTTATTATATCAGCTGATGCAGAAAAGGCCATTCATTTTCTGAATTCATTGACTAAATTCAACACTTCTTCTCAAAACATTCACCAAAAAGGAATAGAAGATAATTTCTTAAACACTATTTTTATTTTTAAGTGCTGTCAAGTTGAGTATGACTCATAGAGACCCTATAAAAAAGAGATTTGTCCTATCCTGTGCTAACCTCACAATCTCTGATACACTCAAGCCATGGTTGCAGTCACTATGTCAATCCTCCTGGTTGAAAGTCTTCCATTCCTTCACCATCCCTCCACCTTCTAAGCTTGAACACCCCTATAACAGAGCATTTTCTAACAACATTTCCTTCCTCGCCATAGTAAACACAGTGAAATGTACATATGCAAAGCCAAGAGCCAATATAATTCCCAATGGAGAAAGACAAGGCATCTCCCTTGCTGGTAGGGACAAGGCAAGAGTGCTCATTATCAGTACTCCCATTCAAAATTGTATTGAGTGTACTTACTAGGGTTATAAGAAAAGAAAAAAATAAGAAAAATATAAATTGGCAAAGAGATGGTAAAACTGTTGAAACATGCAGATAATATGATATTATACACAGAAAACTACAAAGACTCAACAATAACAAAAGGTTAGACTTAGTAAATCACTATATTAGAGTACCAGGATTGAAGATCAATATAAGAGCTCATTGGGATTTCTTTACAGTAACAAAGAAAGTAAGCAAAAAAGAAGCTAAGAAGCAATACTATTTATAAGAGCTAAGCACAAGATAAAATACTGAAGAATAAACCTAACTAGAGACAAAATTGAAAGCAGTATGGCATCCACTTCCTAAACAACATGCCTCTAGAAACTCTACGAACTTTGAGAAACAATAGTTATAGAATGGCTTCAGGTCTTTTGTTCACAGGGTTTCTTTTCTATGAGTCGTGCTTGACTTGACAGCAATCAACAACAATACAGACACCAAAAAAAAGACCTTTAGAAAGAAAATCACAGAAGTTCAAACTGAAGCTAAAGAAAATCCAATCTAATCCAATCTAAAAGAATCAAAGTTTAACCTTCAGTACATCCCACCTGAAACTGAAGACCATCTCAGGAACTGCTTTTAGGCCTTGAAAACTAATGAGTGAAGATCAGATGAGCTATCGGAGGATATCAAGAATATAATTTATGAAGACTACAACAGGTAATAATGAAGACAGAGAAGGAAGAAAAGACCAAGATGGATGTCAGAAGAGACTGAAAATTATACTACAGCAACAATTAGACAAAGCAAATAGAAGAAATCAAGAAGTTAAGGATCTGAACAGAAGATTTTAAAAGGGTTGATTTCAGCTCTGAAAGACTAAGCAAACTTCTTCAATGAAATATGCAAAGAGCTGGCATCACAAATTCAAAAGGGATAAACTCAGCACTTCTTAAGCTGAAGGAACTGAAGATCAAATTCAAACCTCGAGTTGCAATACTTAAGGATATTGTGGGCAGAATGTTGAAGGAAGCATCAGAACAAGATGGAAGGAGTACACAGAGTCACTATACCAAAAAGAATTTATTAAGACAGAAGAATCTCATGAAATAACATATATGATCAAGATGCAAACATGATAAAGGAAGAAGTTCAACTGCTTTAAGTAACTGGCAAAAAGCAAAGCTCCAGGAATTGATGGAATACCAATTGGCATATTTCAACAAACAGATGCTACCTTAGACACACTCAGATTGTGCCAAGAAATCTGGAGAACCACCACATAACCAACTGACTAGAGACCCATACTTATTCCCATTACAAAAAAAAAAGTTAATCTGACAGAGTGTGGAAATTCCTTTTTTTTAAAATGCCACTAAGGTCCTTGGAGAAGGACATCATGCTTGAAAGGGTGGGGACAGCTCAAGAGAGGGAGATACTGGATGAAATTAATTAACAATAGTGTCAGTCACTGAAACTGACTAAGGACAGGAGAGGGTTCAGAATAAGATTACTATGATTCACAGGTTACTTAATAGGGCATAACAACAATAAGAACATCACACACAAACAAGATTCCACTGATTATTATCCAAAACCAACTGGAGCAGTATATCCATGGAAATTTGACAGATGTACAAACTGAATTTAGAAGAGACTTTAACACACTTGGAACATTATCTCCAATGTTAGACGGATCTTGGCTGAAAGCAGAGAGTACCAGAGGAATGTCCAGTTGTGTTTCATTGACCATGCAAAGGCATTTGACTGTGTGAATCCCAACAAAGTGTGACATGGGAATCCCAGAACACTTGATTGCACTCATGTGAAACCTACACTTAGATCAGAAAGCAGTTCTCTGAAAAAAAAACAAGGGAAAACTATATGCCTCAAAATCAGGAAAGGTGTATATTAAATATACATCCTGGTTCTCTACTTTTTTGGTTTATTTGTAGAACAGGTCATACAAAAGTTTGGACTATGAGAAGGAATATGGCATCAGAATTGGAGGAAGACCCATAAACAATCTGTGTTACACGGATGACACAACCTTGCTTGCTAAAACTGAGGAGGACCTGAGATGTTTGCTACAGAAAGTCTGGACTGCAGTCTTCAATAAAGATTGAGGCTAAACATCAAGAAAACATTCTTGCCACTAGGCCAATTGTCAGTAAGAAAATGAAATTGTTAAAAATTTCAGTTTGTTTTGTTCCACAGTCAAGAGTTTGTCCAAGTCTAGAGTCTTGACTCTAAGACTGAGGAAATCAAAAGATGAATTGCACTGGTAAAATCTGTTGTCAGGGACCTCTGCAGAGTACTTTAGTCTGGAGACTAAAGTGTCCTGATCCAATCCATGGTCTTCCCCTATGTATAAAAGAGCTGGTCGAAAACTAAAGATAATAGAAGAAGAACTGATGCCTTTGAGTTTTGGTGCTGGAGAAGAGTAGTAAACATACGATGGACTGCTAAGAGAACAAACAGGTTTGTCCTGGTGAGGGTGAAGCCAAGCTGTTCTTTGGAGACAAGGATTTTGAAGTTCCTTCTGACATACTTTGGACATGTTGCATGCTTGGAAGGATGTAGGGACAGTGCGGGATAGGAAGGCCCAGGCTGAGATGGGTTGACTCAGGGACTGATATAATAGGGCTAGATATGTCTGAGAAAATTAGATTTGCTAAGGATAGGACAGGGTTCAGAGCTATTGTACATAAGATCACTATGAGTGACAGGCAACTCGATGGCACATAACAAGAACAAGAACAACAATAACAATAAAACACTACTACAAGAAATAACAAGAGACATAACTAAATGGAAAAATATTTCCTCCTCATGAATAGGAAGACTCATCATAGTGAAAATGACAATCTTACCAAAAGAAATGTATAAGTTCAAAACAAAACCTAATAGAGATATGAAACTCATTCTTCAAAGAGATAGAAAATGGTACAAACTACTCTTGAAGACAGTCTGGCACTTTCTCAAAAAGTTGGAAATAGAACTACCATTTGACTCAGTAATTCCACTACAGGGAATATACTCTAAAGGGCTGCCATTCAAGCAAATGTATGCACATTTATCTGCATACATCTACTTGTTGCTGTATTTCTCGCAAAAGCAAAGAGATGGAAGCAACTCAAGCGCCCATCAACAGAAGAATGGATAGAAAAACTGTGGTACATCCATACAATGGATATTACACAACATTGAAAACAATGAACCCATAAAAAATTACACAACGTGGGAGACCCCAGAGGACATTATGTTGAGTTAAATATCTCAGTCACAAATGGACAAATACTGCATAGCACTGCTATTATAAAACAGACAGACAGACAGACAGAGGGAGGTTGGGGAGAGAATGGGGAAAGAGTGAACACTCTTTTTAAAGATGAGAAGAACTGTCCGAAAGGAATATATAATTAGGTGTGATATGCATGACAACAATCTGGAACAAGGGGTGCAATGCAGAAAGGGCTGGGGAAAGGTGGAAGGGAGAAGGAAGAAAATGTGTAACAATTTAAAAATGAAAATAAAACATTTTCTATGTTAAAAAAATAAAGATAAATTTTAATACATTAACAAAAAAGAGAGAAAAGGCAACTGTCAGGTTAATATGGAAAGGAAAGAGACCTTCAAATAAGGAAAGCTTTTCTGAAGAATAAAAGCAAAGTGGGAGGCGTCCTATTCTTGAAATCCACCAGCTGTTCTGCAGAAGAAAGATGAGCAATCTATTCGAGTGATTATCCTCCTCTGAAAACCCATGGAAGAGTTAGCTATGGGTCAATAACAGCAGAAGGCATCTTACTCTCTGATCTCCAAGTATATTATACATATATATATACATATACATATACATATACATATACATATACATATACATATACATACACATATACATATACTAGCCAAAATATTATTGCACTGGTACAACAACAGATAAATAGACTTGGCATAGAATTGAGAACCCAAAACTCAACCCATCTACTTATAGTGAAATTATATTTAAAAAAATAACCAAAACAGTGAAACAACAACTTCTTTAATAAATGGTTATGGCAAAACTGGATATCTAACTGCAGAAAACTGGAAAAAAAGGATCTGCATTTAGCACCATATACAAAAATTTATCTCAAGGGAAATCAGGGACCAACAGGTAAAATCTAACACTCTAAAGATCATTAGAGACAAAATGGGACCAATTATAGAAGCCTTACCCTATGACATAAATAGGCTAGCAAATGCAGCCAGAAATGCACAACCAGGAAAAGTTAACACCGACAAATGGGATCTTCTAAATGTGTGCATAATTTTTTTTTCCAACAGAGTGAAAGGAAAACCTCCACAGACTGGTAAAAACATTTGACAGTCACATCATGTCATAGACAAGAGTCTTGTGATAAAATTTTACAGAATACTACGGAGTCTCCAAAAGAAAAATACTGACAATTTAATAACAAAATGGGCAAAAGACATGAAAAGACTTGTTACAAAAGAAGACATTCAAATCGCCAAAAAACAGATAAGAAATATTCTAAATCACTGGCAATCAGAAAAGTGCAAATGAAAACAAAAAAGTGATACCATTTGACTCCAAAAGCATAGCAAAGTATGACAGGACAACAAGCAATAAATATTGGAGAGAATGCAGAGAGATTGGAACTCTCCAACACTGCTGGTGGGAATGTAAATTTGTACTACAACTCTGGACAGCAGTTCGATGTTTCCTCAAAATACTGAGCATAGAAATCCAATATGATCCAATGATTCCACAACTGTGAACATACTCAGTGGAAATAATAACTGAGACCTGAACAGAGATACATACATAAAGTTCATAACAATGTTAATCACAATAGCAGGAAAATAGAAATAGCCCAAATGCCCATAAACAAACAAATAGATTAAGGAATTGTGATATATTCACACAGTGTACTACTATGAAGCACTAAGCAACAATTATTTCATAAAATAGTATATAATTTGGAACTTCTAGAGAGTATTAAGCTGCAGTTTCACAAGGTCAAATACTAAAGAAGACCATTATTGTGAAAATAGAAGGATACTTGGGCAAGGTGTGTATAAATGTTCAAATGGAAAAGGGAGTGGGAAAAGGGAAGTGTGGAATTCAAGTGTTGGATAGTACAGGTTAGTGAGTAATTAGAGGAGGGTAAAGTAATAAGAGTCAGTGGAGAATTGAAAAGAAGTATGATAATAGGCATAAATCATTTGTAATTAATTATATAAAATACAATATATATTATATTAGAGAGGGTGTGGGGAGCAAGCTTCCAGTACTTTCTCAGAATGTATCAGTTGGGGATTCTGATCACAGAGCTCACCACTGACCAGCTAGGACAAGAATAGCCTTTGGGTGAGGCAAGTCACATTCAGGTGAGATTCCCACAAGGCTATGATGCATAGAAGAAAGGATTTGAATGACTTTGGGGGAAAAGCAACAGGAAAAGGTACAGGGCCAGAAAGAATGTCAAGTAGTGCTTATTGCCCTGCCCAATTAAAAAAAAATAAATAAGCTGCATCTAATCAACAGCTTCATAAAGAAAAATTTCACATAATGTCCAGTAAGCAACAGGCAGACCCAAAAATTGTAGAAAAAAACCAAAACAAGCTTTTCCAGAAAACCAGAATATATTGCATACCCAGTGAATACCCCAGAGATAAGGAGCCAGAAGAAATACAGAAGAAAGTGAACAGCTAAGGAAGAGCTTGCAAAATATGAAAGAAAGAATTAAAACTATAGATAAAGAGTTCCAAGAATTTGAAAACCATCACAAGATAGAGAGGGTACAGACAGCACAGTTGGGCATTAACAGAAATGCATGAAAATGCAATCTATATTATCAAAACTGAAACGGGGAAGTTTCCAACATGCTGGAGGAACAAGAAAGCAAAAGAGAAGAGATGGAACAGAGAGTCTGTGAGCTGCAAGACAAGAACCTCAATGGCAACATACTAGAAGAGAAAACAGTTGAAATGGAAAGAAAGTGAAGGAAATATTAGAATCATGTGGCACAACATCAAAATAAAACACACACATATGATTGGAATTTCTGAACACAAGGGAGAAGGAAAAGTGCTGAGAAAATGGTGGGAAGGATACTAGAAGAAAACTTCGCAAGCATTATGCAGAACAAAGAAGTCCACATTCTAGAGGCTCAGTGAACCCCAAATAGACTAGATCCCAAAAGAAAAACATCAAGACATATCATAGTCAAAATCTCCAGAATAAAAAATAAAGATATAGCACTAAAAGAAGTGCAAGAAAAACAAAGAGTCACCTACAAAGGAGAAATAATTTAAGTTCTGATTTCTAAGTAGAAACTTTGAGTGCATGAAGATAATGAGATGGCATACACAGAAAACTGAAAAAAGCAATTGCGAAACAAGGACCCAGCAAAGCTCTCCATCATATATGAAGGGAAAATCAGGTAACTTGCAGAAAAGCAGGGACTTAAGGAATTTGTGAAAGCAAGATCAACATTTTAAAAAATTCTAAGTGTTTCACATAAAGACATCAAAGTCACCAGAGTTAACAGAAAGGGGGGGAGCAAAATGTCAACAATAAAACCTGGCCTGTCAATAACACACTTAGTGTGAATGGCTTGAATGTACCATGAGAGAAAAAGAATAGCAGAAAGGATAAAAACAAACAAACAAACAAAAACAACCCAACAACAACAAGGCCCATCAATATGTAGCCTACATGAAATTCATCTAAGAAATGAAGTAAAAGAGACTTAAAATAAAAAGGCTGTGGAAAAATTAAACCGAGAAAATGGCACCAACAAAAAACAAGAATGGCAATGGTGATCTCTGATAAAATAGACTTCAGGATGAAAACCGCCATAAAAGATAAGGAAAACACTATATAACTATTAAAGACACAATAGACACCAAATGATAAACCTGCAAAGTACATAAAACAATGGTTAACAGACTTGAAGAAAGAAATAACACAGTAGTGTGTTAGGAGAGGAAACTTAACAAAGATATGTTGTTGTTGTTGTTGTTGTTGTTGTTGTTGTTGTTGTTAAGTGCCATCGAGTCACAGGTGACTCTTAACGACCCTATGAAGGAGAGTCTTCAACACATGAGTGTCTTTCATCCTCTCTCCACGTTCATAGGGTTTCTGGAGGCAAGCTATTATCAAAGTGGGTGCCATTCCTCCTTTCAAGCTTGTTTTGATCGGGGAGCTCCACCCCACTCTCTGTCCGCGTTGGGTAGTCAACCATTAACGCATTTGACACATCATTGTCACAGTGTTGAGCCTCACAACAACCAAAAGTGACCAAGGTAAGGCAACTTGTACACCAGGGCTATATGACCTAGAGGAATGTCTGAACACAAACAATGAAAGACAGGCCCGAGGGCCGCGGATTAAAAGTCACCCACCTTTGCCTTGGTAGGATCACTTTCTGTCCACTGGGCCAGCTTATCTCTCTCTCTCTCTCTCTCTCTCTCTCTCTCTCTCTCTGTTGATATTATTGTTGTTTGTTAAGTGCCAGTCAAGTCACAGGCGACTCATAGCGATCCTATGAAGGAGAGTCTTCAACAAAGATGTAAAAGATCTAAATTATATAATTAGCCAGCTCAATCTCATAGCTGTGTTCAGGTTACTTTACCCAACTAAAAATTTACTTTCAGTTCAAGTGCATTTGGTACATTCTGCAAAATTAATCATACATTAGAACAAAAAGAAAGACTCAACAAATTAAAAAACAAACAAACAAAAAAGCCATGTTGAAATAACACAAAATATCTTTTTAGACCAAATGCCATAAAACTAGAAATTAAACATAAAAAGAATAAAGAACTAAAGAACACACAGCTGGACACAAAATAAGAACTTGCTAGAACACTATTGTGTTATAGAAGAAATAAAAAAATTATTTATTAATAGCCTAGTGGCAAGAAGCTGCTCTGCCATCTGAAAGGCTGGTTTGAGGCCCCCAGTTGCTCCACAGGAGAAGGATGAACAGTCTCCTCCCATGAGAGTCAGTGCCTCTGGAAAGCCACCAGCGGGACAGCTATGGGTCAGTTCCAACTCTATGGTACACAACAACAACAAGATAAATTAAAATTCAACATATCAAAACCTGTGGAATACACTTAAAGTAGTCCTAAGAGGGCTGTTCATAGCAATAGACAAACTCATAAAAAAATGAAGAAAGAAGCAAAATCACTGACCTATCTCAACACATCAATCAAATATAAAAAAAGAACAACAATCTAATCTGACAGCTTCTCTTGGTTGTTAGGTTCTATTGGTTTGGGATATTTTTTATTATTATTATTTGTTTGTTTCCTTGATATAATGTTGAGAAAAATAGAGATTACACTGAGGTATGCAAATTTTAATCACTAATTTAAAAAATAACCATTGTTGTTGTTGTGATGTGCCATCAAGTTGCCTGCAATTCACATTGACCCTAAGTACAACCCTGTTTTATCCTGAGCCAACTTTATTGTCTCTTCCACACCCATCACCATTACCTCAGTCACTGAATCGATCCATCTTGAGGATCTTCCTCTCTTGCACTGTCCCACCACTCTCCCTACCATAATGTCCCTCTCTAAGAACTGGTCCTTCCTTGCAACATACCCAAAGTATGTCAAACAAAGCTTCAGAATCCTTGCATCCAAGGAGCAGCCTGGTCTCACCCTTTCCAGGAAGAGCCTGTTTGCTCTCTTAGAAGCCCATGGTATATTCAATACTCTTCCAGCACCACAATTCAAAGTCATCGATTCTCCTAACATCCCTTGTCCAGCTTTCTGATGCATACCACATAATTGTGAAGGCCATGGCCTGACTTAGGTGCATCTTAGTCTCCAGCCTGACATCATTTCTCTTCAGTACTTTTGAGAAGTTCCTGACTGCGGACTTTCCCAAAGCTGGTAGTACCAAGTATGTTGATTGTGGAGCCAAGCAAACTAAAGCTATTAGCAATCTCAATCTCTTCATCATCTATCAAACCAGTAGTAAGAATCTTTGTTTTCCTGATGTTGTGCTTCAATCCACATTGAAAGCTTCCATTATGACATTTTAATTATATTTTAATGTTTAAAACTTGGGAGTGTTGCTGATTCAAGTAAAATTAGCTTTTGAAGATTTTTTTCTTTTTTTAACTAATTGATTTTAATGAAAGTTTACCAAGACTTTGGATTGCCATTCATTCATTGTTGCACTTTTCTCCCTGAAGTTTTTTTCCTTGCTTTAAGCTATTTGGATAGCTGACAGGAAGGGAAATAAGAAATGGGAGAGTAAAGGGAAATGGTATTACAACTATGTGGGTGGGTGGGATAGATTTTTTTTCCCTTTAATTTTTCATTAAGATATCCACAATAGGAAGATCTTGTCATTATGCTCAATATTTGAGCATGATTTACCTGAAAAAAAAAAACAACAACAAAAAACTCATTAAGGAAGGAAAATTAATGCCAGTGTAATACATTGTTTCTGTCTACAAGTACGCCTTATCTCCCACTGTTAAATTAATTTAAGCTCAGATTCTGCATGCACACTTAAAAAAAGAAAAGTTTGGAGAAAGTTTTCTTATCAGAAAATACAAAGTAAAAGTCAAGAGATAAGATAACAATAAAAAATTAAATAAAAAATAAGAAATAAGATTGCATCCAGACACTGAAATACTAGAACAACTTTTTTCCTCAAAATTTCTTCTTCCCCAAGAATAAATAGGATAAATATACATATAAACAAGAAAAAATAAAAATGGTTACTTTGAAAACCCAAGCCTGCAATACTGATTTGAAGGGAAACACTTCTACAAATGCTGCATTTATATTTTCCTTATATAAAACATAACAAAAGAGTCCTATAGGTCCAAGCAAAGATGATTAAAATACAAAATGGAATGGATAAATTTTTTTCTGCTGGAGGTTTATATTTTAGTTATGGTGGATTTTTAGATTGATTTTGCTATAAATTTTGTAATGTCATTTGTGGTATCTCTTTTTAATGCCCTTGAAACTCCCTCCACATTGGAAAATTTTGCATTTTCAAAGCACATTATTTATGCCCCTGGACCAAAGCACATGCAATTCCTTCAACAGAGACTTTATATTCCTTATGAGCTATTCTCTGGGTAAAGCATTCAGCTGTTAACCACAAATCAGAAGTTCAATTCCAACAGCTGCTCTGTAGGAGGTAGTGACGTTTCTGTAAAAATTTTCAGTTTCAGAAACCTTATGGAACAGATAGATTCTGCCCGACAGTATCTCTTTGAGTTTGAATTGACTAGGTGGCAATAACTTGTTTATGTTGGGTTCCAGACAGGGTATCTAGAAAAGAATGTTTTCATTCAAGTGGAGTTAAAGACAATCCAATACTAACACAGGTAAATTGTTGTTAGGTGCCATCAAGTCACCTGCAACTCACAGCAACCTTATATACAACAGCTCTGAACCTTGCTTTGTCCTGAGCCAGTCTCACTGCCTCTGACATACCTACTCCCATTGCCCTAGTTATTGCAGGGGTCTTCCTCGCCTGTTATATCCCTTCACCCTTCCAAGTATGATGTCCTTCTTTAAGGACCAGTCCCTCCTGGACACATGTCCAAATTATGTGGGATATATGATATTCTAAATCACAGATTCCAAGGAGAAACTTGGTTTCACCCTCTCCAACAAAGATCTGTTTGTTTTCCTGATATGCTCAAGACATTTCTCCATCA
>NW_006399908.1:4262655-4264141 GCF_000299155.1 Elephantulus edwardii | reverse complement strand
CAGTCAAAAGCAGATTTACCTAATGCAATTCTTCTCTTGATTCCCTGACTGCTGACACCAAGAGTGTTGATTATGGAACTGAGTAAGCTGTACCTGTTAACAACCTCAATCTCATCTCCATCCATTGTAGTGTTGCCAATTCGCCCAGTGATGATGATCTTTGTCTTTTGGATGCTGAGCTTTCATGCGTATTGAAGACTACAGTCCTTGGCCTTCTGCATCAAGCTCTTACGGTCCTCCTCAGTTAGAGTAAAGATGGTTGTGTCATCTGTGTAACATAGGTTGTTGATGAGTCTTCTTCCAATCCTGATGCCACATACCTCATCATAAATATGGGTATAAGATAATTTTTATATTAAAATATTAAGTCTGTAGGTTAATGATTTTTCTCTGGTTGTCTAGTGGCAAGTAACTATGCTGCAATCCTGAAGGCAAGGTGGTTCAAGGCCACCAGGGCTCTACAGAATGATGGGTAATCTCCTCCTGTGTGATAACTGCCTCTGAAAACCCATCAGAGGGTCAGCTATAGTTCGATTCCAACTCTCTTGTACACAATAGTGCAAGAGATAAGTATTTATTTGAAAACTAATAAAGTTGCCATTGCTGTCATGTGCCATCCAGCCAGAACAGACTCATTGTTGACCTTCAAGTGTGCTTTAAAGGCTATAAATCTCATGGGACGAAATAGCCTTTCTCCTGTAGAGTACATGATGTTTTTGAGCTGTATATCTTTGGATTACATACCATTTAAGCCACCAGAGTTTCTTAGCTAAAGTTAACCCCTGCCTTATATAATTTCAGATTAAATTGTAGCAAGTTTAAAGCTCTATACAATAAAAAAAAAAGAATTATCAGGATCATAATATTATTTAGGACATTATTTTTTATAATTAGGGAAATTGAGAGGAAAATTATAATTAAAAATCAACAAATAATTTAAAATTTGGAAAAACGATCGCTTCAATGGTGATCAGATAAACTTAGACTGAAATTTACATTCTGTACCAATTATCACTTTTCATAGTCTTACAATTAGATTGAGGAAGTTAAAAATAATCCTTTTCAATGTTGGTGAGAGTCTAACATTCAAAGATTTAAGGTTAATTAGATAGCAATTTTACAAATTCTAAATATGCAAACCAGAAATTTTAGGTTTTGGTTTTTTCCTTTGTTTTCTTTTATTCCCCCCGACCCCATTCATTCTTTGTTGCACATTTTCCTCCCTGCCCACCCCTCCCAGCCGCTTGCGGTTCTCTTTGAAAAGAAAAAAAATTCTTTCATTTTTATACAATCCCCCCTCCCAATTCCACAGTCCACTTTATTATTAATTTATTTTTCTGGAATCTTATAATGAAAAGAAAACCTAAGCTTATATGACTTTTTTAAATTTTAATATATGTTTTCAGAGACTTTGGATTTCCATTAATTCATTGTTACACACTTTTATTCCTGCCCACCCCTTACCCCCAGTTCGTTTTTCTCTTTG
>NW_006399908.1:4245219-4260480 GCF_000299155.1 Elephantulus edwardii | reverse complement strand
GGTTTTCCAGGATCCTTGGAAGACTGCTTAAGTTGTGGATTAGGACTTCTAGAGTTCTTCCAAGCTTTTCTCTAATGAAGTTTCTAGTCCTTGGTATTAGTCCTAGGTCCTCGATCCACTTTGAGTTGGTTTTTCTGTATGGAGCAAGGTGTGGATCTTGCTTGAGTTTTCTTCAGATGTTTTCCCAATTTTGCCTATAACATTTGTTGAAAAGTCTATCATTTCCCCACTTAACTGATTTCATCTCCTTGTCAAAAATCAGTTGACCAATAGGTAGATGGAATGATTTCTGGATTCTCAATTGTATTCCATGTGGTCGCTGTACCAATACCACACTGTTTTGACTACTACAGCAATGAAGTAGGGTTTGAAATCAGGGAGTGAGATGCCCCCTACCTTGTTTCTCTTTTTAAAGAGTGTTTTCCTTATCTGGGGCCTCTTTCCATTCCTGATGAGATTGGAGATTGCCTTTTCCATCTCACTGAAGAATGGAACTGGTATTTGCATTGGTATTGCAATGAACGTGTAAATTGCCTTTGGTAGTATTGTCATTTTCACAATATTGAGTCTTCCTATCCATGAGCAAGGGACATACTTCCATTTCACTAAGTTATTTTTTGTTTCTTGTAGTAATGTTTTGTAATTTTCTTTGAATAGATGCTTTGTGCTTCTGATAAGATTTACTCCCAAGTATTTAATCTTGTGATTAGTTTTTGTGAATGGTATTATTTTTCTTAGCTCCAGTTCTGCATTGTCTTTGTCACCATATAGAAATTCGATTGATTTTTGTATGTTTCTCTTGTATCCTACCACTTTGCTGAACTGGTCAACTATGTCCGGTATTTTCCTTGCTGAGTCTTTTGGGTTTTCTAAGTATACTATCATGCCATCTGCATATAGAGATAACTTGACCTCCTCTTGGCCAATTTGGGTACCTCTTATTTCTTTCTCTTGCCTTATTGCTATCACTAAGTCTTCCAGTACAATATTGAATAGGAGAGGTGATAGTGGGTCTTCTTGCCTATTTCCTGTTCTCAAAGGGAATGGCTTCAATCTCTGTCCATTGAGAATAATGTTGCTCCTGGGTTTCTGTATATACTTCTTACTATGTTGAAGAAATCCCCCTTTAATCCTGTTTTGTTGAGGTTTTTTTTTTTAATCAGGAAAGATTATTGGATTTTGTCAAAGGCCTTTTCTGCATCATTTGATAGGATCATGTAGTTCTTTTTCTTTGTTAATGTGATGAATTACATTGTTTTTATTTATATCTATCTATCTATCTATCTATCTATCTATCTATCTATCTATCTACCTATTCACGTTGAACCATCCTAGCACACCTGTTAAAAACCCACTTGGTCATGATGACTTATATTTTTATGTATTATTGGATTCTATTGGCCAGAATTTTATTCAGGATTTTTGCATCTATGTTAATGAGAGTAGTCTTCTATTTTGGTGGTGTTGTTACCTGGCTTTTGTATCAAGGATATATTTACTTCTTAGAATGAGTCTGAGAGAATTCCATCTTTTTTCTATTTTCTGATATAGTTTATGTATGATTGGTGACAGTTCTTCTCTGAATGTTTGATAAAATTGACTTATAAAAACATCTGGTCCAGGGCTTCTTTGGCTGGAAGTTGTTTTATTACCTTTCTAATATCTTCTTTTGTAATTGATCTGTTCAGGTGATCAATTTAGGTTGTGTTAGGTGAGGTAGGTTGTGAATTTCTAAGTATTTGTCCATTTCTTCTAGTATTTGTCCATTCTTTTTGAGTGTAGTTTTTTTGTATTATTCCATTGTTAGCTTTTTTTAGTTTTTTGGTTGTTGTTTTTTTTTTGTGGCATTGCCTGATTCATCTTTATTCAGATTTTTTGGTGTCTTTTCCTTCTTTTCATTTGTTTTGCTAGTGGTTTGTCAATTTTAGTGACCTTTTCAAAGAACCAACTCCTAGTTATGTTGATGGTTTCAATTGTTTTTCCCTTTTCTATTTCATTTATTTCTGCTCTAATTTTTATAATATCAGGTATTTTTGAGGGTGTCAGGAGTTTTTGCTGTTATTTTTTCAATTTATTGGAGATGTTGGGTTAGAGATTCAATGGTCATTTTTTTCCTGCCTTGGATGTGTTTGCTTATTGCTATAAACTGACCTCTGATTACTGCTTTGGCTGTTTCCCAGAGGTTTTGATAAGTTGTGTTTTCATTGTCAGTTATTTCAAGAAACTATTTAATATAAATTTTATTTCTTCTAGTACACAGTCATGTTCAATCAAGGTGTTGTTCAGCTTCAAAATGTATGTGGATTTTCCCTCCTTTCTCCTCTTGTTATTAATTTCTAATTTTGTAGCATTGTGGTTTGAGAAGATGCTTTGAATAATTTCTGTGTTTTTTTTAACTTATTGATGCTTGCTTTGTGATCTAAAATGTTATCTATTCTCGAGAAAGTATCATGCACACTGGAGAAAAAGGTATACTGTGCTTTTCGGCGGGTGCATTAACATATAAATATCAAAGGAGCTCTGGTGGCTTAGTGGCAAGAAGCTTCACTGCAATCCTGAAGGCACTGCTTTGACAAGCACTGTGGCATTTGGACAAGGACAAGCTGGGAGGAGGGTAGAGAGAATAGTGCAACAATGAATGAATGGAAACCCAAAATCTCTGTAAATGTTTATGAAAATTAATAAAATATAGAAAAAAACATATAAATATCTTTGAAGTTGAGTTAGTTTACTTTGTGATTTAATTCTTCAGCATCTTTGTTGAGTTTCTTTCTGGTAGTTCTATCTTTTCTTGAGAATGAGACATTAAATCTCCAACTACTACAGTAGTGCTATTTTTTTTTTCAGTTTTGTTAATGTTTTATATATTTTGCAGGTCTTTCATTTGGTGCATAGATATTAATGTTATGTTCTCTTGTTCTATTGACACTTTAAGCATTATATAGTGACCTACCTTGTTCTTTGTGATGGTCTTTGCATTGAAATTTATTTTATCAAATATTAATATGGCTACTTCTGCTTTTTTCAGTTTGCCATTTGCTTCGTGCAGTTTTTTCCCATCCTTTCATTTTTAGTTTTTATTTATCTTCATTTTTCAGGTGTGTCTCTTTTAGACAACATATTGATGGATTTTGGTGTTTTTTTTTTTCAATCTGTTACTCTTTTTCTCTTCAGTGGTGCATTTAAACCATTCACATTCAGTATGATTATTGAGAGGCAAGGGTTTATAGCTATCATTTTGTTGAGCTCTTTTGGGTATTGTTGCTAGTTACTTTGATCCATTCTGCTTTCTGTGACATCTCTGTAAGAAGGATGTCTCTCATTGTTTCCTGAACTGCTGGTCTTGTTTTTACAAATTTCCTTAGGTTCTGTCTTTCTGGAAATATCTTGATCTCTCCATATTTGATGGACAATTTTGCTGGGTATACAGCATTCTTGTTTGACAGTTGTGGTTTTGAGTGTTTGATATATGTCACTCCGCTGTCTTATTGCTCTCATGGTTTCTACTGAGGAATCGGTATTTAGCCTTATCGACTCTCCTCTTTTCTGCTCTCCTTTATAGGTTACTCTTTGTTTCTCCCTCACTGTTTTCAGAATTCTCTCCTTATCTTTGGTTCTGGCAATTTTGACTTTGATATTCCTTAGTGTTTTTCTTTTGGGATCTATTCTATATTATACTCATTCAGCTTCTTGGATATATATTCTCTCATCTTTCATTATGCCTGCAAAGTTATTTCCTAATAATTCTTCTACCACTTTTTCTGTGCCTTTACTTGTTTCTTTCTGTTCTGGGATGCTGATGATGCACATGTTATTTCTCTTGATGGTGTCCCATATTGTTCTGAAATTTTCTTCTTTTTCCTTTCTTTTTGATTCTGTGTGGGTGTTTTTTTGTGTTTTTTTTTTCTCTAATAGATCAGACAATTCTATTTTATATTTTACTGATTCTGTGTTTCATTTCTTCAACTCTGTTCATGTGACTCTCCATCATGTTAACAACATCTGAAACACTGGACCTCATATTTTGGATCATGATTTTTTGTTTTTCTGGAGCCTCTAATGCCTTGTTTATTTTATCTGCCTTGTTTTGGAGTGTTTGTTGTGTTTTGGGGTTTGTTTGGGTTTTTCTTTAAGCTCCTCCTGGTTTTTGCTTGTAGTGTCTTATAATTCTTCAAGTTTGTTTTTCACCCATTGAAAATATTCAATCTTTTTTTTTTAATTGTGTATCAGAAAGTTCCATTAGTCCTTCTAGCTTCAGCAAATCCATTGATACTGTGTCACTTTGGGGGAGTGACATCTTGCTTTGTACCTGTGTAGGGTGTGAGGAAGTCTGTTTCTTATTTGACATTGCTGTGGTAAATTTTTTCATGCCTGAGGCCCTAATAGGTTCTTGATCTTATGTCACTGCTCCAGAAGAGGATGGGGCAGTTAAACAGCCTGTGTTTCTCTCTGTACTTCTGACCGATGGGAAGTTACAGTTCAGGGCCTGTAAAAGCAGTCTCTTTCTGTTTATAACTGTTGTAGCTAGGTCAGATTGAGGTGTTCTAGACTAAAGACAGTTAGTTGACTGGATATGAGGAGATGCAACGTGAAGTGTGGAGGCATGGACGCAGATCAGGTACTGGTGCAGGGCTGGCATGAACATAGGGTAGGCAGAGGCACAGGGCACAAGTACAGGAGCAGGGTGGGCATAGGCACAGGGCAGGCATGGGTGCAGGGCACGGTCCTGAGCTCACGGCAAGTGCACAGGCTCTAGACAATTTTGCATGCACAGGGTCCTTACTCAAAATCTAGCTATTGGGCTGCTCATGGGTGGGCTACTCCCTGGCAGGCTGCTTTCCAGCAGACCTCTTCCGGGTCTTTCTTTACCCCTGGTCCAGCTTTGCTTCCAGTTTGGCTTTGCCCCCAGTCTAGCTTCAGAAATTGGTGTTTTGAGATGGCTAAGTGGTAAGGAAGTACTTTGCCAGTGTAAAGCTACATTATTTCAATCTACAAACTACTTTATGGAAGAAAAATAGGCAATCTCTCAAGGGATGTACTGCCTTTGAAAACTCCCTAGAGGATCAGCTGTGGGTTGATTACTACTCAAAAGAACAGAACAACAAAAAGAGCAGCAACAGTCTTTTTTAAAATATTCCTCTGTGTGTGTACATATGGTATTTGGAATGGTGAGTAGTTGGCAAAAAGCAAGATCCTTAATGAGATTGATTGACACTATAACTACAGCAATGGATTATAATCTGGAAGAAATGATAAGAATGATATAGGATGATAGGACAAGGTTCAAATCTGCTGTTCATAAGGTCACTATCAGTCATACTTGATGGCATCTAACAACAATATATGTGTTAACACACATACAAGCACATACACTTCTTCAGTGCATTATTATTTGCTATATAAATGAGCCAAAGGGAATAAAAGCCTATTAACAGGAGACTTATTAAATCAACTGCAGCTTAGAAAGGATAAATAATCCAATTTTTTAAAAAAATGGCAAACTTTGATAGACATACCACTAAAGAGGGCAGCAAGCAGATGAAAAGATCCTCAATGTCATTAATTATTTAGGAAATGCAATCTGAAACTACAATGAGATTTACTATGTCACCAAACTAGATTGGTTATGATATTTTTAAAAATACAAAAAAAGAAAAATAACATGGGTTATGGAGAATATAGAGATGTTAGAACTTTCAAATATCATTGATGGACACATAAAATGCTTTTGTGGAAATCAGTTTGGCAGTTTGCTCAAAATGTTAAACATAGAACTCCCATATGTTCAGCAATACCAGTCCCAAGAATGTACCTAAAAAAATTAAAAACAGAAGTAAAAACAGAAACCTGCACACCAGTGTCCACTGTAGCACTACACCCAGCAGTAAAAATGTGGAAACAACCTACAAGTCTATCGACAGAAGAATGGAGCTCTGGTGGCCTAGTGGTTAAGAAGCTGTGCTGCCGTCCTGAAGGTGTACAGTTCCAGTTGGCCAGAAGCTCTGCAGAAGGATGGGCAATCTCCTCTGGTTTCATTAACTGCCTCTGAAAACCTTCTGGAGGGTCAGCTATGTGTTGTTTCCAACTCGACGTCACACATCAACTCAACCTACACGTATAGAACATTGTTACATGCTGTCTAGTTGACTATGACTCATTCAAACCCTATAAACAACAAATTTGAAATTTGTTCTGTCCTTCACCATCCTCATAATCTGCATCATGCTCAAGCCCATGGTTGTGCTCACGATGTCAGTTTACCTCCTTACTGTCATTGATGCTCTCGTTTTCCCAGTACAAAGTCTTTTTTCAAGAAAATATGTCCACAGCATGTGAAATGAAGTTTCACTATTCCTAGTACTGAGGAACATTCTGATTGCTTTTCATTCAAGACAGACTTGTTTTTCTTTTGACATTTCTTGGGATATTAATATTCCTTGCAAACATGATATTTCAAAGATGTAGATTATTCTTCAGTCTTCTTTATTTATTATACATTAAGACATATAGAAAGCAGTTGAAAATACCATGGCTTGGACCAGAAGCATCTTAGTCTTTAACCTGACATCCTTGCTCTTTAGCCCTTTAAAGAGGTCTTTGACAGCAGATTTTCTCAATGCAACATATCTTTTTATATCTCGATTGCTGCTACTATAAGTATTGATTTTATATCCAAGTGAAATAAAATCATTGACAACATTAGTATTTTCTTTGTCCAACATGATGTTTCTTATTAGTCCAGTGGCAAGAAGTTTTGTTTTCTTTATATTGAACTGTAACCCAAATCGAAGACTGCTATGTTTGATCTTCTCCAGTAAAGGTTTTCAGCAGTCTTCACTTCCTGCAAACAAGGTTGAGCAATCAACCTAAGACAGGTCATTAACGAATCTTTGCCAAGGTCATATTCTTCTCATATTGTCCAGCTTCTCTAGTTACTTCATATATATTGAATAAGTATGGAAAAAGGATACAACACTGAAACACACTTTTCCTGATTTTAAACCATGCAATGTTCCCTTATTCTGTCTCTTGGTCTATGTATAGGTTTCGCAGGAAGACAATTAAGTGTTCTGGGATTTGCATTCTACTAAATGTTGTCCCTAATTTGTTTTATTCCACGTGCTCAAATTTGTTATATTCCACATGCTCAAATAACTTTATTTAATCACAAGTAAACATCTTTCCCTTATTTTTTTGCTGTCAGCCACAATCCATCTGCCATCAACAAGAATCACGCCATGGTTTCTTCTGAATGAAACTTCAATTTATGACAACTATCTGCCCAGGTACCCTTACAGGCACTTTTATTTCTAATTAAAATCATTTATTTTAATTGTCATTTTAACAAAAGTTTACAGAAAAGTTAGTTTCATTCATTCATTGTTGCACATTTTACCCCCACTACTGTCCCTCCACCTCCCCAACGTGACTTTTTTTCACTAGTTTATTTACAAAATTCTAATACAAACTTGAACAAATTCTTTCCATTTTCCTCACCCCCCCACTCATCAAATTGCACAATCCAATGATTAATCCCCTTTTCCCCCTGTACTTCCACATCCCTCTGCTTCCAGCCTCTCCCACCCATCCTGGATCCTTACACTCCTTCTATAATAATGGTCTTATACAATCTTTTTCCTTGTGGGACTGAGTTAGTTCACGCAGCATAATGCTCACCAGTCCCTCCAAAGTTAGGTAATAATTTACAAAGTTATTGCTCCTGTGTGCTGCATAGTATTCCATTGTGTGAATATACCATAATTTCTCAATCCATTCATTTGTGGTTAAACATTTGGGCTGTTTCCATGTTCTTGTGATGGTGAATAATGCTGCTATGAACAAATTTGAGTTTGTGCCTAAGTTCTCATATTCTCAGGGTATATTCCAAGTAGTGGAATAGCTGGGTCATACGGAATTTCTACGTTCAGCTTTTTGAGGAAGTGCCAAACTGCCTTCCAGATTGGTTGCACCAGTTTACAATCCCAGCAACAATGAATATGGTGCTGGCAAAACTGGACTTCTACCGGCAGAAAACTGAAACAGGATCCATATCTCACACCATACACAAAAATCAATTCAGGGTAGACCAGAGACCTGGGAGTAAAGCTTAAAACCATAACAGTCATAAGAGACAAAAAGGATCAAGCTTAATAGCACTAGTCCAAGGTATAAAGACACTGCCAAATACAACCAGAAATGCACAATCTAAAGAGGATAAAATTGATGCATGGGACCTTATAAAGATTAAATCTCTGTGCACATCAAAAACTTTTCCCAACAGGGTGAAAAGAAGACCTACAGACTGGGAACAAACATTTGGTAATACGAACTGAGACAAGAGTCTTATAGCAAAAGTTTACAGAATACTCCTGGGCCTCCACAAGAAAAAGACTGATAACCCAATTACAAAATGGGCAAAAACATGGAAATAATTTTCACAGAGGAAGATATTTGAATGGCAAACAGACACATGAAGAAATTCTCCAAATCACTGGCAATAAGAAAGATGCAAATCAAAATCACAATGAGGTACCACCTCACTCCAGTAAGAATGGCAAAATTTAACTGGGTAGCAAGTAATAGATGTTGGAGAGAATGCGGGAAGAAAGGAACACATTGTTGATGGAATTGCAGGCACTTTTAAATAATATTCTGCAGGATTTCCCTTGCATGTGGTAGTAATGACATTGTTCAATAATTTTCAAATTTTCTTTTTCACCTTTGTTTCAGAATGGGAACACATATGGATCTCGTCTAGTCAGTTGATCATATAGCTGTCTTCTAAATACTGGCAGAGACTGTTGAGAATGTCTAGGATATGGCACCTGTGTGTTGAAACATGTCAATTGATTTTCCCCATAAATTCATGTTTTCCTATTTTTGGGCAATGCCTTCAGTACAAGTTGGACCTCTTTTTCAGTTCTACTTGATCATATGGTATTTTCTAAAATTATTCAGGAACGTTTATTTTTGGTACAGTTATTCTGTTGTATTTCTCCAATTTTCTTTTAATGCTTACTGAATCTTTCATTATTTTGAATGGAATATCAATGTTTATTTCTACCATAAAGTCAAAACCAACCCATAGCTGATTTCCTCTCCCCAAGTGAGTTTTCAGTTTTCACATGGGAGGAGAATGTCCACCCTTCTCCCATGGAGCAAGCAGCTGGTGGCCTCAAACCATGTGCACCTTCGGGATTGCACTTCAGCTTCTTGCCACTGGGACATACAATTATAAAGGCTGAAGTCCTTATCAATGCTATTGTTGTGTGTTGTTGAGTCACCTGCAACTCATAACAACCCTATGTTCAACAACACTAAACCATGCTCTATCCTGTACCAATTTATAGTCACTGACACACCTGCCCTCTTCCCCAGTCCTTGGATCATTTCACCTCATCAATTCACACTCTCCTGCGCTGCCCCTCCACTCTCCCAAGTGTGACATCCCTCACCAAAGACTGGTCCCTCCTTACAAGATTTCCAATGTATGTCAGATGAAGTTTCAGAATCCTTGCCTCCAATGAACACTCTAGCTTCACCCTCTCCAGGACAAACTTGTTTGTTCTCTTAGCTGTCCATGGTATATTCAATACTCTTCTCCAACACCATAGCTCAAAGGCATCAATTCTCCTTCTATCATCCCTAATCATTGTCCAGCTCTCTGACGCATAGCAAATGATTGCAAAGACCATGGCCACTATCTGGCGCACCTTGATCTCCAGACTGACATCATTGCTCTTCAGTACTTTGGAGTGGTCTCTAACAGCAGACTTTCCCAACGCAGTAAATCTTTTAATTTCCTGCTGGTGCCATGACTGTTGACTGTGGAGCCAAGCAAACTAAAGCCGTTTACAATCTTAATCTCTTTACCATCCATCACTATGCTCCCAACTGGACCAGTGGTGAAAATCTCTATTTTCTAGATATTGAGCTTCAATCCATATTGAAGGCTACAGTCCTTGATCTTCTGCCATAAGCACTTCAGGTCCTTCTCAGTTTCAGCAAGCAGGGCCTGAAAGAAAAGTCAATTGCAAAAGGTAAAATATTACATTAACCCACTTATTTTAAGTAGATATATAGAGACCAAAGATTGTTAGTAATTACCGGGAGAGGAAAGAAGTGAGAAAGGTAGAGTCATTGCTTAATAGGCCTCAGGCTTGTTAATGATGATGAAACAGTTTAAAAAACCAAAGTGATAATGATTGCAATATATGATGCATGGAATTAGTGTCATTGAGCTGTACATGTGAAAATTGATGTGACAAATGTTTTGTTATATTTATGTTTTTCCGCAATAAAATATCTTTAAATTAGTAAAGCACATTGTTTAAACACATTTCCATGATGCATGCTTAAGTTAAAAAAGAAATTTTCAGAGCAATATGCAGTTATTGTTCCCAAATGTGAACACATAAATAAATGTATTGAGTGTTTTTACAAGCACTTTCAGAACTCTGAAAATTGGATATGTATGTTTCATGCCTACTTAGATATCACTTCCTCTTTTGAAGTGTCTCCTGACAATTTAATCTCAAACTCTAAAAATACTCCCACAAATTACATATACAACTACAAATTGGCTATTACCACTCCTTTATAGTTTCTGATGAAAATAAAAACTTAAGTGTTTAGTGCCTTGTATTTAAAAGATGGTAGCGCTGGACTAAGTCTGCAGCTTGGAGTTGTATTTGTGAAGCAGTTGGATTCTGGAAGATGGTGGTTTCTCACATCTTGGTGAGGGTGAGTTATAGAACATTTGGTTGCTTTTTGGTTTGTTTTCGGGTTGGCTTTTGGGGTGTGGTTTTTTATTTGTTTTTGTTTTTGTTTTTTGTCCACTGTTAAGTGTCACCTGATTGGATTTGCCAGATTTAGCTAACAATAAGCTGTGTCTAAGAAAGATGTAAATCAAAACAACTATGAGATATCATCTCAGCCCAGTCAGAATAGCAAAATTCAACAGAACAACAAACAACAAATGCTGGAGAGGTTGTGGAGAAACTGGAACCCTTATTCACTGTTGCTGGGAGTGTAAGATGGTGCAACCACTCTGGGAAGCAGTATGATGCTTTTTCAAAAAGTTGGAAATAGAAATACCATTTGATCCAGCAATTCCACTACTGGGAATATACCCTAAAGAAATCAGAACTGCCTCCCAAGCAGATATATGCACACCCATGTTTATTTGCTTTATTGTTCATGATAGCAAAGAGTTGGAAACAAGCCAAGTGCCCATCAACAAATGAATAAATAGAGAAGTTGTGGTATATTCACTCAATGGAACACTATGCTGCATTAAAAAACAAAGAACACATACAAAATGGGTGACTGTGGAGAACATTATGTGGAATGAAATATCTCAGTCACAAAAGGGTAAGTACTGCATCATGCCATTGTTACAAAACAGGACTGACATCAGAGTTGGAGGGAAACTAAGAAGAGAAGGGATAAATGGTGTACACTGCATTGAAACAGATGAGGCAGAGAAATGTTTAAAAGGAATATATGATTAGGTTTTATTTGCATGACAGGAGTCCAGAATAAGAGCTGCATAGTAAATTGAACTGGATGGGGGGATTGTATAACAATGAAATATTTTTTTTTTCCTTTTTCAAAGAGAAAAAGCACACTAAGGGGTGGAGTAGGCAGGGAGAAAAATGTGCAACAATGAATGAATGGGAAATAAATAAATGAATGAATGAATGATAACAAAAAAACCCAGCAACAACAATGAGCCTTGGGCTGGAAGTCTCTTATTTTAGAGTCGCCTAGCACCTGGTGGGTGTGTCTTATATTTAAAAGGCAATATGGCCCTCAGGCCTGCAGCCCTTGGGCCTAGTGTTAATTGATTTTGGGATGAACATGCTTCTAAGTGGTTCAGCAGTAGTCTATTTGCTGTACAGAGATAACCTGGGGTTGCTGTGCTGCTGAATATTTTGCCATAGCTGTGTCAAATGCCATAATGGTTACCTATCATGACAGTGTTTAGTGGAGCTTCCAGATTGATTCATGTTTGGAAGCAGGACTGGCATCCACTTCCTAAACCACAAGCCTCTGGAAACTCTATAAACATAGAGAAACAATGATAGTTATAGAACAGAGCTCAGGTCTTTTATTCATAGGGTCACTATGAGTCGTACATGACTCCATGGCATGTAACAATAACAACAACAACAGTGAAGACATAATGCTGAGCTTTTAGAAACATTCATTCATGTCACACTCAAATAGTTAAATTGTGTTAGAACAAAAAAAAAGAAGAGACAGTCTTCCAAGTACTTGAGGCTCCAAGTGTTCACCACCCCTGTCTCCAGACAGTAAGCAATATGGAGATTGATCACAGTCACAAGTCCTGGTATCTCCTTTACCACAGCAGTAACACATGGACACTTGGGAAGAGAGTGTGAGGAAGGAGGCCTATCCCCTAGGATGTTTGAGCCTTGCGAACGATCCTTCAGGTTCTGTCTCTATTTAAGGACAAGCAGAATGGAACCAGAAAAGGAGAGAGTGACTCCTTGTGCATACTGTATCATCCCACTGTAGACCACAGTCAGCAGCTCAAGCAGAAGTTCCATATCCATTCATCTAACGTCTGCTCAAGTCAAACCAGCTGTCAGGCTTTTACATGCATTAGGATTACAATGAAAGTCAACGCCATGCCTATTGCTTATTGAAGCAGTTCTGACTTATGGCGGACCTATAGGGCAAAACATACATAACAATTGTACAGATTTGCAAAGCGAAAGTACATAGAACATTGCTGTTGGTTTGTTGTTGTTGATTGCTGTTGAGTTAAGCACAACTTATAGTTGCCCTATGAACAAAAGTCTGAAGCCTTTCTATAACTATCGTCATTTATCGTTCATAGAGTTGCTAGAAGCCTGTTGTTTAGGAAATGGATGGCACTCCTACTTCCAAATAAAACATTAAGGTGCTGAAATTTGAATCCACCAAGAAGATAATCTCTCACTAAGATTTACATCCCAGGAAATTTTTCAGAATATGCATTTCTTTTTGTGATTTGCATGTTTATTCAATGCATGTACAGACACTATTGAAATATTATTTAGGCAGAGATACTGATCACATTTTAATATGAACATCTATCTAATGTAATGGTTTAGTTTGTCTTGATTTTTTTTTTGACGAAATTATTGAAACAACTTTGTAAATCTGTAGCCTTATCAAAAAACTCTTGGTCTCCCTTAACTTTCCCAAATTCCTTCAAAGCTTTTATAGAGTTGAAAACTTATGTTTGACTTAAAAGATTCAGGCTCTTCTAACGGCAGGTGCTCACCATCTTCGTGGTCATCTTAGGTCCGGAGGCTACAGTTACTTGCAGATTTTTATCATCCATTTCTGTTGCAACTTGTTTGTTGCTGCCACTGTAAGATGCAGCACTGACCTTATTTTCTGCACAACCACTATAAATGTCATTTATCGCATTCTGCATCTGTGTGATGTTATCAGGCTCCATACTGTTTCATTTTGTACAATATCACCACTGCCAAATGAAAAAAAAAAAAATCACCATTCTTAAAGCATTTTCTTACATTGCGTGTCATTCCATGGGTTTTTTTGAAGCTCTGAAGCTACTCATTAGAAACTGAGAATCCATCAACTTTTAAAAGTCTGGCCATTTCCTTTGCCTTGGATTTAAGAGTGGTAGGTCTTGAGTTGGAAACATTTTTGGCAGAAGCTTGAAGAAACCACTCAAAAACACATTTGTTGATTTCAGCATAATTTCCATCCCTACCTCTCTTGGCATTTACATTGATTCCACTCATGTATTTTTCAATTATTTTATCCTTTTCTTTCATAATTGAGTAAATTTGTGATTTGCCACACTTGACCTTAACTACAGCTTCCTTGACTGTCTATTTCTCTTCAGTTATCATTTTGACAATATCAAGCTTTTCTTTCAAAGATAGATTTCTCACCATCTTGCCCATGCTATGAAGAAATATGTGTGTGAGCCATGGGCTGGCACTAATATCTGAACTTGCAATGAGTAAAAATGCTTCCTGTGTCCCCCAATCTGCAATCCCAACTATCTCACAACTGCAATAGCACTCTGGATATCTCAATAGGTATCAGTTTCTTGTATCATCAGTCTGTCAGTTTCTTGTATTGTGGTGGCTTGCATGTTGTTGGGAGATAGGCCACTGATGGTGCAGTCACTGGTATTGCAAGTGCTTTCAGGCACATATGGTCAGTTTCTGATAGATCACCACACACTGTCACAGAACCTTCACCATGCCCAGATGACAAAACGCTGTGCTGCTTTCTGTGGCCCACCTTCCTCCAGCCAAAAACTATTTCAGACATTCTGACAGGAGTCCTGCCCTAAAGTCTATGTCTGGATGGAGCAGAGGCGATGGGTAAGCACCTGGGCTGTGCACGGAGGCTCCACCAGTTGGGAGAATGTACATCTTGACAATGAGTTTGTGTTGGGATCTTTACGGAACCTGATTGCCATATCTTCCTCCCAGAGCCACTGCTGAGCTCAAACTGCTGAACTTTCTTTTAGGTTAGTAGCTGAGTCCTTAACCCCTGTGCCATCAAGGGCTTCTTCCAGGATTACATGCAAACATGGCTGTGCAGTCAGCACTGACTCATAGTTAACTCATAGTGGGTTTTCCAAGGCTGTAAAGTACACAGGGGGAGACTGTCCATCATCCTGCTGCAAAGTAACGGATAGGTGAACTGCCAGAAAAGTGTGGCCATTGGTTGACCTGCCTATCTCCCTAGCACCACACACTATGGGCTTGTATTCAAGAGGATTGGCTAGAAAGAGGATGCTTTAAAAGAAACCAAAACACTCAGGTGAGGGAATTTAAGGTAGCTATTCACACAACTTAAATTTCATTGCTATAAAATATTATCAGTTTTAGCAGTTAGAACATCTCATTGATGAAATAGTCCCATAAAAGTTGTTTACAAAAATTGTTTATGGTATCTTCTAAGACGTCATATGAGTTTCTTTAACCAGTTTTGTCTGTAAAGGTGATGATGGAGCAGTAAGGTCAATCTGAGAAAATTGTGATATTAAATCCTTAAGAGTTTTTCCTCCAACAGGATATACTTTGCTAACCTCCATCTTTAGCCTCAAAAGCATTAAGATATTTACGAGTTTAATACAATTCAAACAGATCCAACAAAATAAGGGACTTATATCCAGAATTTATGAAATACTTGAGCACCACAACAAGATAAAGGTAAATAATCCAATAGAAAAATGGGCACAGGATATGAACAGGC
>NW_006399908.1:4239504-4243954 GCF_000299155.1 Elephantulus edwardii | reverse complement strand
ATATTTTAGATTAATATTTATAATGGATATTAACATTTATGTATATGTGGTTTTTATGCATCCATGCTTATATAGGAGCAATAAGTGTATACCAATATGCATATGAACATGGGTATGTTATACAGATTTGGTGGCATGTGTATAAACCCAATCCCAAAAGCAAAAATAATTGCAGACAGCATCATGGAATAATATTGAAAAGTGTTGACAATTTATTCTGAAAAAAGAAGTGGAAGTCAGAGTAAGACAACGTGATTTTTTTTTTCCCCTTAAAATCTCAGTTTTTATTTTGTTAACTTTGATGAAGTACGATGTGCCTGGTAAACCCAAAACTGACCCTCTAGTGGGTTTTCAGAAGCTGTAAATCACACAGGAGGAGACTGCCCATCTTTCTCCTGCAGAGCAGTCGATGGATTTGAACCAGTCTGTTTTGGGTTGGCAGAGCAATTCCATACTCACTAGGTCACCAGTGTGATGAAATACTGATATTGTTCTTCAGTCTTATTTATCCACAAAGTTATGTAAGATGAAGCCTCCAAGGAGCACTCTGGCTGCAAAGTCTTCAAGAAATATCTGTTCATGTGATATTCTGTATTCTCTTCCACCATAGCTCAAAGGCATCAATTCTTTTTCATCATCCTTATCTATTCCATAGCTCTCAGCAGCATAGCAAGTGACTGAAAAGGCCACAGCCTGAATCAGGCATTCCTTAATTCTAAAACTGACATCATTGTTCCTTAATAATTTTGAGAAGTCCCTGATGGCAGACATTATCCTATCTGCTGGAAACGAGGATGTTGATTGTGGGTCACCTACTTTGGGCATGTTGTTAGGAGAGACCATTGCTTAGAGAGGAACATCATACTTAGGAAGGTCAGCAAAAGAAAATAAGACCCTCAATCAGATTCATTAACACAGTAACTAATGGACACAAGTACGTCAGAGATTATGAGGATGACATAAGATAAGACAAGATTCAGCTCTGTTGTTCATAGGATCCCAATGGGTTGTACTTGATCTAACAGCACATAACGACAACAATCTTATTTATATTTTATATAAATCTGCATTTAATATTCTTAAGATCTAAGTCATTAATCCATTCATATACTCCTTAATATTTTAATTTGCTTTTCATTGTCTAATGAATTTAATCTTATTCATACAATATAACTTTTAAAAACTATAAATATTACAAACTGTGATTTAAATACTCATTTGATCCCAGCATGCATATAGTCTACACTAATTGCATCTTTAACTATTAAATTGATTACAATTGCCAAATTCAAAGTTAAATAATTTAGCTATGACAAATTGAAAATTACTTACCAACAAATTATAATTGAAAATGTCAAATCAAAATAAATACTGACCTTCAAAAAGAGTAAAGCCAGTTACCATTGACCTAACGCCAACTCATTACAAACCATGTGTATTTGAGTAGAGTTGAGTTCTATAGAGATTTTGATGGCAACTTTTTTGGAAGTTGGTCCCAAGGAGAGGGTGAACGGCTCCCAAGGATAAGTGAATGGCTGACATAAACCTCTAATCTTTTGGTTATCGGTGGATTGTATTAGCTTCTTGCACCACTTGAGACTGTATATAAAATGTTAAAATGTCTTACATAATTAGTGATTACAGAGCTCTTCACAGCTTTCAAACCTAAATTTAAATGAAATCTGTCACTGTGTGAATTTAGACATTTAAAATATTGCTAAATTTCTTTCTTCTTAGTTTTTCTCTGCCTCTTTCTCATTCAGTAATTCCAGCACTGGGGTATGAATAGCTGTTGAAAGGAAAATAACCACCTTTGCGCGCGCGTGCGTGTGTGTGTGTGTGTGTGTGTGTGTGTGTGTTTCTAGACTTGTTTCCTGCAGCCTACTGTTTTCCCACCTGAGTCTAAGTTGTGGTTTCACCAGCCACTACTGTAGCAGACTGAGACCTCTGACTACTCCGAGGTCTTGCCAAGAGCAGCAATTGTTTGGCCCAGTGGTGCAGGGGTGTGCCTGGCACCTCCATTAAAGCATTCTGAGTCCAGAGACAAATCTCTATTAATGATCTTTACATTTTAATTAGAAATGCTTGAACTAAGATTGATTGCTGAAACTTTAATGAACAAAGGAAACCATACCTCCAGCTCTTCTAATTTTCAAATACAAGAGAGAAGCAAAGACTGACCTTAATCAGAACAAATAGCAAGAAAACTCATTAGATATCTCTGATTTTATCCAAGCTGGAATGCCAGACATTACCACTTCAAAGTAAAGAAGGATGAACATGGTAAGGATAGCAAAGGAAATAGTCTGCGAAGTTTCAGAAATAAAAAGACTTTGTCATTTGCCACTCTTTCACACATTAAAAAAATTCAAGTTTGTCATTTTTAAATAATTACGCTTTCAAAATATTTACTAATTTATTTAAATATGCCATCTCTTTAAGATGTAGAAATCAAAAGCAACACTATCTGAGAATTTCATGAAGTTTGAATATTTTTCTAACCAATTGAAGATTTTGTTTGAAAGCACCAGCAATTGTATTATATAAACCCTTAATAATGTATTTTTTTATGATTGTAATAATCAAAAAGAAAATATTTTATACTTTTGGAAGATACTTAGCGGAATTGTTCTGTAAATTGAAGATTAATGTGCTCCTTTTTGAAGAGAAACAGAGACATGATGTGGGAGGATTTAAGAAAATATTCTATCAGCAAAATAGTTAAATAAGGTGCTACCTCTGTGTGTTTCCATTGGCTTCCAAAGCACTGCCATCACCATGAATGTGGTCAAAATTAGTAACAAATAAAAAGTTCCCCAAAACGGGGAAAATACTGAGTCTAGTTTCAGGCCAAGACACATTTTTAACTTTTACTTAAACGTAAATATATGTGTGAAAGATGTGGTAGAGGGGAGGAGTTTCTCTATATCATTCCATTTGAATGTAATATTAAACCAGACCGAGGAGGAAGGCTTATGGGAGTTTCTAGACACAGTGTGGTTCACAGGGACTATTCAAACAGTCTAAAGATAATCTGGAAAATTCAGAAGAAAATGCAATAATAATGTAATTAGGGTAGTGTGGATTTCAGTATTTCACAGATGTATGATAGAAAGTTACTTGATTCACACAGAGATCATTTTACATATAATATAATGATCATTGCATTGCATTGTGCAGAATGTATTGCACAATTCTTCGTGGCTATTATTCAGTTAACAGAATGTATCTTTGTCTTTGCTGATTAATTTACCCATTATTCTCAAAGTATTTTTTTTATAATTGTGAATTTGGCATTTTCCATTTTAAGTATCAAGCTGGGATAATGGTCTCACTGGAAAATTTGGATCAACAGTTCCAAAGAATTCAATGATGCATGAAGTAATGATGACAATGATAACGTCTACTACTCAGAAGAAGGTCATGCAAATAAGAAGTGAATGAGACACTATTGCAAATACAGAACACAAATTTACATGCATGTCAACATGCTGATGTGGCAGTTTCACATAACCATATAAAGGGAAGTAACTGAAATGGATGTTTTAATGAAGCAGCAAATATACTTTCCTATATCAGTTCCATTATCTTTTATAGGGTTTTTTTTTTCTCCAATAATTATATAAAAGCTTTTTGTTTAAAAAGAAGACCCTCGGTGAAATGGATTGACATTGTAATTATCACCACATACTGGAACATGGCAAAAATCATAAGGATGGCACAGAGCAGGGTAAAAGATCCAGTTTGCTGTTCATACGAGTGACGAAATCTGCCACTGTGGACAGCATCTATTCACATAATTAAACATATTTTGAAACAATAGTTTATATAATTTGAGTTTAGACAATACAAATACCTAATTCTGCTGTGATCATAGTTTTCATTGGTTAATCTTAAAACCAGACCCCTAGTTTCTTCTTTCTAGAGGTAATCAAGAAACTTAGCTGAAATGCATCCACCATGGTTAACTGTGCTAATGTTTGAAATACCAGCAGCTAGCTTCCAGAACACAGACTCAATGATCCCAAAATCTCAATAACATCCTAATGATCATGAAGAAAGCATAGGACAGGCTAATGTTCTACAGTAAATAACAATAACAATAAAAAAATGGGGGAAATGTGAAAGCAGAGGGATGAGGAAGTTCAGGAGGAGGCGATTAATTATAGAGTTGTACAATTTGACATATTTCAGCTAACAGATGTTGCCCTGGACGTGCTCACCAACTTGTGCCAAGAAATCTGGAGAACAACCACTTGGCCAACTGAATGGAAGAGATTGATATTTGTTCCTATCCCAAAGAAAGGTGACCCAACAGAGTGTGGAGACTATAGAAAAATCTCACTGATTTCACATGCAAGCAAGATTTTACTGAAGATTATCCAAAAACGACTGGAACAGCATATCAGCAGAAAACTACCAGTAGTCCAGGCTGGGTTTAGAAGGGGTC
>NW_006399908.1:4229787-4238711 GCF_000299155.1 Elephantulus edwardii | reverse complement strand
GGGTGGCTCCTTGGAGGCAAGGATTCTGAGGCTCCATCTAACATACTTTGGACATGTTGTGAGGAGAAACACGTCCTTGGAGAAGGACATCATGGCGCAGGAGGGGAAGGCCCTCTATTAGGTGGATTGATTCAGTGACTGGGATAATCGGGATGGGAGTGTTGGAGACAGTGTGATTGGCAAGGATAGAGTGGAGTTTAGGGCTGTTGTACATAGGGTCGCTATGAGTCGCAAGCGACTGGACGGCACATAACAGCAACAACAACAATTTGATAGGTGGGGGATAACGGAAATTGGAAGAATCTGTTCTCAAAATCAATGTGTTTGAATTTTGTAAATAAACTAGTATTAAATTTAAAAAAAATAAATTTCCAAACTTGTCATCTGGTTCAGAAGAGATTAAACTTAGATTGGCATCAATAATTATGGATAAGACTTAGCTATAAAATTTTCTTTTGCAACATGGAACAAAATGAAAGAAATTTCTTAATTTGTTGTTTTCTATATTATCCATCAGTTTTCTATAGCAAGTGCTATAGAATAGTCATCCTTCTCAAGTATTTTAAAAGTAAAAAATAAGACAAAGATGCAATTGAGCATTTATTCAATAATGTGTTAGAAGACTAAGCCCAAACATGAAATCTTATTTAAAATATAAAAAGTAAAAAAAGCCACCAAACAACAAAAAACAGGGTGGGGGGCAGGGTCAGGGCTGAGGTCGGGGGTGGGGGGTGTGTGTACCAACAAACAAGTTTCTCTTTTGCTTTTCAAAGAGAAGAGAGAACTGGGGGCAGAGGGTAAAGAAAAAAGTGCAACAATGAATGAATGAAAATCCAAAATGTCTGTAAATGTTCATTAAAATGAATAAAAAAAAATTGGGCTTAAAAAAACAACCAAACAAACACCAAAAAAAATTTTAGGAAGAGAGATTGTATCATCTATATATATATTCAATGATGATGGCTTCTGCCTTCTGTGATACCTAACACCTCTTGTAAAGAGTACCAGAGTAATGTCTATCTGTGTTTCTTGGACGATGCAAAGGCAGTTGACTGTGTGGATCACAACAAACTGGCTGATTCTGAGAAGAATGGAAATCCTAGAACACTTGACTGTACTTATTTGAAGCCTCTACCTTGACCAGAAACCAATCATCAGAACAGAACAAGGAAAACACTGCATGGTTCAAAATCAGGAAACAGATATGCCAGGATATGTCCTATCTTGGTTCTTTTTCAATCTATATGTGGAACAGATTATTCGGGAGGCTACACTTTGAAGAAAAATGTGGTATCATGATTAGAGAAAGACTCATCAACAACTTGTGTTATGCAGATGACACAACCTTGCTTACCTAAAATGAAGAGGACCTAAGGCATTTACTACAGAAAATCAAGGACTGCAGCCTTAAAGATGAATTGAAGCTCAACATCAAGAAAACAATCCCTACTCTACAAGTTTCAACACAGAAGATTCGTCTTACAGATAGAAGACTAATATAAGCAGAGGGTAATTGATGGGGTGGTATTAATAAATTCCATTTGAATGGTATCTCTCTCCAAGGACCATACATGAGGGCAGGTGGAGGGACAACACAAGAAAGGACATACCTGGATGAGATGAATAGACTCAGTAACTGGGGTGATGGGGTAGGTATATCAGAGACAATAAAGTTGGCTCAGGATGGAGCAGGGTTCAGAGCTGTTGTACACAGGGTCACTATGAGTCACAGGCAACTCAACAGCACTTAATAACAACAACATTCAATGATGAAATATTCTAAGGCATTGTAGGGTGGGCAGAAGCGGACACCATAGAAACATAATGAACAAACATTTAAAATCAGTGAGTCTTGAATATTAACAGTTATTGAAGGCATCTTTTGTTGCCAACTGAAAAGTTCATTTCCGTTCACTAGTTTCAGGTCCTCCTTACTTTCAACAAGCAAAGTTTCATCATGTGCATAGCACAAGTTGTGAGGAATTTTATTCCACTGATTCTGATTCCACAATCTTATTCATAGAGTCCAGATTCACAAAAGTATTTACACAGCATATAGACTGAATAAGTACAGAGAAAGAGTACAACCCTGACGCACTCTTCCTGATTTTAGGCCATTCAGTGTCCCCTTGCTTCATTTGGACAACAACTTCATAGTCTAGGTATAGATCTCATATGAGCACTATCAAAAGTTCTGGAGTTCTCACCCATCTCAGTGTTAGCCAGAGTTGGTGATGATCCACATAGCCAAACGCCTTTGTATAGTCAAAGCAACACAGATAGTAATTCTTCTGGTATTCTCTTTCACCAAGGATCCATTTTATATCAACAGTAATATCCCTGGTGAAAGTGCCTTCTCTAAATCCCACTTGAACTTCTGGCAGTGCCTTGTCAAGCTACTCTTCTAGTCATTTTTTATGCTCTTCCTCAATATTCCACTTTTATGTGATATTAATGATATTGTTTGATAATTTCCACATTCTGTTGAACCACCTTTCTTGGAATGAGAACTAATGTAAACCTCTTCCCTATGTGCCTATCTTACAGAGGACTCAAAGGGATCTTTTATGAAGCTTCTTGAAATTAGATTGGAAATTAAGTATTAGTATAATAAAGGTTTGCTATATGTTCTATGACAATAGAAACACAAAAAGGAGATTAGATAAGTATTAAATATAAAAGTGCTAATTACCATCAAGTTAGTGCTCACCCTCCACTGAGTTTTCAAGATACTGAGCTCAGGAAGCCACCAGCACAGCTGCTGTGGGACCCATCCACCAGGAGAAAGAAGGTTAGTAGGAAATTGACTAAGTTCTCTTAAACCCCACTAGGAGCAAGTGGGTCTGTTGGAATTTGACTGAGTTTTATTTTGCCCCCATCCACCACCCAGGATTGGGCACGCCAGTAGGAATTTCATTGAGTTTTCTTGGGTACCACCAACTACCCAGGAGAGCGCCCAAGAGCGAGCATGCCAGTGGAAATTTGATTGAGTTTTCGTGGACACCGCAGACCAACCAGAGGTGAGTGGGTCAGTGGAAATTTGACTGAGTTTTCTTGGGTCCTGCTGGACCCAGGGCGCTGCTGGAACAGGGGTCACTGGGCGAGGTCACCTAGGTAAGGGCCACTGGGGAGGGATCGCTGAGCAAGAGTTGTTGGGAGACAGACAGCTGGAATTTGAGTAGGGACCCCACTGGTGAGCACACCCAGACAGCTGAAATCTAGTAAGGTCCCCACAAGCGGCTGACCCACCCCTGTGGTCATCCCCTACCTGTGCCTACACTGCCCCCCATTTGGCTCCACACCTGTCAATATCCAGGCAATCAACTTGCCTTTAATCCAGAGCACCTTGATCTGACATAGCTACAAGAGGCTGTTCTCACAAGCCCTGAACTGAATTTTCCCTTCAATCAGAAAATCAGAGAAGAACACAGGTGGGGTAGTTGCCCAAATGATTTCTAGAGCATTGTCTTCAGATCGAGAACTTATCAGTGTCTCAAAGAAAGCAAGCTATCCCACATATTACACAAGCACAAAGCAAGATGTCACCCCCGAAATGGGACAGAATATCAATGGATATCCTGAAGCCAGAAAGTCTGATGGAACTTTCTGACAGACAATTTAAAAGAATAATGATTGAATATTTTCAATGGATGAAAGACAAACTTCAAGAACTATAGGATACTGCAAGCAAAATCCTGGAAGAATTAAAAAAAAAAATCCAAAACAATGCGGTTAAAACAAATGAAGCATTAGTGGCACTGGAAGAACAAGAAACCATGATCCAAAATATGACATACAATGTTTCAGATGCTGTCAACATGATGGAGGGACATATGAGCAGAGTTAAAGAGAGAGAACACAGAACCAGTGAAACAAAAAATAGAATTGTCACCACTGATCTTTAGAGCAAGAAGCAGAATCAAAAAGGAAGGGAAAAGGAATAAAAAAAAATACCAACTTAAGAACGATGTGGGACACCATCAAGAGAAATAATATGCACATCATCAAAACCCCGGATCAGGAAGAAGCAAGTAAAGGCACTGAAAAAAATGGTGGAAGAATTACTAGAGGAAAATTTCCAAGCTGAGCGAATAGACCTTAAAAGAAAAACACCAAGGCATATCATAATTAAATTTGCCAGAACCAAAGGTAAGTAAAGAATTCTGAAAGCAGCGAGGGAGAAACAAAGAGTAATTAAAAGGGGGAGTAGATAAGACTAAGAGTCGATTTCTCAACAGAAACCATGCGAGCAACAAGACAGTGGAAGGGCATGTACCAAACACTCAAAGAACACAACTGTCAACCAAGTATACCCAGCAAAATTATCTATCAACTATGAAGAACAGATCAAGATATTCCCAGAGAAACAGAAGCTAAGGGAGTTTGTAAAAACAAGACTAGCATTGCAGGAAACACAGAAAGATATCCTTTTTACAGAGGTGCCACAGGAAGAAGCATGGACCAAAGTAACTAGCAACAACATCAAAAAGAACTCAACAAAATGATAGCAATAAAACCCTGCCTTGCAATACACATACTGAATGTGAATGGTTTGAATGCACCACTGAAGAGAAGAAGACTAGCAGATTGGATTTAAAAAGAAAAATCCATCAATGTGCTGTCTACAAGAGATACATCTGAAAAATGAAGATAAAGAAAGACTAAAAATAAAAGGATGGGGAAAATATATACCAAGCAGATGGCAACCAGACAAAAGGCAGGAGTAGTGATATTAATCTCCAATAAAATAAATTTCAATGCAAAAACAATCACAATGGACAAGGAGGGTCTCTACATAATGCTTAAAAAGTCAATAGAACAAAAGGGCATAACAATAATAAATATCTATGCACCAAATGAAAGACCTGCAAAATACGTAAAACTAACATTTACAAAACAAAGAGGTAATAGAAACACTACTATAGTAATTTGAGACTTCAATACAACCCTATTAAGAAAAGACAGAACTACCAGAAAATAAACTCAACAAAGATGCTCAAGAATTAAACCACACAATAAACAAACTTGACCTCATAGATATTTATAGGCTATTGCATCCCCAAAAAACACAATATATCTTTTTTCCCAATGTGCACAGAACATTCTCAAGAATAGATGAGATTTTAGATCACAAGGCAAACATCAATAAATTTTAAAAAAATAGAAATAATACAAAGCATTTTCTCAGATCACAATGCTACAAAATTAGAAATTAATAACAAGAGGATAAAGGAGGGGGGATAAAACATACATTTGGGAGCTGAACACCACCTTGCTAATAAAAACGGAATAAAAATATTTCTTGAAACAAATGAAAATGAAAACACCACTTACCAAAACCCCTGAAAAAGAGCCAAAGCACTGATCAGAGGTCAATTTATAGCAATAAGCAAACACATCAAAAGGCAGGAAAAAAAAGACCATTCACTCTCTAACCCAACATCTCCAACAAATTAAAAAAGATCAGCAAGAAAACCTGACACCCTCTAAAAACACTGAAATTTTAAAAGTTAGAGCAGAAAGAAATGAAATAGAAAACTGAAAAACAATTGAAACCATAAACAAAACAAATTGGTTCTTTGAAAAGGTCAATAAAATTGACAGTTCACTAGCAAAACTAACAAAGGAAAAGACAGAAATAATCTGAATAAGAAATGAAATGGACAATGTCACAACAGAACCACACTAAAATAAAAAGGCTAACATTGGAATATTATGAAAAAATTATACTCAAATTAACATGAAAATCTAGAAGAAGTGGACAAATACTAAGAAATTCACAACATACCTACAGTGACACCAACTAAAATTGAACACCTGAACAGACCCATTACAAAAGAAGAAATTGAAAAGGTAATTAAACAACTTCCAGCCAAAACAAAGTACTGGTCCAGATGGTTTCATAAGTGAATTTTATCATACATTCAGAGAAGATCTGTCACCAATCCTACATAAACTATTTCAGAAATAGAAAAAGATGGAATTCTCCCAGACTCATTCTATAAAGCAAACATATCCTTGATACCAAAGCCAGGTAAAGACACCACCAAAATAGAAAACTTTAGTCCAATATCTCTCATGAACATTAATGCAAAAATTCTCAATAAAATCTTGGCCAATAGAATCTAACAATACATAAAAAAAAAATAATTCACAATGACCAAGTGGTATTCATATGAGGTATGCAAGGATGGGTAAGCATAAAAAAATCAATGTAATTCGTTATATTAACAAAACAAAGAGAAGAACCACACGATCCAATCAATTGATGCTGAAAAGACTTTTGACAAAAATCCAACACCTTTTTCTGGTTAAAATACTCAACTATTTTGAGGGAAATTTCTTCAAAATAGTAAAAAGTATATACACAAATTCGAGAGTTAACATTGTTCTCAATGGAGAGAGATTAAAGGCATTCCCCTTGAGAATAGGAACTAGGCAAGAATGCCCACTATCACCTCTCCTATTCAATATTGTATTGGAAGACTTAGCAATAGCAATAAGGCAAGAGAAGGAAATAAGTGGTATCCAAGTTGGTAAAGAGGAGGAAAAATTATCTCTCTATGCACATAATATGATAGTATACTCAGAAAACCTTATAGACTCAACAAGAAAACTAATGGACATAGTTGACCAATTCAGCAAAGTGACAAGATACAAGATCAACATACAAAAATCAATTGGATTTCTCTACAGTAACAAAGAGAATACAGACCTGGAGCTAATAAAAACAATACCCTTCACAATAGCTAGTCACAGGATTAAACATTTGGGCGTAAATCTAACCAGAAGCACAAAAGATCTATTCAAAAAAATTACAAAACAAGAAATAAAAAGATGCAAAAATAAATGAGTGGAAATCCAAAATCTCTGTAGATGTTCGTTTAAATTAATAAAATAATAATTTTTAAAAAACCACCTTCAGAAGTGGAAGAATATCCCTTGCTCATGGATAGGAAGATTCAATATTGTGAAAATGACAATAATTTCAAAGGCAATTTACACATTCAATGCAATCCCAATACAAATACCAATTCAATTCTTCAATGAGATGGAAGAGGCAATCTCCAATTTCATTTGAAATGGAAAGAAACCCTGAATAAGCAAAGCACTCCTTAAAAAGAGAAAGAGTTGGAAACAACCTAAGTGTCCATCAACAAAATAATGGATAGAGAAGCAAGGAACTCATGAAATATTTTTCAAAATAGGTGACCCTGGAGGACATTATACTGAGTGAAATATCTCAGACACAAAAAGACAAAAACTTTATAGTGCCACTGTTGTAAAACCAGACTGACATCAGGGTTGGGGAGGGGGGGAAGACTCAGAAAAAATGGGATAAATTGTGTATAATGCATTGAAACAGATGATGGAGAGACCTGTTTAAAAAGGATATATGATTAGGTTTTAGTGTCAAGACAGGAGTCCAGAACGAAGACTGCTTAGTGGAATGGACTTGGGGGGAGGGATTGTATAACAATGGAAGAATTTTTCTTTTACTTTGCAAAGAGGAGAATGAACTGGAGAGGAGGGGTGGGCCGGGGGGAAAAGTGCAACAAATAAATGAAAGGAAATCCAAATTCTGTAAATTTGTATTAAAATTCATAATAATAATAAATTTTTAAAAGAGAGAGAGAAATAAGGTAGGAGGCATCTGACTCCCTGTTTTCAAATCCTGCTACACTCCTGTGGTCATCAAGACAGCTTGGTAGTGGTACAGTGACAGATACATCAATTAATGGAATTGAATTGAGAATCAAGAAATCATCCCATCTACCTATAGTAAACTGATTTTTGACAAGGAGATGAAATCAGTTAAGTGTGGAAATGACAGCCTTTCTAATAAATGGTGTTGGCCAACTTGGAAAACTATCTGCAGAAAACTCAAGCAAGATCCATACCTCATTCCATACAACAAAACCAACTCAAAGTTAATCAAAGACCTAGGACTAAAACCAACGACTATCATAGTCATTAAAGAAAAGATTGGAAGAACTCTATAAACCTTAATCCACAACATAAACAGTCTTCTAAGCATCCTGGAAAATCTACAACCAGGAGAGGATACGATAGATGAATGGGACCTTCTAAGAATCAAATTCCTATGTACATCCAAAAACTTCTCCAACAGCGTAAAAAGGGAAGCCACAGACTGGGGGAAAATATTTGGTAATGGCATGTCAGACAAGGGACTTATATCTAAAAGATAAAGGTAATTAAACCAATTGAAAAATGGGTACAGGATATAAACAGACACTTCACCGAAGAAGAGATTTAGATGGCCAACAAACACATGAAGAAATGTTCAAAATCCCTAGCTCTAAGAGAGATGCAAATGAAAACAACTATGAGATATCATCTCACCCAAGTAAGAATAGCAAAATGTAACAGAACAGTAAACATCAAATGATGGCAAGATTGTGGAGAAAGTGGAACCCTTATTCACAGTTGGTGGGAGTGTACAATGGTGCAACCACTATGAAAGGTTGTATGGCGTTTTCTCAAAAAGTCAAAAAGTTGCAAATAGAAATACCATTTGACCCAGCAACTCCAATACTGGAAATTTACACTAAAGAAACCATAACCACCCCCCAAGCAGATATATGCAAGTCCATGTTTATTGCAGCTTTGTTCACAATAGCAAGGAGTTAGAAACAACCCAAGTGCCCATCAACATATGAATGGGTAGAGAAGCTCTGGTATATTCGCACAATGGAATATTGTGCTGCTCTGAAAAAAACAGGAACTCATGAAATACTATACAAAATGGGTGACCCTGGAGGACATTATGCTGAGTGAAATAGCTCAGTCACAAAAGGACAAATATTGAATAAGGCAACTATTATGAAAACAGGACTGACATCAGGGCTGAGGGAAAATTGAGAAAAGAGATAAATAATGTATACTGCATTGAAACAGATGAT
>NW_006399908.1:4222593-4229102 GCF_000299155.1 Elephantulus edwardii | reverse complement strand
TCCAAAAGCCAAATCACCAGTGATTGTACAGGAAAAAGTTGGGAAATCCCCTTCTGTTTGATTTACAGCCTCTGAAAAGCCACTGAAGGGTCAGTCAATTCTCACTCAGCAGAGCAGTAAATAGAATTGAACCAAGTCCTTTAAGACATATTAAGAAAGTCACAGTATAACAGAAATAAGTGTTCAGTTAAAAAAAATGAGAGAAATTTATTGCAGAGTCACTTTTAAACTGCTCTTGGTGCAGGTTAATGTGACTCATAAATGTAATGTGTAATTTAAGTAAGATTATTGTAAAGGTTTACATTACCATTGGGTGTCAAGCACTCGAAACTGCTCTAGCTGTGAGTATGGATGTTATGACTCTCCAGTCACGTGAAACCCTATTGGAGTATTTAAAGAAAAGAACAAGTACCTGTGGGCAGAGGGAAAGGCAGGGAGCCAGTGTCAACAAAAGAAGACAAAAAGCCTGCTGAGAAACCCATGTGGACATGAGAAAGAAAGGAAGTAGAAGCTGCCAATTGCTACTGTCATCACGACTTTCATCATGTGTGATGGTCTCATTTTAGGTAAATTTCTAAAAATCAGTTACAGTGGCTGGGAGTATAATGCCATAGCTAAAGGCCAAATACTGACTAATGTCCACAGCCAGAAATGACAAGTTTTTATTAGCATCATTAATTGTCCTCAGATCTTTCTTTTGTGAGGATAAAATATACAAATATGATTATGAAGGCAATTATTCATGGCTTTGAATTTCACAAGTATGTTTGAAATTCACTCTCTTGCCTATGATAGGAGTGACCCAGCTACAGTAATGTCATTTATGATCGAGGCACAAACTTCACTAAGGGGCAAAATCAAAGTTGATTCCTAAATGTTCTGATTTCTTTCCCTGTAAAACAGCCCCCTCCCCGCAATGATCTTCATTTACTGCAAAGTGGCCTTACATTCATGACATGTTTTACGTTTACATGGGAACTTAGGGAGGCATAGTATATAGAATGGAGCTCTAGACACCTTGTAAGAAGTTGCACTGCAAACCCAAAGACACATGGTGTGTATCCATCAGCTATTCCACAGAAGAAAGACAGACAACCTCCTGCTGCATCATATTCCTGCCTCTAAAAATCTGGGCATCAGATGTATTGATTCTGGCTCAATGGTACACAACAACAACATTATATAGAGAGTTTGACTGCTAACTCAACAGTGGCATTTCTATGGTAATTCAAATCCACCAGCAAGTTCAGAGAGAAAGATGGACCATCTTCTGAGGGACTAACAGCCTCTAAAAATCCAATGAAGGGTCAGATAGGAGTCAGTACTGACTTGACAACAACTAAGAGAGTGATTGAATGAGTGAGTAGAGATTTCTACATATGGCTGACCAGTCTCTACATTTATATCAAGAATACCTTTCCACATGTGAGTCTCCAAGACCTTGACTTTCTGGCACCACTGGTTTCATAATGGTATACACCGGCTCATGCTGGATCAATGACATTTTCTCTTCTGCGAGGTTAATGTTAGAAGCAGTCACTTATGTGGTTACTCTGAATTTTTAAGGGTTAATGGGTAGGGTAGGAAGTCATAAGTCATACTCATATTTGTAGTCACTATATGGAAGAGGAAAGAAAACTCGTCTTCGAAGAAACGAAGGTGAAGCAATCAGACCAAGAGGAGGAGAAACATATGGAGAAAGGGCAGGATCTCTGTCTCTAATACTTCAGCTCTGCGTCCACTGATGGCCCTTGAGTTTGATGAAATAAATCACTGTGAGTCCTAACCATTTCCACAATCATGATGGCTTTTAGTTATACTGTCAGGATTGGATAGTTATGGAACTATTTATTATGTGAACTTGTCCACAGTTAGAATCCATAGCTCATCTGTTCAATATTCTCAAACTTGAATAACCAGTTAACAGGGTTGAATCAAGAGCTCAGAATGCATACCCTTTTTTTTTTTTTTACAAAAGAAATGGTTTTTTTTTAAATTGGTTTACATATACGTTGTATTTTCAAAGTATATATACATGTATGTTGTATATGTATATTGGTTGCATGTTGTTGTTATCTTGTTATGCACCATCAAGTTGCTTGCGACTCATAGCGACCCTACGTTCAATAACCCTAAATTCTGTTCTGTCCTGTGCCAATCTCATTGTCTCTGACACACTCATCCTGATTACCCCAGTCACTGAATCAATCCATCTCCTAGAGGGCCTTCCCTCCTGCGCCTGCCCTACACCCTCCCAAACATGATGTCCTCCAAGGACTGGTCTCTCCTTACAACATGACCAAAGTATGTCAGATGAAGCCTCAGAATCCTTGCCTCCAAGAAGCATCCTGGTCTAACCCTTTCCAAGATGAATTTGTTTGTTTTCTTAGCAGTTCATGGTATCCTCAATACTCTTCTCCAACACCAAAGCTCAAAGGCATCAATTCTCCTTCTATCCTCCCCAGTCATTGTCCAACTCTCTGACATATAACATGTGATTGCAAAGATCATGGCCTGTATCAGGTGGACCTTAGTCTCCAGAGAGACACCATTGCTCTTGAGTACTTTAGAGAGGTCCCTAACAGCAGACTTTCCTGTCGCAATACGTCTTCTAATTTCCTGGCTGCTGGTGTGAAGAGTGTTGACTGTGGAGCCAAGCAGACTAAAGCTGTGAACAATCTCAATCTCTTCACCATCCATCCTGATGCTGCCAAATGGTCCAGTGATGAGAATCTTTGTCTTCGTGATACTGAGCCTCAATCCATATTGATGGCTGCAGTCCTTGACCCTCTGCAGCAAGAGCTTCAGGTCCTCCAAGCACGGTTGTGTCATCTGCGTAATGAAGATTGTTGATAGATCTTCCACCAATCCTGATGCCACATTTCTCCTCATAGAGCCCAGGCTCCTGGATGATCTGTTCTGCATACATGTTGAAAAGATATGGTTATAGGACGCATCCCTGGCGTATGCCCTTCCCAATTTTGAACCATGCAGTGTTTCCTTGCTCTGTTCTGACGTCTGCCTCTTGGTTCAAGTATAGGTTTTGCATTAACACGATCAAGTGTTCTGGGATTCCCATTCTTCTCAGAGTCAGCCACAGTTTGTTATGATCCACACAGTCAAACGCCTTTGCATAATCAATGAAGCACATAAGACATTCCTTTGGTACTCCCTGCTTTCAGCCAAGATCCATCTAACATTAGCTACAATATCCCTAGGACCACGACCTTCTAAACCCAGTCTGGACTTCTGGCCGTTCTCTGCTAATGTGCTGTTCCAGTCGTTTTTGGATAATCTTCAGCAGAATCTTGCTTACATGTGAAACCAATGATATTGTTCTATAGCTGGTTGCATATAGGTTGTATACATACATATTTTGAGTTTTCTTCAGGTGCATTGTGTTTTATAAAATCATTTAGATACACTGTTGTTGAATATGATCAAGTATGTTACATTTTGTAATTAATTACTTTTGATCCATGTATATTTTCATCCTGTCTTTTCAAGTCCCAACTGGATTTTCACTTCTGCTCACTAATATCTTCTATACTAGAGATCTCATCCTTCTCCTATTTCTGGCTTCCTTTTCTTCTTCCCTTCTCTTTTTGTTTTCTCGGCGTTGTTTTGGATTTTTTTTAAGCTCCTCCTGATTTTTGACTGTAGTGTCTTGTAATTCTTCAAGTTTGCTTTTCATCCATTGAAAACATTCAGTCATCTTTATTTTTAAATTCTGCATCAGAGAGTTCCACCAGACTTTCTGGCTTCCTGAAATCCATTGCTACTGTGTCATTTTGGGGGGTGGATATCTTGGTTTGGGCTTGCATGGTGAGTGAGGTACCCTGCTTCTTTTGAGACATTGATGTGGAAGAGTTTTTTAAAACTAAGGTGATAGTTGGTTCTTGGTTTAACATCTCTACTTCTCTATCAAGATGTCCAGTACCACCCTGTTGCTTGAGTTGGCGGGACCAATGTGGTAAGGCCAAACAGCTGTTTGTAGTCTAAAGAAACTAAATCTCCAATGTTGGACAACTTTTTCAGGTGAGGTTGATAAATGCTATAATTTGGTATATGTGTTTTTCTTCTTTTGTGTGGTGTTTTTGTTTCTTTTTAAGTCCTGGCCCGAGGGCTGAAAGCCTGAAGGCCCCAAAATTCAAAGCTGTCTGGGCACGCAGACTTCTGGGACGGGGGAACTGATGTGATATCTGAGGACAGGGTGTGGGTCAAAGATAAAGGACTGTGTCCCAGTTCAAATCCACTCCCTCTCTCCACTGCATCTGCATGCGGCAGCTCCTCTTGCTAGCTCCCTCTTTTTGAATGCTTATGTTGCTGTTGATTACCTTCGAGTCAAGCATGACTCACAGCCATTCTATGAACAAAAGGCCTGAAGCCTTTCTGTAACTATTGGCATTTATCAAAGTTCACAGAGTTTCCAGAGGCATGCTGTTTAGGAAGTGCCACTCCAGTTTGAACGTTTATACTTATCTGTGATTGAAGTTGTTTTAGCACACATTGAACCCATTCTGACTCACAGTGATTCAATACACAAAAGGCAAAATGCTGTTTTATGCCATCCCCTCAAGCTTATCACTACAGTCACTGTGTTAGTCCATGTCCTTGTGAATCTTCCTGTTTTTGCTGATCCTACTTCTGGCCAATTGGCAGCATCAGCATGGATGGTGAAGAGATTCAGATATTTAAGTTTTCATTTACTTGGCTCCACAGTCAACACTCTTGGTAACAGCAGTCAGGAAATCAGGAGATGAATTACATTGGGAAAGTCAGCTGTGAGGGACCTTTCAAGAGTACTGTAGAGCAACGATGTCAGGCTGGAGACTAAGGTGCGCCTGATCTGGGCTATAGTCTTCGCAATTACGTGTTATGCATCAGAGAGTTGGACAGTGAATAGGGCTGATAGAAAGAGGATTGATGCCTTTGAGCTGTGGTGCTGGAGACGAGTGTTGAATATACCATCGACTGGTAGGAGAACAAACAGGTTTGTCCTGGAGAGGGTGAAGCCAGAGTGTTCCCTAGAGTCAAGGATTCTGAAACTTCATCTGACATATTTTGGGCATGTTGCAAGGAGGGACTGGTCCTTGGAGAGGGACATCATGTTTGGCAGAATGGAGGGGAGGTGAAGGAGAGGAAGACCTTCGATGAGATGGATTGATTCTGTGACTGGAGCAGTGGGAATAAGTGCATTTGAGATGGCTAGGTTGGCACAGGATAGAACAGCATTTAGAGCTCTTATACATAGGGTCGCTATGAGTCACAAGCGACTTGATGGCACATAACAACAACAACAACAACAACAACTTCTCCCAGTGTGATGCCCTTCTTCAGGGACTATTCACTCTTGGTGACATGACCAAAGCACATGAGGTGAAATCTCACTCTCCTCACTCCTCGGGAACATTTTTCTTCCAAGATTTATTTGTTCTTCTGGCAGGCTACATTATATTCAATATTCTTTGCCAATATTGTATTACAAGTGTATCAGGTCTTCTGTCTTTTTTACTCATGTCCAGTTTTTCACGTGTGTATGAGGCGATTAAAAAGACTATGGTTTTAATAATGCACACTTTAGTTGTAAAATGATGTCTTTACCTATTTAAAATTTTAAAGAAGTCTTTTTTTTTTTAAGTAGATTTGCCTATTTGAGATCTTGACTGTTACTTCAATGGGCATTCATTATTGATCCGAGTAGAATTAAATTTCTAAAACCACCAATCTCTTCTCTGATTACGGTAATGCTTTTAGTCTAGCTATGAGGATTTTTATTTTGTTGAGATGCTATTTTTCCCAAAGCTGTAGTCTTTGATTCTAATCGGTAAGTGCTTCCTAACATCTCTGACAATGGCAAGCAAATTAATATTATCTGAATATCACAGGTTGTCAATGTTAGTAAATGTTCTTAGTAGCGACCTCAATCTTTATTTCCTCTATAGATCCTGGAAAGTACAAAGATCCTATTAACGCTTATGAAATATGCTAAAAAAATTCATCTGCCTCTCCTTGCAAGTGTGTTAGCAATCTCTGATTTACTTACAGCTGAAAGGCTACTTATAAAAACTTGCAAAATTCCCTGAAATATTCTCTTTTAACAAACACACAAAGAACACCATCAGTTAAGCTAAGCTTTCTATATTTATTATACCTTGCTATTGTAGTTGGTTTTTTGTTCCTTTTTACTATGCTTTTCACTATGACTTTCTTCACATTTTTTAATTTTTGAGTTTTTTATTGGTTTTTATGCATTAGTTTTTGTACATTGTGTTTTATTCATGCATATTGTTTCTTCTACAATCTTTCATTTGCATTGCATTTCATTTAATCATTCACATACATTAATTATTGTTCATCTATGCCTGTTATTAACCTGTCTTTTCAGGTCTCCATTTAAACTTTCTTATTTCTTCACACATACACCCCTCCATCCACTGAAGTCTTCTATTCTAATGATTTCCAAATTTTATATACCATTCCCCTTTTACTTTTTACTTTTTACTTTT
>NW_006399908.1:4220686-4222418 GCF_000299155.1 Elephantulus edwardii | reverse complement strand
ATATATATCGTACTAATGAGCTCTGGTGGCCTAGTCGTAAGAAACTGTGCTGCAATACCAAAGGCACGCAGTTCAAAGCGACCAGCTGCTCTGTGGGAGAAGGATAGGTAATCTCCTTCCATGCAATTAATTCACTGCCTCTGAAAATCTGCTGGCAGGTCAGCTATGGTTTGGTTCCAACTCTACGGTACACAACAAATAGTTAGCCTTCTATTTTTTATAATAAGAGTCTTACGTATTATCCACCCTTATGAAACTGAGGTGGTTCATTCAATATAATGCTCTCTAGAATTATATTCCCATTTGATACAATATTTTATGAAATTATTGTTCCTTACTGCAGCCTGCATAGTTCTCCTTATATGAATGCATCACAGTTTTTCAATCTATATATTATTTGTTTATGGGCATTTGGGCTGTTCCATTTCCTTGCCATTGTCAATAACACTGGATGAACACAGGTATACATAACTCTATACTGTCTCACTTCTAATTTCTTTGGGGTATATTCCCAGCAGTGGAATTGCTGGGTCATATGTGATTTCTATGTTTAGATTTTTAAGAAAATTCCAACCTACAATCTCCTCAGCAGTGTGTGGCAGTTCCAATCTCACCACATCCTCTCCAACATTTTGACTATACTGAATCTTCTTGTCTGCGAACAGGGAATATTTTTCTAATTAGTTGGGTTTTTAATTGTTTCTTTTTTCATTTTTTTAAATTGTTTTTTTCTTAATTGTTTCTTATAGTAGTGTTTTGTAGCATACCTTACAGAGGTCTTTTGTTTCTCTAGTTAAATTTATCCCCAAGTATTTCATCCTGTGGTTGGTATCTATAAGTGGTATTATTTTCTTGGTTTCCTTTTCTGTGTTTCTTTTCTTCGTTGTTGTAGAGAAATCCTACTGATACTCGTATGTTGATCTTGGATCCTATCACTTTGCTAAATTTATCAACTGAGTATATAAGGGCTTTTTATTGTTGTTGTTGTTGAGTCTTTGGGGTTTGCAGTGTACAGTCTCATATCATCTGCATATAGAGACAGATTTACCACCTCTTTGCTGATCCGAACGTCTCATTTCTTTTTCTTGTCATATTCCCTTAGCAAAGTACTTCCAATACAGCAATGAATAGGAGTAATGATAGTTGACATCCTTGTATTTGGCCTCTTCAGAATGGTTATTCCTTTATTCTTTCTCCATTGAGAATGATGTAGACACTTGGTTTTGTATATATACTATTGACTATGGTGAGGAAACTCTTTTCTATTCCTATATTGTTGAGTGTTTTAATAAGGAAGAAGTGCTGGATTTTGTCAAAGGCTTTTTCTGCATCAATTGGTAGGATCATGTGGTTCTTGTTTTCTGTTTTGTTATGTGATGAATTATGTTGATTGTTTTTCATATGTTGGACCACACTTTCCTACCTGTTAAAAATTCCACTTGGTGGTGATTAATTATTTGTTTATACTCTTGGATTCTATTGGCCAGGATTTTTTTAACGAATTTTTCTGCCTATGTTCATAAGAGATATTAGTCTATTGCTTTCTTTTTTTGTAATGCCTTTGGCTGGTATTGGTTTAGTATTAAGCTGTTTTAATGAATTACTTTTGAGATTATTTAAGTAGATTTGGTAATAGTTCTCCTTCTTTGAATATTTGGTAGAAATCACCCATGAAGCAAACTGGACCAGTATTTTTTTTCTTCTTTTTTTAATTAAATTTTATTAATTTTAA
>NW_006399908.1:4214472-4218376 GCF_000299155.1 Elephantulus edwardii | reverse complement strand
TTGCTTGCTGTTCTGTTAAATTTTGCTATTTTGACTGGGGTGAGATTGTGAAGAGTCTTTTAATAATCTTTTCAATTAATTATTTTGTGATGAGTCTGCTCAAGTTTTCTACATCTGTCTGTGTCAATCTAAGTAGGGTGTAGATTTCTAGGAATTTGTCCATTTACTCTGTTGTTGTTATGTGCAGTTGAGTCACTTGCAACTCATAAGAGACCCTATGTACAAAAGTCTTGAACCCTACTCTGTCCTTAGCTAACCTTATCATCTCTTACACCCCAACCCCCATTACCCCAGTCACTGAGTCAATTGATCTCATCAAGGGTCTTTATCTCTTGCACTGTCCCTCCACCCTCCCAACCATGATGTCCCTCTCCAAGGACTGGTTCCTCTAGGTTTTCAAATTTTCAGAGTTTAACTTTTTATAATAGTCTATTATTATTAATTTAATTTCACCTGATTCTATCATGCTGTAATTTTTTTTTTCATTTACTTGAGGTATTTGTTTTTTCTATTTCTTTTCTTTTGATGGATTTGCCAGTGGTTTGTTTATTTTATTGACTCTTTCTGAAAATCAGCTCCTGGTCTTGTTGATGGTTGCAATTGTTTTTCTGTTTCCTATCCCATTGATTTCAACCCTCGTTTTTTAAATTTCCTTTCTTCTAGAGGCTGTGGGATTAGATTGTTGTTCTTTTTCTATTTGATGAAGGTAGTGAGTCATTAATTTTGCTCCTTCCTTCCTTTATTATGTGTTTGTCTATTGCTATGAAATTTCCCCTGAAGACCACCTTAACTATATTTCAGCAGTGTTAATATGTTGTGTTTTCATTTTCATTTGTTTTGAGAAATTTTGTATTTTGTTTTTTCTAAAGCCCACTAGTGCTCAAGCAGGTCGTTATTTTGCTTTCAACTGGGTGATTTCATCATGTTGTTAATTTCTAGTTTTATGGCATTGTTGTCTGAGAAGATACTCTGTATTATTTCAATGTTCTTTTTTAAAAAAAACTACTATATATCATGGGAGAGGCTGGAAAGGATTATGTTAAAAAAAAGTAAAATAGGTCCTAAAAAACCAAAATATAACCTTGAGTCTATCTCATCTGGTTTTAAAAACTATTTCAAGAATAATAATTGAAGACCAGTTGAGCTGTGGGATGATATCAAGGTTATTATCCATGAATAAAGCAAAATATTACAAAGAGGGAAAAGAAAGACTAAAATGAATGTTGAAAAATATTCTGGAAATTGTGCTAGAACATGTTGTTTTTGTTGTTAAGTGTTGTCGAGTTGTAGGTGACTCATAGTGTCCCTAGGAACAAAAGACCTGGACGAGGTCCAAAAAAGTAAAAGAAATGAACAGAAGATTTCAAAGAGCAGCATGAGAAGACAAACTTAATCATTATCACAAAATGTACTAGGACCTGAAGTTAGATAATCAATAAAAAATAAATACTCTGCATTCCTCAAACTGAAAGAACTGAAAAACAAATTCAAATCTTGAGATTCAATACTGAGGAGTCTGCGGGGAATAATCTTGAATGATGCAAGAATTATCAAAAGAAGATAGAAGGATAATATAAAATAATTGTACTAAAAAGAATTGGTACACACTGATCCATTTCAGAAAGTAATGTATGATCAAGAGTCAATGATAAGGAAGATCAAGCTGCCCTGAAATCATCAGCAAAAAATAAGACACCAGGAGTTGGTGGAATATCTATTGACATGTTTCAACAAACAGATGCATCCCTGGGCATGTTCACTGATCTATGTCAAGAAATTTGAAAAACAGTTACCTGGCCAACTGACTAGAAGAAATCTATATTTGTTCTCCTTCCCTAAAATGGTGATTTAAAAATAATGTGAAAACTACTGAACAATGTCATTAATAGCTAATGCGAGTAAAATCTTGTTGAAGATTTTAAAAGATAAATTGGAACAGCGCATAGACATGGAACTGACAGAAATTCAAGTTAAAATCAGAAAAAAAGCCATGAAACAATGGATAATATTGCTGATGTCAAATGGACCTTGGTTAAAAGCAGAGAATAGCAGAAAGCCATTAATCTATGTTTTACTGACTATGCAAAAGTGTTTGAGTGTATCTATTATAACAAATTATAAGTAATATTGAAAAGAATGAGATTCCCAGAACATTTAATTGTGTACACACAAAAGTTATACAAAGATGAAAAAGGCATTGTAAAAACAGAAGAAAGGAACATTGCATGGTTTCAAATCAGAAAAAGTGTGTATCAGGGTTGCATTTTGTCTCCACACATAAAATCTGTATACTGATAAAATCATTTGAGAAGCTAAATAGTCTGAAGAATAATGTAGCATCAAAATTGGATAAAGACTCAACCTGCATTGTGTAAACAACACAGTTTTGCTTGTTGAAAATAAACAGGATTCGAAACACTTGATTTCTTGACTGCTAATTCCAAGGATGTTATCTGTGATTCATTGACTATGCAAAGTCATTTGACTGTGTGGACCACAACAAACAGTGGCTAACTCTGAGAAGAATAGGAATCTCAGAACACTAGATTGTGTTCATGACAAATCTATACTTGGACCAGGAGGTAGTCATCAGAACAGAGCAAGGAAGCACTGTATGGTTCAAAACCAGGAAGAATGTACCCAGGGATATGTCCTATCTCCATGCCTTTTCAATCTATATACAGAACAGATTATATGAAAACTGGGCTCTATGGGGAAGAATGTGACATCAAGATTGGAGGAAGACTCATCAACAACCTACATTATGCAGATGACACAACCTTGCTTTCTAAAACTGAGAAAGACCTGAAGCACTTGCTGCAGAAGGTCAAGGACTGCAGCTTCTAGTATAAATTGAAGTTCAACATCAAGAAAACAAAGCTCCACAACCAGGAAATCAAAAGACAAATTGCATTGGGAAAGTCTGCTTTCAGGGACCTCTCCAGAGTACTGAAGAACAATCATGTCATTTTGGAGACTAGGGAGCACCTGATCCAGGCAATGGTCTTCACAATTACTTACTATGCATCAGAAAGCTGGACAATGATTAGGGCTGATAGAAGGAAAACTGATGCCTTTGAGATGTGCTGCTGGAGAGTATTGAATATACCATGGACTGCTAGGAGAACAAACAAGTTCATCCTAGAGAGGGTGAGACTAGGCTGCTCCTTGGAGGCAAGGATTCTGAAACTTTGCCTGACATACGTTGGGCATGTTGCTAGGAGGGACCAGTACTTAGAGAGGGACATCATGTTTGGGAGAGTGAGGGGCAGCACAAGAGAAGAAAGATCCTTGATGAGACGGATTGACTCAGAGACTGGGATAATAGGCATAGATGTGTCAGAGACAATGAGGTTGGTTTAGGATATAGCAGCATAGAGAAAGGTTCAGAGCTTTTTTTACATAGGGTTGTGATGAGTCGCAAGTGACTCAACAGCACATAACAACAACAAACATCAATGATATTGACTGTGGATACAAATAAGATGAAATTATTGACAACATTAATCTTGCCTCCATCAATGGTGATGTGGCCCATTGGCCCACTGGTGATACTTTTTGTTTTCTTTATATTGAGATGTAACCTATATTAAAAGCTATAGTTTTTGATCTTCTGCAGCAAATTCTTCAAGTCCTCTTCACTTTCAGCAAGCAATGCTGTATTATCTGCATAGCATATAGGTCGTTGATGAATCTTCCTCCAATCCTGATGCCACATTCTTCTTCTTTAAGTCCAGATTCCCATATGACTTGTTCAATATACAGATTCAATAAGTATGGAGAAAGGGTACAACCTCAATGCACACCTTTGTAGATTTTAGACCATGCAGTGTTCCCTTGCTTTGTTTGGACAAAAGCCTCTTGGTCTAAGTATAGGTTTCCCATCATCATAATTTTTTTTTTT
>NW_006399908.1:4212565-4213841 GCF_000299155.1 Elephantulus edwardii | reverse complement strand
CCCCAGGTCCCCTCCACCATGCAGCCCTTGCTCTAGTCTCCTGTGATGACAGAAATACCCAGTTACATCTCTCTTTTAAACGGTCATCATAATTAAGTGTCCTGGGATTCCCATTCTTCTCAATGTCAACCATTTTTAAAATTTTTATTTTAATAAAAATTTTCAGAATAGTTGGATTTTCATTCTTTCATTGTTGTAGTTTTCTTTTCTCCCACCACACCTCTCCTCCAGTCTTCTTTGCAATGGACCTCTTATTCTGGCCTGTTGTCATACAAATAATGCCTGATCATATATTCCTTTTAAACAGCTTTTTCCTTCATCTATTCCAATGCAGTGTTCATTATCTGTCTCCTCTTTTCCTAGTTTTCCGCAAACCCCCCTCCCATGCCAGTCCTTTCTTATAATAGTGATATTATACAGCATGTGTCCTTTTGTGACTGAGATAGTTCACTCAGCATAATGTCCTCCAGGGTCACCCATGTTATGTAATTTTTAAAAAAATTCCTTCTTTTTTCAGTGTTACATAATATCCCATTGTGTGAATGTACCATAGTTTTTATAGCCATTCATTTGTTGATGATAGGCACTTGGGTTGCTTCCATCTCTTTGCCATTAATTTTTTATGATACACACAATCAAATACCTTTGCATAGTTAATGAAATACAAATAGATGTCCTTCACATATTATCTGATTTCCACCAAAGTCATTCTTGTATCAACAATGATATTCCCTGTGTCATGGCATCTTCTAAATCCAGCTTGAATTCCTGGCAGTTTCCTGTAGATGTACGGTTTTAGCTGTTTTTTAATAATCTCTAGCAAGGTTTTTCTTGCATGTGATATTAATGATAATCTCCACATTCAGTTGAATTACCAGATTAAGACAGACTAAGAGTTTGGATACCTACTTCTGAAACAAGAGATGTTCAATCACTCTATGAACAATAATATAACACTACAGATACGGTGCTGGATTGGAAGAGAATCAAAACAAGGAACAGATGCAAGTATCCATTAATAATTAGAACATGGAATTGATGAAATATTATGAATATTAGTTCTCCTAAATGAAATGGAACGCAGAAAGATTGACATTCTAGACATTAATAGACCACTTTGAATTATACAATCATATGATGCAATACACTGAAAACAAAAAAAAAAATTAAGGAAGAATAATGTTACTTTCATAATCACAATGATGGTTTAAAGATCTATCTTCACGCCGCCGCCAGCCGGGGGAACGCACCCCGCCGCCTGCCGGGGGGAACGCAC
>NW_006399908.1:4201686-4206667 GCF_000299155.1 Elephantulus edwardii | reverse complement strand
AAAGAGGAGGAAAGAGAGGATTCCTACCAAATTTTACAGTCTGAAATAGATTGAACATGAAATAAAGATTAATTAATAATGATTGGTGACTAGAACACAAAAGTTGAAAACAAAGGACTGTTAGTGAGATATTTTGGAATAATAGATTACAGTTGGGAGAAAGATGGGCAATCTTCTGTTGTGTGATTCACTGCCTTTTAAACCGTCCAAAGGGTCGGCTGTGGGTAGGTTCCACAGAGCTCATACTGTAAATATAATCTTATATGTACTTTTGTTGCTGTAATTATTAGGTGTCATTGAGTTGCTTACAATTTGTAACAACCCTGTGAACAACTTATCAGCACTATTCTACACTACCCTCAAAATCTCTAATATGCTTAGAGGTCCATGGTTGTAGTCATTGTGTCAGTCTATTTTCTTGAGGGTCTTTTCTCTTGCTGATCTACCACTTTTCCAGGTTCATATCTTCTTCCAAGGACTGTCCCTTCCTGAAGATATTCCCAAAGTATGGAAGACAGCATTTCAATATTCTTCCCCCTAAGGAGCACCCTAGTTGCACTTCATCTAGGATATACTTGCTCATACCTTTATCAGTCTTTGGGATAGTCAGTACCATTCTCTAACGCCACAATTTAAAGACATTTCTTCTGTCAGCACATAAAACTCTTTTAAACCAAAAATGTTGTATAACTCACTTTAGTTTTATCTTCACTTTTAGATGCTTGGTCTGACACTGAATCTACAAGGTCTCTGAGTCTGTCTATACTGACATTACCCTATGGGTCTTAATTAAACTCTCTGGGGCATAGACAAACCTACAAATAAATATACATTTAAAGTAGCAATTTCCTGCAGTAGAGCAATTTTCTTTTTTTTACTCTCACTGCTGTGAAGTCAGAATTGAATCACAGCTGATTCTCTAGTGGATAATCGGAGGCCATCAATCAGGGGAGGACTGTCCATCTTTCTCTCTTTGAGTCACTGGTGGATTTGAACCACCAGATAAGCATCACCTTCGAGTTAACAGCACAACTCTCATAAATTCTGTCACCAGAGCAACAAACCATGTGCAAACTCTTACTGTCATAAATGAGATTACTGTTAACATAATCTTATTTTTAGCACTTATTGCTGTAAATATGAAGATTTAGAGGATTAATATTTAGTTTATAAAGTCATTTACTAGTTTCCTATTTGACATACTTGGTGTCTTATGAATTCCTTACCAAAGTAATTTTCTTTTCTTGTAAATTAGAACTTATTCTTGACCCAGCATGGAACAAATTAGCTGGAACTAACCTACATAGTTTTGCCCTGAGAGCTAGTCTCTTCTTTTCCTGGAGTATTTATATTTAGCAAACTACATTTCTCCTTGTCAGTATTACATGTGACAATATGCTACCAGGAAGAACACAACGAAAACTGTCAAAATAGGCCACAGACAGCGTATTTGGGTGACAGGGCAAATCCAGGTTGACAGACTGTGATAACAAAAGCAATGCAGTCAAAGGGCCAAGGGGCAGCTATTTCAACACCCAACGGACTTGAGCGTGAATGTGGCACAAGGCAATTCTTTCACGTCTCAGGGAACCCAGAATTGTGAAAGCGTGTTTGTGATGGTCCGACGTGGCAATTTTTTATGGGTATAATTTCAAAGATGCCTCATGGTACTGTATAAAGTAAGCAGTGACTGAACGACAGGAAGTGAGGTGCGTATGAAACAACAGGAGATGTTACACACAAAGGCCAGTGCAAAGGCTGTGGCTCCTGACTTTGTCTTGCATTCACTTCTGCAAGGAAAATCAGTTCATGTGCAAGCAAGCATTTTACCCTGGAGTTTTACTTTTGCTTAGTTCTTATCATGTCTTTTGCTTTGGAAACCAAAGAGGAGCAATAAACAGTCCTGCCATGGAGGAACAATAAACAGTCCTATCTACTGGAAATCTTCCCTTCTACCCCCTTTTTTATGTCCTTCAGAAATTCTGGAGCAGCAGCCTTTGTTCTTGGTTAATGAAAATGAATCTTCTCAGGAAATTTCAGCGAAATTGATCACCAAAGTGTTTGAACATAGATAGAAAGGATTTACATGCTAATGCCTAGAGGATCTGCCCTCACAGAGAAGAAACTCCACTCCAGCCAAGCAGAGATTGGAACCTGATAAAAAAGGGAACTTCACAAGAAAGTGCTGTGAGACTCACTGTCCTCCCATCAGAAGGACTGCTCCCCACTTCTCTTGGGGAAGCAAATAACTTACAGGAGGGAAAAGAGGCAGAAAGTGTCCTGTACATTGTCACGTCTGCTGTCAGTATCACCAGGCTGCACAGGAACCCCTGCTCAGCCTACTCTGCCTGGGAGACCCTAGCTTAAATGAGAAATCATTCCACTCAGTGTTTTTTCACAGGCCTGGGGCTTCACAGAGCTTATCACTAAAGATACCAGATGCTCACTTAACCCCTTATCTCTGAGCTCTCTGTAAGCACTGAAGGGGTTGACCATCAAATAGCATTAAACATATAATCACTGTGCAATTATCTGGCCTGTCAGACCTCCAGTCACTCAATCATTAGAGTCAGCTTTATACCTGAATTCAAAAATAAAAGGTCTCCAAATGCCAATAACAGCATTATTCACATTCTAAGGAGGAGGGACTGTTCTTTGACTAGAAACTATTTCTTGAATATTGCATATAAATGAAGGTCAGTGATTGTTAAGTTAGGTTATCTTTCCTCTGATCATATCCATTGTGCCCTAATAGAGGAATGAATGTTGCAAATACAAAGGCTGATGAAACAGAACCAATGAAAGGAGGAATAAATAGTGTCTGAGAACAAAAAGGAAAAGAGAACAAATTTAGTAAGTTTGGTTCCAGAACCACACGTTCTGAGCTCAAATCTCTGGACTAATAGGTTAGGAATTGTACAACCAGCTCAAAGCCAGGCAGTTCAAATCCAATGGAGTTCTCTCTACAGGAGAAAAGGGGTCCATCTCATCCCGTGTGATTAAACTGCTGGAGATTCAATTAAGGGTCAGTTCTGACTCACTGCCACATAACAACAAAAACAATCATATGAAGTAACCAGGCTGTTTTACGTCTCCATGCCTCATAGTTTAGATATCTAGAATGTGGTCATAATTGTAGTTAGAATATGTCCCATTGGATGTTGTCAAAACTAAATTGAATTCATAACTGTGAAGTGCCTAGAAATTCATTTGTCACAGAATGGGTTCCAGAGAATTTGTTCTCTGTCAGTGAAGGTATGAATAAGACAGTGCAGTGCTTAGGACCATTTAAGTCAGAGGAAAGGGGTTTGCCGGTTGTGTTTGGTAGTCTTTTGTAATGGCTCATTTTCCTCTTAATATTTAGCGATCATGTTCGTGATCTGTTACTAGCCATCTGTTGCTATTTCACTGAATCTTGTTTTAATTGCAAATATTTAATTTCTTTTCAATTGTTTTGTTATTTAATAGATGTGCTAAGAATAAAAAAGAAAATATTTTTTAAAAGCAAACAAAATGGAACTCTGGTGATATAATGTCGCATTTTGTACTGGTAAAAAGTAATCAGAAAATATTAATTATATATTGTACTAGTAAAGCTGGATCTTTGTGTAGGTAAACAACTGGATGAACTTTTTCTTCATGTAGGACAAGCAACAGACCCTGCATGGTCTGAGAAAGAAAAAGAGATGAAATCACAAAGAGAAAGAGAAAGGTTCTGTAAAGTGAAAGGGATGTTGATTTTCCACAGGTAGTCTGGAGACTAAGGTGTGCCTGATATAGGCCATGGTCTTTGCAATTACTTGCTATGTATCAGAGAGCTGGACAATGGTTGGGGATGATAGAAGGAGAATTGATGCCTTTGCACTGTGTTGCTGGAGAGGAGTATTGAGTATACTTTAGAATGCTAAGAAAACAAACAGATTCATCGTGGAAACAGTGAAACCAGGCTTCTCCTTGGAGGTAAGAATTCTGAAGCTTCATCTGACATACTTTGGACATGTTGCAAGGAGGGACCAGTCCTTGGAGAGGGACGTCATGCTTGGGAGGGTGGTGGGACAGTGCAAGAGAGGAAGACTCTCTATGAGAATGATTGATTCAGTGACTGGAGTAATGGGGGCAGGTGTGTAAGAGACAGTAAGTTTGACACAGGATAGAGCAGGGTTTAGGTCTACTGTACATGAGTTGCAGGTGACTTGATGACACATAACAAAAACAATCCAGAAGCGAGATTATGAGGTTATGGATAAAAGAGAGCAGAGAAATGTACCAATGGTTAGAACAACATGGTGTCCAACTGGGATTTAGTGGAAGACAAAACAAGTAAGAAATTTATCAGGTTGAGTATCTTAGGTATCTAGTGCAGTTATCACAGAAATATCACAAGTAAATGGTTCTGACAGAAATTTATATTTAAGAGTCCAGAAGCCTGAATTTAAAGTAAAGTGCTATTTATTTTTAGCAAAAGGTCTCTAACTGCTTTCAACATCTGTGGACCTAGTACTTCTGCAAGATATACATATATATGTTGCCCTTTCCCTTAATAGAAGACGTTCCAAGAGCCAGAACTGGAGTCCTGAGTTCCACACCTGTCCTGGCTTGAGGGTCTTCCTCTCTTTCACATACCTTACACCTTTCCAAGCATGATGTCCTTTTTTAAAGAATAGCCTCTCCGAGCAATGTGCCCAAAGTATGTGATGCAATGCTTTACTATCTTTGCCTCAAAGTAACACTCTGGCTGCTCCTTCCCCAAGACATAGTTGTTGTTGTTGTTGTTGTTGTTTTTGGTAGTCCATGGGATAGTCAGTACTCCTTTCCAACACCACGACACCACAGCATTAATTCTTATTCTGTCATCGTTGTTCATTTCTCAGTTTTCAGATGCACAGCAACTGATAAAAAACATCATGACCTGAACCAGACACGTCCTAATTCTCAAACTAGCATCACTTCCCCTCAATAATTTGGAGAGATTTCTAACTGC
>NW_006399908.1:4199915-4201181 GCF_000299155.1 Elephantulus edwardii | reverse complement strand
CAATGACTAGATATGATACCTTTGAGCAGTGGTGCTGGAGAAGAGTATTGAATATATCATGGACTGCTGGATAACAAACAGATTTGTTCTAGAAAGGGTGAAACCAGGCAGCTTTTTGGAGGCAAGGATTCTGAGGCTTCATCTGACATACTTTGAGCATGTTGCAAGGGGGGACCAGTCCTTGGAGAGGGACATCATGCTTGGAAGGGGCAGGGGGAGAGAAAGGAAGAACCTCAATAAAATGGAGACAATAAGGTTGGCACAGGATAGAGCAGGTTTCAGGGCTGGTGTACATAGAGTCACTATGAGTCACAAGTGACTCAATGGCACTAACAATAATAGTGTCCCCTTGCTCTATTTGCACAACAGCCTCTTGGTCTAAATATAGGTTTCACATGAGAAAAATTATGTGTTATTGTACTCCCATTTTTCTCAATGTGAATCATAGCTTTTTATAATCAACATAGGTAAATGCCTTTGACTAGTGAATAAAACATAAATAGGCATTCTTCTATTATTCTTTATTTTCAGCCAGGATTCATCTGATGTACGCAATGATATCCCCAATGTTACCACCTCTCCTAAATCCTGCTTGAACGTCTGGCAGTGCCCTGTCTGTGTCCTGTTCTGGAGGTTTTGAATGATCTTGCACGGGATATTAATGATGTTGTTTGTTATTTTCCACTTGTGTTCCGTGTGAGAAATGCATAGCAGGTTCCACTCATCTGTGGGTCGCTGCTGAAATACACTACTCTGATCACATTTTCACTGACCTGGTGAGGTGGCCGGAATGGAGTGGGGGTGAGGGGAAGCATCCTGTCACCAAGCTGGGGAACGTGGAGAGTTATAAAAAGAGGAAGACCTTCAATAAGATGGACTGAAACAACAAGCCTACTACAATAGACTTGAGCATGCCAGAGTTTGTAAAGATGGTATGAGATAGAGAAAGGCTCAGGTCTGTTGTTGATAGTATTGCTACTAGTTGTAGTCAATATGACCGCATCTAGCAGCATAACAACATTCACCTTTAATTCCATCATAAGTGATTAACTCATTACTGCAATTATTATAGAACTGCTACATTATATCACTATCCAAAATACAGTGAAAAAATGGCTCACTTAGCTAAATACATATACGGGAGATACAAAATTTCATCTGTAACAATGTTGCTGTTGTTATGTGCCGTCCAGTTTCTTGCGACTCATAGCAACCTTATGTACAAGAGCCCTAAACACTATTCTATCCTGTGCCAACCTCGCCGTC
>NW_006399908.1:4166552-4197305 GCF_000299155.1 Elephantulus edwardii | reverse complement strand
GAGGATAGAAGGAGAATTGATGCCTTTGAGCTGTGGTGCTGGAGAAGAGTATTGAATGTACCATGGACTGCCAAGAAAACAAAAAGATTCATCCTGAATAGGGTTAAACCAAGCTACTTCTTGAAGGCAAGGATTCTGGGGCTTCATCTGACATACTTTGGGCATGTTGCAAGGAGGGACAGGCCCTTGGAGAGGCACATCATGCTTGGGAGGGTGGAGGGGCGGCGCAAAAGGAGAAGACCCTCTATGAGATGGATTGATTCAGTGACTGGGGTAATCAGGACGGGCGTGTCAGAGACAGTGCATTTGGCACAGGATAGAGCAGGGTTTAGGGCTGTTGTACATAGGGTCTCTGTGAGTCGTAAATGACTCGAGGGCACATAACAACAACAACAACATAACAAAGTAAAAAAAAAAATCACCTGGGGTGTTGAACTCTACAAACTTCTCTATGTGAGAATGTGTGATAGACACTTCACAGAAATATTTTTAAAAACTAAGCTCCCTGACATTGGTAGAGCATGACTGATAGCATCCTTATCTTAAGTTTCTGAGAAGATAAATCTTTTCAGGAGGAGATGGCTCATTTTTCTCACTTGGAGCAGTTGGTGGATTCCAAAAGCTGACCTTTCTGTTAGAAACTCAAAATATTTCCCATTATTCCAGCAAGTCTGATAGATAGATAGATAAATATCTTTTATTTACAGTTCACAGGTGTGTCTTGGTTGTTGTTGTTGTTATGTATCATCAAATTGAGCTGACTCATAGCTGACATTCCATTGGGTTTTCAGAGACAGTCAATCACATAAGAGGAGATTGCCTATTTTCCTCTCATGGGACAGCTGGTAAACTTGAACCTCATGTCTTGGGCTGACTGTATAACTCCTTAGTACTAAGCCACCAGAACATCTTAGGTATGTGCATGCTTGCTACTTTATGGTTTGCTTCAATGGCTGCAGCAGTTGTCTGTCAGTTTGCTGTCCTAGAGCAGTGTGCATATTTCTGTGGTCCTGAAACTATGCATGTCCAATATCCAATAGTGGTGCTCAGGGTAGACAGGTCTCAGCAGAGGTTCCAGACAAAGACAAAAGACAGTGTCAACCAGCTACCTCAGAAATTATAATAGATTTATATACTTAAAAATCTATAGGAACAAAGTACTTCAGGTTAGAAGAAACTGGAAAAAAAAAAGAGAAACAACAGAAAGTATCCATTATTAATAGGAACATGGAATGTATGTAGTATGAATCTAGGAAAATTAGAGGTTATCACAATGAAAACAATACATAAAGATAAACATTCTAAGCATCAGTGAGCTGAGATGGATTGGTTTTGGTCACTTTGAATCAGACAATCATATGATCTATTGTGTGAAAAGTACAAAGTTAAGAACAATGGTGTTGCATTCATGGTAAAACAACAACAACAAAATAAAAAAGAAAACTATGAGATATAATCTCATCCCAGTCAGAATAGTAAAATTTATCAGAATAGCAAGCAACAAATGCTGGCGAGGTTGTGGAGAAACTGGAACCCTGATTCGTTGCTGGTGGGAGTGTAAAATGGTTCAACCATGACAGGAGTCCAAGGCGAAGGCTGTCTAGTGGAGTGGACCTGGGGGGAGGGATTGTAAAACAATGAAAGAATCTTTCTTTTACTTTTCCAATAGGGTAGTGTACTGGGGGGAGAGGCTTGGGAGGGGAGAAAAGTGCAACAATGAATGAATGGAAATCCAAAATCTCTGTCAATTTTCATTGAAATTAATAATAAATTTTTAAGAAAATTGGTTTTAAAAAAATCACAGCCTACAAAAGAAGAATATTATAATATCTATCCTGAAGTTTATTATTGTGAGTGATAGAATACTCTCCAAGGCATATGTGAAGACATGTTAATTCAACTTTTATTCAAATATATGCACTATTAAAGACAAAATTATGAAAATTTTGAAAAATTATGAAACTGAAGATTTCTACAAACTTTTACAGTTTGAAATGTATTGAACATGCTATCAGGATACATTAATAATAATTGATGACTAGAATACAGACATTGGAAGCAAGGACTGCTTGTTAAAAAAATATGAACTTGATGGCAGAAATGAGGCTGGAGATCAAATTTTATACTATCACTGCAAATAGTTTAGGAAAAAGCCCAACGCAAAGAGGAACTATACACCATTTACTCTGATGGACTACAAATAAATCATATGATCAACTCCATAGGGATAAAATTGACAATATCTGTTAAAAGAATATATGGGTGAGTTCAACATTATTATTCAAAACTCGGTCAAAGCTGACTGTGCAGTTCAGACTAGGTGCAAATTCAAAGTGAAGGTAAAGAAAATGAAAACAAATCCACAAGACCAAAACCTTGAGTCTACCCTACCTGAACTAAAAAGCCATTTCAAGAATAGATTTGATGCATTGAATCTTAGTGTCTAAGATTCATGATGGAGATCATCAATGAAGAAAGCAGAAGGTCATTACAAAGACAGGAGGGAAAGACTAAATTTGAGGTCCGAGTGGACTCTGAAAATTGGACTAGAATCCAGACATCACAAAATAAAGGGAAGAAATAAATACTAAAGTCAATGATATGAACAGATTTCAAAGGGCAGTCCAAGAAGAGGAAGTAAAGTACCATGATAACAAAATGTACAAAGAGGTAGGATTAGAAAGAAAAATGTAAGAATTCACTTGACATTTCACAAGCTAAAAGAACTGAAAAACTGATGCACGCCTCAAGTTATATACTATAAAGGAGTCTATAAGCAAAATCTTGCAGGAATAATGCAGAAAGTACAAAAGAAAGTTGAAGAATTACACAGTTGCTGTACCAAAAAGAATTGGTTGACACTGAACAACCTGAGGGAGTTGTATATGATCAAAAGTCAATGGTAATGAAAGAGGAAATTCAAACTGCACTGAAGTCATTGAGAAAAAAAAAATAAGGCTCCAGGAATTGATGCACTATTAATACAGGTTTTTCAAGATAAGGATGCCTCCCTGGAAATACCACTCTTTTTTAGCAAAAACAGACTTTAGCTACCTGGCCAGCTGATTGGAAGAAATCTATATTTACTCCCATTTCCACAAAAGGTGATACAAGAGAATGTGAAAATTATCAAACAATATCATTAACATCACAGCAAGTAAAATCTTGCTGAAGATTATTTAAAAATACTGAAACAGTACATTAACTGAGAACCACCTAAAATTTAAACTGGACTCAGTGAACATGGGATTCAGTGGAATGAGGAATATCATTGCTAATGTCTGATGGATCTTGGCTGAAAGCAGAGAGTAACAGAAAGATGTTTGCTACTATTTCATTGATTACACAAAGGTGTTTGGCTGTAGATCATAACAAATTATAGATAATATTAAGAAGAGGAATCCTAGAACACTTAATTATGTTTATGTGAAACCTGTATATATATCAAGAAATAGTTATCTGAACAGAACAAAGGAATACTGCTTGGTTTAGTCAGGAAAGATGTGTGAGTCTTAGTTGAATTGAAGGCATATATATTCATATATTTATCTTTATATCTCTAGATTTATACCTATTTGCATATTTTTATCTTTCTGTATACCTATATCTACCTATATTCCTAGATCTACTGATCAATCTATATTCACTAGGTTCTCTGAAGCGGAAAGATGGACAATGTCCTCTCTCAAATATTTACAGCCTTGGAAATCTACTGAAGATCTAACATGAGTCAGAATTGACTCAGTAGGTTTTGAGACATTGATTTCTAATTCCAGGGCGTTAAACCATATTTTTACTATGCATTAAAACATATGTATTACTTGGGATAAAACTAAAGAAGCGATCAATTTGGGGAGTACAAGGAGAAAAAGCAGAGGAAGATTACTAGTTAAAACATGTTAAGTAAATAAATATTACAGATAGAGCATAAATATATTATTGAGATATTCTTATACAGTTTGTGAAAAAGTAACATAATGAATCTTTGCAATGCTGTCAATCAGGAATTAGTATGTTTCAGTACAAGAGAAACTAAGAGATTAACAGAGAGACTAAGGACCTGGCTCACGTCGCTGGGATCTGAAGGAAGACTCTCTCGACCTCATTTAAGAGTTTCTTGATGCTCACTGTCTACTCTCTACCCAACAGAGCAGTCTGCAGCCATTGTGCTGGGAGTCATGAAAGTTGGTTCACATACAAGCAGCTCTTTCTCTCCAGGAATCAAATTTATTTCAAAACATTTCCTCTGCTTCTTACTGTAAAGATTATCACTTTGCAAAGCCTGTGGTACAGTTTAACTCTGTCCTTTTGGGGCTCTATGAGTAGGAGCTGACTTGAAGGCAAGGTATTTCAGTTTGATGTCTTTGCAGCCCAGAAAAAGAAAAGCAGTTAATGCTTGTTCTTTTTTCCTTTTCTTTCTTTTTTTTTTTTAAAAAAAAACAGCAATCTCCTTGATCATAGGTTATTTCATAAAGCTTTTCCAGCATAAGAAAAATCAAAGAGAAAAGACTAAATATAGTTTGAAAGAAAACTGCTGAGCTAGTTGTACCATGGAAGTCATTAACCAAGCTGGTTTAGTAAGCCCTGCCAAAGCCACATCTGCCCTATTAAAGCTTTAAGGGCCATATGCCAAAGTGAAAATTAAATAAAGCAACAAAAGAGCTGTGCCCAATGAATTTGGCTTTATTTTTTTTCTACGCAGTCAGGTTCTGCGCTATAAAGCAACCACAGGGAGACTGCCAAATTGTAGTGGTTTTCCCAGAAAGTATCAAAAACTCAGGAAGTTCACAACATCTCTATTAATGATGTTGCTACTGGATTATAAAACGACTTCTAGTCTAACATTCAGGAAAATGTCCATTTGATGAAAATTCCATCAAGCTGTTTAAAATGTATGCCATCAATTTCAGTCTAGTCTGTTATCCCTGGCTTACAACTCCGTCAAAACAAAGACCTCAAAGTGGCTCTTGGTAATCAGTAACCTTGTTCCTGTCTTTCTCTTCCAATATCGCTATATTACTATTTCATCCCATGCAAAAAAAAATTAGAGGATACAACTTTGTGAAACTTGATGACACATTCAAATGCTGACATGACTACAGACGAATTTTCCAATTTTTCTCACTGCTAGTTAAAGGCAATATAAGAAAAAGACTCAAGACCTGGATGAATTTTACTATTACTAATTCATTTTGTTCAAACATTCTTCTAGGTTGTATAGCCCTGGTGTGTGTGTCCACTTGCCGTACAGGGGTAACTTGTGGTTTGCTGTGAAGCAGAATACTGTGACACTGATGTGTCAAATGCAATAATGGTTACCCATGGCAGACAGTGTTTAGTGAAGCTCCCCATTAAAACAAACTTGGAAGCAGGAGTGGCATCCACTTTTGAAACAGCTTGTCTCCTGAAACTCTATGAACATGGAGAAATGACCAGCATTAAACAAGTGTTCAGGTCTTTCATTCACAGGGTCGCTATGAGTCACCTACGACTCGTTGGCACTTAACAACAACAATTCATTTTTAGTTTCAAACCCTGAATTTTAAATTATAACTATCTCACTATAAATTTAACTTTGTAAATTTTCACCAATTTATTAGGATGATTAATCTGAATGTTTATTTTGGTTTGGGGTAATTCTGCTTCTTTTAGCTTTTATTTCTATTTTTGTTTTGTTTTCAAGTATATGCATTAAGTCAACCAGACCAAAAATGTCTAGCAATCTGCTTAAATGAATAAGAAGTCATAATTAAAAATAATTTCCAGTATTATAGCAAATATATATATCCTAATGTGCCTCAAAGGGGAAAAAATATCAATGGGTCATAAGGACATTTTCAGCAATTTAATTATCCTTCCCAATTCCTTTTGTGCACGTTTTAAGACCCCTTATGTGGCATCCACTTCCTAAACATTATCTCTGGAAACTCTATGAACTTTAAGGTACTATAGTTATCAAACGGCTTTAAGTCTTTGGTTCATAGGGTTGTGCTCTACTCTACAGCAATCAACAACAGCAACGTGTACTATAACATTAATAAAGTTACTCATTTAAACATTTAAAAGATATTTTTTTTCAATACACAGCTTGACTTTGCAAGAACAACCTAAAATCACAAGGGAAAAAAAATCTTAGGTGCTAAACATCAAGAGAATTTTGGAGACTATTGTGAAAAGTTGCTGTTTAGCACACTGGGAGGTCCGTGACAGCAGATTTTCCTAAAGCAACTTCTCTTTTGATTTCCTGACTGCTGGTGTCAAGAGTGTTGCTGTGGATCCTAGTGAGATGAAATTGTTAAATAACTTCTGTTGTTGAGATGCAATCCGTATTGAAGACTAAAGCACCTGAGCTTTTGTAGCAAACACTTTAAGTTCTCCACAGTTTCAGCCAGTCAGGTTGTGTCATCTGCATAAAGCAGGTTGTTGATGAGTCTTCCTCAAATCCTGATGCCACATTCTTCTTAAAAAATTCCACTTTCCCAAATAATCTGTCCAGCACATTGATTGAAAAGCTATGAAGAAAGGATACATCCATTACTTACTCCTTTCTTGATTTTCAACTATGTGACATTCCCTTGTTCTATTTGTTCAGCAGCTTACTGGTCTAGGTATGCGTTTTGCATGAGCACAGTCAAGTGTTCTGGGTTCCCTATTCTTCTCAAGGTTAGCCATGATTTGTTGTGATCCAAACAGCCAAATGCTTTTGTGTAATAAATAAAAGGCAAATAGACATTCCTCAAATACACTCTGCTTTCAGCCAAGATCCATCCAACGTTGGCTATGATACCCCTAGTGTCCCAGTGTCTTCTCAAAACCCAGCTTTGTACAATTTGGTAGTTCTCTGTCAATGTACTGTTCTAGTCATTGTTGGATAATCTTCAGCAAGATTTGGCTTGCATGTGATATTAGTGATATTGGTTGATAATTTTTTCCACATTCTGTTCGATCATCTTTTTTTGAGCGTGGGAATAAATATGGATCTTTTACAATCAGTTGGACAAGTTGTTGTTCTCCACGTTTCTTGGCACAACCTGGTGAGCTCCCTCCACCGTTTCAAGCATGATGTTCTTTTCCAGGAACTAGACCCTCTTGGCAATATGCCCAAAGTATGTGAGACAGTTTCAAAATCCTTGCCTCAGAGGAGCAACATGGTTTCACCCTCTCTAGGACAGATATGTTTGTTCTCTTGACAATTCACGTAATGGTCAATAAGTGCTGAGTGTGTCCTTTTCATTTGTGTCTCTAACTCAAGCTTCTTATAACACTTTGTCTTACACTACACTTTGAAGTCATGTGTTCAACTTTCTTACCTCAGCATTCCTTCCCTCTTTTGATCTTCGTTTAATTTCAATATACATGATCCAGAGTCTCTTTGGACATCAATTTTGGTATTTTTCTTTCTTCCTTGTCTTTATAATGACCCTTTGCTTTCTTATTGCATGTGGTTCTAGATGTCGGTTCCAAAACTCGTCCAGTCTTCAGTCATTAGTGTTAAATATGTCAAACCCATTTTTAAGACAGTTTAAAAAAAAAACCCAACCAAACAAAAAACCTTGGGATGTACTCAAGGTCATGTTTTGAGTCTGTGAACTTGTTTTTACTTTCTTCAACTTGAACTTTATCTTGATTCTGAGTAGAAGAAAGAATAGCCAACCACTTCTGAAATACGAGGGCTTTGAAAACTCTGCGTACAACAGAAGAAGAGAAAGAGAGACAGAAACGTGATTATGAATGTGTTTGAAACATATATATGAATATGGGGTGTGTGTGTGTGTGTGTGTGTGTGTGTGTGTGTGTGTGTGTGTGTGAAAGGCTGAGTTTAAAAAGCCTTAAAGATAAAGCAAAGTTTTCAACAAATTCATGAAGCCAAGGAAAGAAACACAACAGTTTTGAAATAACCAGAGTTAGGATCCTCGGAGAATGCTACAGCCTCTCAATTGTTACTCTGTTACTCTGTAGATCTTTGACTGAAAGTAGAGATGAATGAGACTGAACCAGAAATGCAACATGACTGTGAATCAATTCAGTGTCTAATTGGATTAATAAAGTCACTCACTCCTTGCTCTACTTGACTGGCACTAAAATGAATGGTATGTATCCCCTATGGATGTACTATGATCTGGATCATTACAATTTATATATACAATGCTTTGAATCCAGTTAAAATAAGCAGATTAATAAACAAGATGTTAGGAATAAAAATATTAACACACACACCTGAAAACAGACGCATGGGTATTCCAGATAATTAGAGTTAGCAGATGGAAGTTTAGAAATGCTTATAATTAACAAATCTAATAAAATCTATGCAATGGCAATAACATTCACCAGAGAATTTAAATGTATATAAAAAATAGAAGTCAAATGGAAATTTCAGCCCTAAAAAGTACAATAGGTGTTATCATTAAACGAATAGATTTAATTTTAAAAAGTAAGCAGGTTAAAATTAAAAAAGTAAGCAGGTTAGTATGCTATATCCAAATTGAAAGATAGATGGGGGCTGTAGTGGGAAGAAAAGAACACTAGACATAAAATTCTTAAATAGTTGTTGTTAAGTGCCATTAAGTCACTTGTGACTCATAGTGGTACAATGCCCCTGAAACATGCTCTATGCTGTGCCAACTTTACCATCTCTGATACACTTACCCTAATTACTGAATCAATGCATCTCAAGGATCTTCCTCTCTTTCACTGTTCCTCCACCCTCCCAAACATGATGTCCCTCCCCAAGGACTGGTCCCTCCTTGCAACAGGCCCAAAGTATGTTGGTGTGAGCATCAGACTCCAGGGAACAGCCTAGTTTTACCCTCTCTAGGACGATCGTGCTTGTTCTCCTAGCAGTCCATGATATATTCAACACTCTTCTCCAGCATCACAGCTCACAGGCATCAATTCTCTTCCTATCATCCCTAGTCATATAAGAGAAATTAAATACCATCTAAATAAATGTAAGGACATCCCATGCTCATAAATCAGAGAATTCTGTCTTTAAATGTAATTATTACCTAATGCAATCTTTAAGTTCATTGCTACTCTCCTTTAAATTATGAGTCTTTTTTACCAAATTAGAGAAATCAATCCTCAACTTTTATAGAACAGAAATGAACTCTAATAGACAAAGCAGTATTTTAAAATAGCAGAGTAGGGGGATTCTCACTTCCTGGTTTGAAAACATATTACAAAGCTACAGTAAGTAAAACAATGTGACATTGTTATAACAATAGACACATAGAACAACAGAACAAAATTGAGAGTCACAGTAAATGTGCACATACAGGGTCAACTAATCTTTGACAAGACTATTAAATTCATCATATAGAAAAAATAATAGTAATACGACAGTTGTTTTACTAAATGGGTCTATGAAAACTAACTACATTTCCATATGCAAAGGAATGAATACAGATTTCTCTTTCATGTCATATAAAAAAAAACAAACTCAAAATGAATTAAGCACATCAGTGTATGGCCTAAAACTTTTAGGAGAATATTTGAGGTGCAACTTCAAAATCTAGTCCTCAGTAATTTATCCTTAGATGTGATGACAAATGCATAGGCAGCAAAAGAACAAACAGATAAACAAGATCTCATAAAAATTAAAGTGCTATGTACATCAAAAGGAACTTCCTGTCTTTGAGAAACATTGTTCAGAAAAAGAAAAAGAAAAATGTACAACTGCAGACTAGAAGAAAAAAATCATTTAATTCCATTATCATTTTTTACTATGCTTTCTGTTTTGAAGGATAATTTCACTAGGTATATAGCATTATATTGTATTTTCCCTCAGCATTTCAAAAATATTACAATTTCACCTGGTTTTAATTATTTTTCAAAGAAATGGGTTTGTAGTGTTACTTTTCTCACATAATTGCACATAATGATTCTTATTTTCCCTTTAGTTTGCTGGTTTTTAAGATTTCTCTTTGTTACTGTTTGCTTAAACATGCTTATGTGTGTACATGCCAATAAACATGCCTGGGCATGGATGTGCACAGCAGATGGGGTGGCAAAGGATGGGGCAGAGTTCTAGTCTGCTGTAGATAGGTCACTACGCCTTTTAAGTATTGAGAATCTGTCAGGCTAATAATGGATATTATATGTTCTCTGAAATTCTCATTTTCTCTTGAAAATTTAGTCTTTCAGATTTGAATAATTGTTTCATTGTCTTGCTTGTTTAAAATGACAGACTCACTCAATTCATTTGAAATAAATTGCCTGCTACCTATGCAAGTATATTTTTACAGCAATTGTTTTTCCAAGTAAAAATGATGTTATTTTTTAAAAATGGATACATCAGCTCATAATTCATTCACACAAGTGCCTTTCCTGGAATGACTATCATATTCCTACGTTGTGTTATTATTGTTAGGTGCCATCAAGCCAGTTATGTCTCATGGCAACCTTATGTCCTATCCTGTGCCATCCTCATCATCTCTGTCACACTAGAGCCCATCATTACAGTTTCTACTTCAGTTCATGTCTTTGGGGGTTTTCTCCTCCTCCATTGACCCTCTACTTTCTAAGCATGATGTCCTTTTCAAAGACTGGACCTTTCTAACAACAAACCTAAAATATGAGATAAAGTTTCACTAACTGCCTCTAAGGCGCACCCTCCCCAAGACATATTCTCAGGGAAGTCTGTCAACTATTTAGTTCTCTCCTCCAACACCACAGCTCAAAGACATTAATTCTTCTTCTAGCCTATTGATTCTCTGTACAACTATCAGATTCATGGCAAATAATTAAAAGACCATTAATTGGATCAGGAACACACTTTAATCTTTAAACAGACATCCTTGGTCTTCAGAACACTGGATAGGTCCCCAATAGCAGACTTTACCAATGAATCACATCTTTTTATTTACTGAATCCTGGTGTCAACCTTATTGCTGGTAGACTTAAGTAATATGAAATCATTGACAATTTCTATCTTTTCTCCATCTAGCATATATTGGCACAGTGGTGAGAATGTTTTGGTGTTGCAGTGTAGTCCTTGATCTTCTGCAGCAAGTGCTTCAACTCCTCTTCCCTTTCAGCAAGCAAGATCCATCACAAAGCAGATTTTTAATAGTCTTCTACTGATCCTAGTGCCATGTTCTTTCTGATGAAGACCAGTTTCTTGAATGATCTCCTTGGCATAGAAACTGAACAGATGTGGAGAGAGTATACAGTATTGAAGCACATTTTTCTTTATTTTAAATCATTCAATATTTCCTTGTTTTCTTCAGACAGCAACTTCCTAGATTAGGTATAATTTCACATGAGTGCAACTGAGTTTTCTTGGATTTCCTTTCTTCTCAATGTTAGCCACAATTTTTTATGATTCACACTGTCAAATCCCTTTGCACAGTCAATAAAATACAACTGGACATCCTTCTGGTACCCTCTGCTTTCAGATGAGATCCATCTGATATCAACAATGATAACCCTTGTGTCTCCACCTCTTCTAAATTCAGCCTGAATCCCTAGAAGCTCAGGAAATAGATCGACAACATTTGTGGGAAGAATCATTGGAGAAACAATATTACCAGCTTCAAGGCCAGGTGCTGACTGTTGAACAACCAACAATTACTCATAAGCATACTAAAGCTGAAGAAAACAAAAACAAATTCACAAAACCCAAAACATGGTTTTGAGTCTGTTTCTTCTGAAAACTACCTCAAGAATAGGTTATAGGCATTGAATACTAGTGACTGAAGACCAGATGAGTTGTGGAATGAGATCAAGGGTATCACCCATGAAGAGAGCAAAAGGCCATTTCAAAGACTTGGGCAAAAGAAAATACCAAAATATGTGTCACAAGAAAACTGCACTGAAATGTTGAGAGATAAACAGAAAGATTTCCAATGTGAAAGAAGTGAACAAAATCCATGGATAAAATTCTGAATGTACCCAGAAGCATTAGAATGAAATGGAAAGAATGCACTGAGTTATCATACCAAAAAGAATTGCCTGACATGGAACTATTTTAGGAATTAGCATATGATTAGAAATTAATGGTGATAAAAAAAGATGCACACACTTCACTAGAAGCTTGGCAATAAATAAATACATGAATACATACATACATACATAGAAAGGCCCAGGAACTAATAGACTATCAGTTGACGTGAAGTAACAAAGAGATGAGGCCTTGGATGTGCTTACAAGTCTACACCAAGAAATTTGGAAAATCTGACCAATAGACTAGAGGATATTTCTACTTATTTCCCTTCCTAAAAGAGGTAAATCAACAAAATGTGGAAATAACTGAACAATGTCTATAATAACACATGTAAGTAAAATTTTGCTGAAGATTATTAAAAAATGGCTTGAACAATATATCGGATTTTTGTAGGAAGTAAAAATACCTCCTGGATACTTCTAATTTTGTTACAAAAATACTAAGAGAGATACTGAAGGGTAAAAATAGTAAGGTTGAGGGGTTTTTTTCCCACTATTTTACCAAGAACTTTTTTAAGTGAAACGAATACTTTTTTTCTTTGTTATATTGCAAGCTTATGGCAATGAAGGCTTTTTTACAATTTGATGACATAACCTGGACTCTGTTAGGGATCTCTCCCAAATATTGGAAAGTAATAATGTCAGTTTGAAGGCTAAGATGTGTCTGATTCAGCCATGGTCTTCTCAATCACCTGCTATGCATCAGAAAGCTGGACAGTGAATAAGAATAACAGAAGAAGAATTTATGCCTTTGAAGGGTGTGGGAGAAGAGTACTGAATATCCCACGAACTGCTTAAAGAACAAACAGATGTTTTGGGGAAAGTGCAGCCAGTGTGCTACTTGGAGAAAATTATGCGAAAGCTTTGTCTTTCATACTTTAGACATGTATCTAAGCAGGACTATTCCTTGAAAAAGGATGTTATGCTTGCAAAGACTAAGGGTCAGCAAAGGAGAGGAAGACTCTGAATGAAATGGATTGACACAATGACTTCAGCAATGAGCTCTAGTGTGTCAGAGGTGATGTGGATAATATAGTGCAGGGTTCAGGCCAACTGTTCATAATGTTGCTATGAGTCATCCTTGACAGCACTTAACCAACAACAGCCTGAGCTCTGATGGCTTAGTGGTAAGGAACTGCATTGCCAAAGCAAAGGTATGTGATTCAAAATCATCAGCTGCACTACAGAGAAGGATGAATAACCAACTCCTCTAGGATTTACTGCTTCTGAAAATCTATAGCAAGGTCCGCTATGGGTCCATTCCGACTCAGTGGTACACAACAACACCGTGATCTGTGGAGAGCTCACCTGATGTGGTCTGTAGGACATTGCACTGCTGATTCAAAGGCAACTCAAAGGGAAATCCTAACTCTCGTGGTTAGAATCCATCAACTGCTCAGTTGGAGAATGATGGGGAAGCATTCTCCCTATGTGACTTACAATCTCTGAAAAATTGCTGAAAGATCAACTCTGAGTCCTTTGGACTGGAGTATTGAGAGTGTTGTTAGTCTGGTGGCACTGCCCATAAGAAAGTGCAAACACAGGTTTCACATCTCAGGACTGAATGCACCATTAGCTCTGCCGGAGAAAGACAGGCAATCTCCTCTCATTGCAATTTACGACCTTTGAATTCAATGAAGGTTTGTTATGTATTGGAATTGATTCTTCTACAGAGAGTTTGAGGTTATTTTTTAATTTTTTCTTTAACCTTGATTTGTACTAGTTTGACAGTAATTCACTATTGTTTCTGTGTGAATATCAACACAGAGGAAATGGCAAGTAATACATAGTGTTGTAATTAAATTGATCTCACAAACACCTGAATGTTTGCCAAGGTTTCTAGGTCTCTGCAGATATTAATGCAAGGATTGTTTCTATTTTTTTCTAATGAATAAATGCCATAAAATAGTTAATACACTGTTTTCAAAAGGCTATATCATAAGAACAATTTCAGAAATTCTTTCTAAAGTTTTTAAGTCAAAATTCTGGAAATCAACAAACTAAGAAGTACTTTAAAATCAAACTAAGCGATTTCTAAGGCTAGCTATTGGTCATCCAGTTGATCTGAATTCATAACAATCACATTTGGCCAAGTAGAACTGTCCCAAAGTGTTTGATGGGATGTAGTCTTTATATGAGTAGACTGCAAAGTCTTTCTTTCACTGAGCAACTGGGCAACTTTAAGTTGTCAACCTTCACTTACAACCAGGCACTTAACCCATTCAACCAACAGGGCTCCTTACTAGTTATTGAATGGTTGAACAGGTCAGAATTGTAAAAATAGTCTGTAGTTCCTGCTTCCTGGTGTACATGTCCTTGTTTAATCTCTTAATCTTGAGTGTGAATGAAATCTGTGACTCTTTTTAACCAGTTATATAGGGTAAAGGAAGAGTTAGTTTGCATGTGTAATTAAAGTTACTAATTAGTTAGCTTTAAATTAGTCAAACGGAGGTTATCTTAAGTGGGCTTGTCTTTGGAAAGAGTTTAGAGATCAGACATTTGAACAGCAGAGATACTCTCTCTTCCTGATGATGCCTTTGAAGAAACCTGGCACCATGAAATCAACAACTGCCAATGACCTCAGGGAAGTTGGAAGAACATCACAGTGTACCCTGGCACCTCGATTTCAACCTTTCTTAAAGAAATATGTTACCAGCAGGGACTAGAAGATATAGAAGTCTATTGTTTTATGCTACTAAGTTTGTGAAATTGAAATACATGGCAAAATAAAGCCAATAATAATGATGTATTGGAAACATTCCCTGCATAAGCCATAAAAGAAATATCATTGCTCACTGTCATAGCACTTATTTAACAAGGTACCAGAGTCCCTGACCAGTATATTCAGACAAACAAACAGCTGAAATAGTATATTAAATCATTGTTGTTGTTGGTATGTGCCATCGCATCATTTGCGACTCATAGCGACCCTATGTACAACAGCCCTAAACCCTGCTCTATCCTGTGCCAATCTCACTGTGTCTGACACACCCATCCTGATTACCCCAGTCACTGAATCAATCCACCTCATAAAGGGTCTTCCCCTCCTGTGCTGTCCCTCTACTCTACCCAGCATGATGTCGAAAATTAATTTGTGTACATCAGAATCAGTCAAGTATAAGTAACTTTTTTTATAGCTCAACTTAATGAAAAGAAAAAAAAAACACCACAACAAAGTTCTTATCCTTAGTTGCGTTTCTCAGAAGACACCTTATGAGAGAGGATAAAAGACTTAATTAATAATAATGTTCCTACACTATGAATAAAATATTCAAAGAACTAGAATTAGAACATCAAAAGGAAAGAATGAACTACACATTTCTGAAGTTGAAAGAACTTAAAAGCAAATTCAAGCCTCAAGTTACATTGCTGAAGGATTCTATAGGCAAAATCTGAAATGCTGCAGGAAACATCAACAGATAATGAAAGGAATACACAGAATTGTATGGAAAATGAGTTGCTTGACACTGAAATATGTCAGGAAGTAACATGTGATCGAAACTAATGATAGAGTATTGATGGTCTGACCCACAGTCTGCCCCTGGCCTAGTTTTAATTGCCTAGTTTTGTTGAGCTTCTCCAATGATCCTTTCCACAGATGGAGTCAATCTAATTCCTATGCAATCCATCCGGTGAGGACTATGTGTAAAGTTTGCATTTGTGTCTTTTTTAAAAAGTATTTGCAATGAATAAATCATTGAATATATAAAATGAAAGGAGCAAGAACCAATGTAAATTAAAAAAGCTCAAGCTGTATTTAAGGCACTGCCGAAAAATAAAGCCCAAGGAATTGATGGAACACAAATTAACATATTTCAACAAACAGATGCTGCCCTGAATGTGTTCACTTGTCTAAGCCAAGGCAATTGGAAAAAACCTACCTGGCCAATTTACTGGAAGAGATCCATATTTGTTCCCATTCTCAAAAACAGGTGACTCAACAGAAAGTAGAAATTATTGAACAATATAGTTAATGTCATACACAAATAAAATATTGCTGAAGATTATTTTAAGATGATTGGAACAATATATCAACAAGAAACTTCAATAAATTCAAATGAATTTGAATTCAGAAGAGGCCATTGCATGAGGGGTATTATTGATGTCAGATGGATTTTGGCTGAAAGCTGAGAATGCAAAAAGTTTCCTTGTGTTTAATTGAAGATGCAAAGGCATTTGTGAATCATAACAAATTATAGCTAACATTAAAAAGAATTAGACTCCCAGAACACTTGACTGTGAAAATTAATAGCTTTCACCTAGACCAAGATATTTCTATGTGAACAGAACAAAGGAATACTTTATGGTCTAAAATCAGGAAAAGTGTACACCAGAGTTTGGCCCTTCCTTCATATTTATTTACTTTGTGTGCTGAACAAATAATTTAAGAAGCTGGACTATATAAAAAACAATGAGATCATCCCCTGAGCTAGAAAATGAGAGAGAGATCTCACAACCCAGTGAAAAAGAAGCAAGATATTCTTGGAAATAACAGCAGCAGCCATGGCTGAACTAGAGACTTAACATGCTATGGTAATGTGAGATGAGACCTCTCTGGGAGGGGGGGAAGCTAATATTAACAGGACTGTCAACTTTGCTCGAAAATTGGTGATGAGAACAATATTTGCGGTAGTGAGAACTTGGGAATACCACAAGCCTCAAGGCTGAGATGCCTGCATGCACATTGCGGGAGCTTTCTTAACTGTATTCTGTTACTAATCTGAATTACAACCTTTTTACCTCTCCCGTCACAAAAAACCCAAAACCAAACCCCAAATACACACACACAACCAAAACCCAATGTGGCATCAGGATCTGAAGAAGGCTCATCAACAACATGTATCATGCAGTGATACAGGTTGCTTGCTTAGAGTGAAGAAAACTTGAAACATTTAATGCAGAAAATCAAAGACTACTTGAATATGGATTATATTTCAATACTAAAAAGCAAAAATCCTCACCACTGAACCAATAGATAGCATCCTGATAGATGGAGAAACGATTGAAGTTATCAATTATTTCCTTTTACATGAATCCACAGTCAACAACCATGGTATCAACATTCAAGAAATTTAGGTGTATCATGCTGGGAAAATCTGCTGCAAAGGACCTTTCCAAAATACTAAAGAGTAAGATGTCAGTTTAAAGACTAAACTAAGTCTGATCTGAGCCATAGTCTTTTCAATTGCTTCCTACGCATGTGGTAGTTGGATAATGAATAAAGATAACCAAAGAATAATGGATGCCTTTGAACTATGGTGTAGAAGAAGAATACTGCATATCCCATGGATTGCCAAAATAGCAAAGCTGTCTCAGAAGAAGTGCAGCTAGGATAGTAATGCTTCATTTCATATATTTTGGGCATGTTATTAGGAAGGGCAAGTCCTTGGAAAAGAACATCGAGTCAAGAAAGGTGGAGGGTTAGAGAAAGTTATTATGTCAACAAGATGGATTGATCCAATGACTGTAAGGATGCACTTGATCATGTCCGAGACAGCACAGAAGTCCAATTCTCTTCCTCAGGGGGTCACAATGAATCATAAATGACTTGGTGGCACCTAACAACCACAACAATCACAATGCTCCAATACTTCTAAAAATATTAAAATAAATTAAAGAATATGTTTAATATAGCAACAAAATCATACACTACTGCAAAGTAACATTATTATGGAATATTAAAATATTTTATAAAAATATAAACCCTACTGAGTTAGCTTCTAAAATGTCAAGGATGGGGTGAGAGAGAGGGAGAGGGAGAGGGAGAGAGAGAAATATAGATACATATACAGGTACAGATACAGATATATAGAGATACAGAGATAGATCTAGATCAGTTTCATTTATGAAAAAACCCATTTTCTTTTCTTTCTGCAAAACTCTTTTTAAAGTTTTTAATTCATTTTAATGAAAGTTTACAGAAACTTTGGATTTCCATTCATTCATCATTGCACTTTTCTTCTTGCCTAACTCCCCTCCCCAGAAAACCCCATTTTCATTGAAAATTGTGATTATCACCAAATAATATAAAATCAGTATTCCAAATTCCTAAAAAAAGATTCATACGAAATTTAACATATTAATACTAACTTTTCAGAAAGTAGAAAAGCTTTGAAAATGAGCTATGTTCATTTTGAAGAACTTAAAATAGTCAGAATATTTTTTTAATGCCTATAAATCTATATTGTATCAAAATCCCTTTCATTGAACACAGTGGCCTCCATTCTGACTGATAAACAAAATTGCTATCTTAAGATCCTAGAATTTATGCCTACACAGAGGCAGTTTCCAACAATCCCTGAAAGGTATGGTAATTTCTCTTTTCCCCAATCCATAATCGTAATTGTAATTGGCCACACGCTCTTAAGAAAAACATAAGAGAAGGTTTTCTGTACAAGCTTGTAAAATTTTTACTGGATTCTTCCTCAAGAAAGCCTTCTCTACGTCTCATTTATTTTATTTTTGTTGTTGTTTTCCCTCTCATTCTGTTTTAAGATATTCCTCATATGAACATAAATTCACTGCCCTCTAGGTTTCCTATCCACTTTTAAAATTTATTGCTGTGATTTTGATCCCATATATATTTTAAAAGAGCACCATGCTCCAGGCAGACACTTTTTATCAGTTAAGTTAAAAGGAAAAAGGACATTAAGAAATATGAGAAAACAGAATGGTGACCAACTGTTACCATGAACAACTTCTTGCTTTGCAATGAAACCAAAATAACTTATTAAATTCTGGCTACCATTACTTGAAACTTTAATTTTAAAAAAATGGTACAAGAATTCAAATCAGAAAGAAAGAACTGCAAAATAGAAGTTCTCATTCATATAGTCTTAAGTTATTATGTTCCTTCTGGTGTGTTACACCAAAAGATTACTAACAACACACTTTTACAACATACTCTCTTCAAAAAAAAATTTTTTATATGCTGTTGAGTCACTTGCAACTCATAGCAACCCTATGCACAACAGCTCTGAACCTTACTTTATCCTGAGCCAATCTTATTTTCTCTGACACACCTACCCCATTACCCCAGTCATTGAATCAATCCATTTCATCTAGTCTTCCTCTCCTGCACTACTTCTCCACCCTCCCAGGCATGAAGTCCTTTTCCACAAACTGGTTCATCACAAGTCCAATGTATGTCAGACGAAGCTTCAGAATCCTTGCTTCCAAGGAACAGCCTGGTTTCGCCCTTTCAAGGACAAACTTGTTTGTTTTCTTAGCAGTCCATAGTGTATTCAATACTATTCTCCAGCACCACAGCTCAAAAGCATCAATTCTCTATCATCCATAGCCATTGTCCAGCTTTCTGATGCATAGCACATAATTACAAAGACCATTGCCTAGATTAGGTGCACTTTAGTCTCCTGACTGACATTGTTGTTCTTCGTTATTCTGGGGATATCACTGACAGCAGAATTTCCCAATGTGATTTGTCTTTTAATTTCCAGGCTGCTGATACTAAGAGTGTTGATTGTGGAGCTGGGCAAACTGTAACTGTTAATAATCTCAATTTCTTCACCATCTATCCTGATGCCGTCAATAGGAAAAATGGTGAGATGGATCTTGGCAGAAAGCAAAGAGTACCAGAGGAAGGTTTATCTAATCCATTTTGAAGTTTAGTCTTTGAGCTTCAATAGTGTTTCAAGTCTTCACATTCAGTGAGCAAATTTATGTCATCTGTAAAGTGCAGTTTTGTTGCAGACCAAGGGTCCCAAAGAATGGAATAATTTTATAATTATTAATAAAGAGACAAACAGCCAGGAATGTGATAGAGCAGAGAGAATAAAACAGGGGGCCAGCAGTTCTCCACTGAAGACCCCAAGTCAAGCTTCTCTGTATCTTTATTGAAAATTATCAGGAGGTAAATCACAAAGAGAATTCAATGCAAATGAAGCCAAGCTCTTTCTATTGAAAACCTTCTGCTTGACTCAGGAAGGAGGGGTTCACAAATGCAAGAATTTGGTTTACCCTGAACTATTAACCTTGATGCCTCAGGGTGAACTCCAGCTCAGGAAGTAACACTCCCTCTGTAGGGGGCCCCTTGCTGTCTCCTGTCTTGCAGGGAACAAACAGCTCATTTTCTAGGATCTGCCACAAGAGAAATCCTAACTTATATATCTGTAATTCCTTCAATTCCTGAACAAGGGTTTTCATATAATATTTGGTATAAAGTTTGGCTTCCCATACAGTTTATTTATGGTTCTCTATCCAATAGTGACATTATGTTCTTTATGTATTCTAACTTCTTGCATTGTTTCCTCAGTGTGCAGACTGAACAAGTATAATGAAAAGCTACACCTTTCTTAGGTATATGTTTACCTTTCTTAGGCATGCATCATCACCGTGTTACACTCTAATGACTGCTCTTGGACTGTGTATAGATTCAACATGAAGACAATTACTCAAAACTTAGTGATTAATCAGTATAAAATAAAATTTTAAAAAAAGAAAGAATCCCTCACTCATTGCCTTTGAGTTGGAACCAATTCTTAGCTGATCAGTGAGTTTTCAGAGTCTAGATCACGTGGAAAAAGATTGCTTATCTTTCTCCCAAGGAGCAGTGGGTGGATTTGAGCCACCCATCTTTGAGTTGGCAGCAATACTCCCTATCCACTATGATATCAGAGTCCTGTTTGTTGCAATATTCTCAGTAGTTCATTATGATGCACAATTGAAGGCCTTTATGAAGACACTAAAAACATGTAAACAGCTTTGCAACATTTTCTGGTTTTAGTCATGGTCTATCTGGCATTAGTAATGCTATACCTTCTTTTCTATATTATGTTCTGCTTCTTGCCTGAATTCCTGGTGGCTCTTAGTCTATTATGTTGCTCAAGATTACCTAGTGGAGTATACTCAGAATGGGGGGAAGGGAAGATTGTATACCAATGATGAAATTTTTCTTTTACTTTTCAAAGAGAAGAGCGAACTTTGGGGGGGGAATGGAGGCAGAGAGAAAAATGCAACAATGAATGAATGGAAATCCAAAATCTTAGTAATTGTTCGTTAAAATTAATTAAAAAAAGAAGCTTCAGAATTATTTTACTTTCATGTGGTATTAATGATATTGTGTAGTGATTTCTGCAATCTGTTGGATCACCTATATTTGGGATGTGTACAAATACAGATCTCTTGCACTTGGTTGACCTGATAGCTGTCTTCTAAACTTCTTGCCATTGATATATATATGAGCACTCATGTATTTGTTGAAACATTTCCATTTGTATTCTGGCAGTTTCTGAAACCATTGTCTTCAGTGCAATTTAGAATTTCTCTTTAAAGTATTATAGGTTCTTGATAATATGTTATCTACTCAAATGATTGAACCTCAACTAATTCTATTTGGCACAGTGATTTTATTTGTTATTTATGTTATTTTGGTGTTCTGTGTGGCATTGATATTACATCCACCGAATAGTTTACTATTGCAACTGTTGAGTCCCATACCACTCCTAACTACCTTATGAAGAACAGAATGGAAACTTGCCCTGCCCTTCATCATCCTGGCAATCTCTGATCTGCTCACATTCACTGTTATTGAGGGTCTTCCTCCTTTCTGTGACCTGCCACCTTTCCAATCATGTCTTTACTAAGAACGAGTCCCTTCTTACAAAATGACCATAGTACATGGGAAGAAGTTTCACTACCATTTCCTCTAAGAAGCACAATGATTTCACTTCCTTTACAACAGACTTGTTTGTTGTTGGCAGTCCACGGATTATTTAATAATCTTTACCAATATCATGATTCAAAAGCACCAGTTCTTCTTGGTCATCTTTTTCATTGTCAAAATTTCACAAACATAGAAAGCAAATTAAAAAAAAAAGCATGACTTGCATTGTTGTTATGTATGGTAGAGTCGGAATCGACCCATAGCTGACCCTCAGGCAGGTTTTCAGATGCAGGGAGGCGAATGCTCATCCTTCTCTTGCAGGCCAACTGGTGTCCTCAAACCATGTGACTTCTGGATTTCAGTACAGCTTCTTGCCTCTATGCCACCAGAGGCTTGTCTTAGGATTTTATCTTAATCTTTAAACTGGCCTGGTTGCTCTTTAACATTTTAAAGAGGTCATTGACTGAAACTTTTCTGAGTGTGAAACATTTTTTGATGTCTTGACTGCTATTACCCTTTGTTTTGATTGTGGTGTATCCAAGTAAAATGAAATCTATGGGTTCCTCTTCTTTTCTCCATCTATCAGTGTTTTGTCTTCTTGATGCAACCCATATTGAAGGCCTTTATCTTCTGAAGCAAGAATTTCAAGTCCCCGACTCTTTCAGCCAGCAAGGTCATATCATTTGTGTAACAAAGACTGTTGATGAATCTTCTTCCAATGCTGATGCAACACTGTTCTTCATATAGTCCAACTTCTTTAACTATTTGCTCAGCATACAGATCAAATAGGTATGAAGGAAGAATACAATCCTGGTGCACACTTTACTGATTTTAACCTATACAGTGTTCCTTTCTTCTGTTCAGACAAATATTTCTTGGCCTATTCCAATTCTTCTAAATGCCATACATGTGAATATCATTGTAAAATACCTCTGCATAGTAAGTAAAACACAAGTAAATATCTATCTGGTATTTTTATTCCACAGCCTCTTCTGAAACCAAGTTAAATTTCTGACAGGTCCCTGCTCATACATTGTTCCAATTATTGTGTTTGTTTGCTTTTTTAAATTTTACATTAATTTATTTGAAAACTTTGAATACATTGTTTTAGAGAACAGAGTCTTTCAATTTCCCTCATACCCCCACCCATCAAATTGTACAACCCCATGATTAATCCCCCCTTCCCCCTGCACATCCTCATCCCTCTGTTTCCATCCTCCCCCACCCCTCTTAGATCCTTATACTCATTCTACAATAATGGTTTTATACAATATTTATCCTTGTGAGACTGAGTTAGTTCACTCAGCATAATGCTCTCTAGTCACTCCCAAGTTAGGCAATAATTTACAAAGTTGCTGCTCCTGCGTACTGTGTAGTATACCATTGTGTGAAAGTACCATGATTCCTCAATCCATTTGTTTGTGGTTGGACATTTGGGTTGTTTCCATGTTCTTGCGATGGTGAGTAGCGCTGCAATGAGCATTGGTGTACAAATCTCAGTTTGTGCCTCAGTTGTTATGTTCTCAGATTATATCCCAAGTGATGGAATAGCTGGGTCATATGGAATTTCTATGTTCAGCTTTTTGAGGAAGTGCCAAACTGCCTTCCAGAATGATTGTACCATTTTACAATCCCACCAACAATACATAAGAGTTCCTTACTCGCCACATCCTCTCCAACATCTATTACTTACTGCTCTGTTAAACTTTTCCACTGTTAATGGAATGAGATGGTACCTCATTGTGGTTTTGATTCACATCTCTCTTAATTCCAGAGCATTTCTTCATGTGTCTGTTTGCCATTTGAATACCTTCCTCTGTGAAAATTCTTTCCATGTCTTTTCCCAGTTTATAATTGGATTATCATCATCAAGGTTTTACTTGTATGTAATAGTAATCATATTATCTGCGATTTCCACATTATTTTAAATCATCTTTTTTTTTTAAATGAGAACAAATACAGATCTTTTCCAATTAGTTGACCATGTACCTGTCTTGTAAATTTTTTAGCATAGGCTAACAAGTACGTTCAGGGCTACCTCAGATTGTTTAAATGCTTCAATTGGTATCCCACAATTCCTGAGCCTTTTTTTTTCCCACAAAGCTTTCAGTGCCATTTGAATTTGTTCCTTCATAACCACTTTTTTCATCAAATTCTAGTTTCTAATGTGGGTCAGTTTCAGCCAAATCTCTTTGGTTGGGTTATTCTGTGCATTTTCCCCCCATAATTTTTGATACTTCTTGCTTCATCCACTATTTTGCCATAGAATCTTTCAGTATTGCAGCTTGGAGCTTGAACTGGTTATTCAGTTCTTTTAGCTTAAGTAATGCCAAGCATATTTTTACCTTTTGGCCTTCTAACTCCAACTCTTTGCACATTATTTAATAATCCTTTGCTTTGTATTTTTAAGCTGCCCTTTGAAATATTCTGTTTATGCTTACTTCATCATTTTTCCCCTGTTTTGACCTCTCTATACTCTTGTATCTGACATTCCTGTGATTTTAATTGTCATATAAGTTATAGTACAAGTAGAATTATTAAGATGATTGCTTATATATTTAAGAAAGATACATTTTTTAAAAAGAGAAGGAAAACATTATCTTTATAGGCTTTTATGATCTTCCAATAATATCTCACCTGATTCAGAATATTTGTCCTTGATTTAAGTCAAACTTTTGTTCACAGAAACCTTGGTGGTCTCTGTACATAGAATTGTAATAGACTTACCCATGCAAAAATAATCTTTTTTTTTTATTTTAATGAAAGTTTACCAAGACTTTGGACTTCCGTTCATTCATTTTTGCACACTTTCCTCCCTGCCCACCCCTCCTCCCCAGTTCGCTTTTCTCTTTGAAAGGTTAAAAAATAAAATTCTTTCATTGTTATACAATTTCCCCACCCCAAAGTCCACTCCACTTTGCAGCTTTCATTCTGGACTCTTGTCATGACAATAATACCTTGCCATATATTCCTCCTAAATAGTTCTCTCTCTCATCTATTTCAATGCAGTATACATTATTTATCCTCTCTTAGTTTCCGACCGCCAACTCTGATTTTAAACCCAATTTACAACAGTAGCACTAAGCTGTATTTGTCCTTTTGTGACTGATATAGTTCACTCAGCATAATGTCCTCCAGAGTCACCCATTTTGTATAATATTTCATGAGTTCCTTGGTTTTTTTTGTTTGTTTTTAATTTTTTATTTTTTTACAGAGGTTTTGGATTTCCATTCATTCATTGCCGTAATTTTCTCCCTGCCCACCCCTCCCCAACAGCTCGCTTCCCCCTCCAAAGAGAGAAAGAAAAGAAAAAAAATTCCTTCATTAGTATACAATTGTTTTTTAATGCAGCATAGTATTCCATTGTGTGAATACAGGAAAGCTTCTCTATCCTGTTAATGGGCACTTAGGTTGCTACCAGCACTTTGTTATTGTGAACAAAGCAGCAGTAAACATGGGTGTGCATATATCTGCTTGGGTGGCAGTTCTGGTTTCTTTAGGGTATATTCCCAGTAGTGGAATTATTAGGTCAAATGGTATTTCTATTTCCAACTTTTTGAGAAAACTGTATATTAAGAACAGATTCCCAGGTTTTTTTCTCTGTCTTCACTGATTAGCAAAAATCCTATTTCTCCTTGATAAACAGGGCCACTAGTCTAATTAAATTCCACAATCCTGTTCTTCACAATCACCTCAGTCGTGTTATAAAGGCAGTAAGTAACCGACAATTTTCTTCCAATGCAGGACCTCACTGCTGCTTCACTCGTTAAATATAGATTCTAAATTGAAAATAGCAAGAATCATAGTGAATACTACCTCCATTTATTTTCCTTGGACCTGAACTTGGTATACTGACATTTAAAAAGCAATAAATAACACAAGATGAAATTAAATCATAAATGAATCATCAAAAGATGATTCAATCATTTTGGGATACCATTAAATCTTACAGACACTAGCTTGTTGCTTTTACTTAATCTTAAATCAAATTTCTTGGCAGAAAGCAATGAAAGAAGATATTTAACCAGGGCATAGAATTATGATGAGAAGGAAAAGCACACCCAAAACTAGAATAAAGAGCTGCCTCAACAGGTATAAACTGTCAGCATTCCAGTGTGTATAATCAGAGCTAAATGACTGATTGACATGGAGATATGAGATATTGAGACATCAGGTTATTAGCCTTTTCTTAAAAATGGACTCTCAATGTAATAACAGCCAAGCCAGTCTTGGTGAAAAATGTAACTTAAACTGCATGTATTAGTAATTCATTCTGGTAAGATAAGTAGTAGACCAATTATAAGATGTATCAAGTCATTGTTGTTTCAAATGCTTCATGCACTGTATAGCACCATGATGTCTAACATCAGCAACCTCTCCTTTGTTCAGTTCTCTATCTCCTCTATGTTCTTTGAGTTCAGTGGTTTGCTGAAGGTCTCTCTGAGACTCAGACTGTCAGAAGAATGACATACGTGATGATATAGGTATGCAGGCCAGTGTTAAAGAGACTGGTGAGCATTGTAGACTGTCAGATGAAGGAAGACATCCAAAAAAGAGAGCTAGTACTGAAGTTCCATGAGCTTAAATGAGCCACAAATATTGTGGGGCATATACTAGAAAGCTTGGACATATTGCTAGGAGATGCTATACCTTGGAGAAGAAAATGATGTTGGAAAGGATAAAAAGTGGGCTAAGGAGAGGAAGACCCTCAACCAGGTGGATTGACACAGTGACTGCTGCAATGGGCTCTTATGTGTCAGCAAGTGTGAGGATGGCGCAGGATGGAACAGGGTTCAGATCTTTTGTTCATAGGGTCACTATGAGTCATACTTGACTTGATGGCACCTAACAAAAACAACAAGGATGGGGTTTGTATCTCATCCTAATTCTCTCTCCTTGATGTGGCTTCACCTCACATACCTTGGGCATGTTGGTAGTAGGGGCTATTCATTGGAGAAGGACATGATGCTGGGAAAGGTGAAGGGTCAGCAAAGGAGAGGAAGACAGGACCTAACAATAATAATACCGTAAATACTTCAGCACAAAATAAACAGTTAATTATTGGCTAGGCAAGACATTTTAAATGATAAGCCTTTAACACTCAGAGACCACCTCCTGGCTCTTCTAACTATTACCCTCACACCTGAAGAATCAAATTTATCCTTACAATTATAGTTAAGAATTGTGTGCGTGAAAGCATGTAAGCCAGCAATTTCATGCCTCATGCCTTAATCTTCTCCATTTTAGATAGCCAGTTTCTGATTTGCCTGTTCCTGTCAAACCAGTACTCTGATGAAACAAGTTGGTTTCTTCATAGGTACATAGGGTTACATAAGTACACCACCAGTGGGCTGTCTTGGCAACTAGGCAGGACAGTAGTATTCACGGTTAAACCTACTTTAGCAAAATGGGGTGAAGATACAGTTCAACTCAGCGGGCCCTTGGGAATTCTTGCATGCAATTTTAAGGATATTGTTGCATTTGTTGTGCAGGAACCACTCCTGCTTCTGGTACTCTTAGAGGCATCCCTGGACCTGGAACAGCAGTGTCTGCCAGGAAGAAACCAATTCCAGGCTTTATAGAGGGATTGTAGAATAGCACCAGCATCTTCCCCTACTCCTTCCTAGATATCTCAGAGAAACATAAGAATCTCTATTGTGGTTATCCTCCTTTGTTGTTGTTGTTATGTGTCATCAAGTTGCCTGTGAATCATGGGGACCCTATGCACTGTACCTCTGAACCCTGCCCTATCCTGAGCCGTTTCACTGTCAAAGATGCACCTACCTTCATTATCCCAGTCACCGTGTCTATCTATTTCACCCTGGGTCTTCCTCTCTTGTCCCTCCACCCTTCCAAGCATGATGTCCTTTCCATGCCCAAATTATGTCAGACAGAACTTCAAAATCCTTGCCTCCAAGAGCAACTTGGCTTCATCTCCTCCAGGAAAGATCTGTTTGTTTTCTTGGCAGTTCACAGTATGTTTAGTACTCTTCTCCAGCACCACATCACAAAAATATTGATTTTTCTTCTGTCTTCGTTAGTCATTGTCTACCTTTCTGATGCACAGCAAATAATTGTACAGACTGTGGCCTGGATAGGGCACACCTTAGTCCCCAGACTGGTGCCATTGCTCTTCAGTACTGTGGAGAGTTCCCTGACAGAAGACTTTCCTGACACAATTCATCTTTTGATTTCCTGACTGCCAGTGCCAAGAGTGCTGATTGTGTACCGAGTAAGCTGAAATTGTTTACAAAGTCAATCTTATCTCCATCTATCATGGTTCTGCAAACTGGAACTTGCTTTAGCCCCTCTCATTTGAGTGTGAGCACACTCTCTTGAAGATATATGAGCCAGCCCTTCACCACTTTATCCCCCTCTGTTTTACATGGCAAATGTTTCAGTTGTCCATTCCAATTCTCTATCCCACCATGACTCTGAGAGCAGTAGGCAACAAAGCACATTCATTTAATATGATGTTTCTTGGCCCACTGTTGCATTCTGTGGGCTGTAATGTGTACTCCTTGTTCTGAGGAAATATAACGTGGTGGCCAAAACTGGTGCAGTATCTTTTGGTTCTAGTCTTTTAATGGTATTTTTGGCATCAACATTGGTTGTAGGATATGGAAAAGCCATATCCAAAGTAAGTATCTATTCCTGTGGTGACCTATTTGTAGCCATCTGGTGCCACTCATGCCATTGGTCTGATAGAGTCAACTTGCCAAGTATGTGCATGGCCTTCACCCCTGGGAATCTTCCCTATGGTAACATGTAATCTTCTCTCTTGCTGGAAAAGAAAGCAATCTTCATTGATGTTTTGTTCCTGCTCTATCCTGAGCCAATCTTACTGTCTCTCACTCCCCTAGTCCCATTACCCAAGTCACTGAGTCACTCCATCTCACTGAGGGTCTTCCTCTCTTGTGCCATTCCTCTACCCTCTCAAGCATAATATCCCTCTCCAGGGACTAGTTCTTCCTTATAACATGCCCAAAGTAAGTCATACAGAGCTTCAGAATCCTTGTCTCCAAGGAGCATCTTGGTTTCACACTCTCCAGAATGTACTTGCTTCTTCTCTTAGTAGCCCATTGTATATTCAATACTTTCTCAGTACCACAACTCAAAAGTCTCAATTCTCTTTCTATCATCCCTAGTCATTGTCCAGCTTTCTGATGCATAGCATGTAATTGTGAAGATCATAGCCGGATCAGATGCACCTTAGTCTCCAGACATACATCATTACTCTTCAGTACTCTGGAGAGGTCCCTGAATGCATACTTTCCCAATGCAATTCATCTGATTACCTGATTCCTGGTACGAAGAGTGTTCATTGTGGAGCCAAGTAAACTAAAGCTGTTAATAATGTTAATCTCTTCACCATCTATCATGATGCTACCAATATCCCCAGTGGTGAGAAATTTTGTTTTCTTGATGTAGAACTTCTATCCGTATTGAAGCCTGCAGTCCTTGATCTTCTGCAGCAAGTGCTACAAGTGCTCCTCAGTTTCAGAAAGCAGGATTGTGTCATCTGCATAATGTAGGTTGTTGGGTCTTCCTCCAATCCTGATGCCACATTTCATCTCATAGAGACCAACCTTCCAGATAATCTGTTCCACATGTAGACTGAAAAGGTATGGAGAATGGACACATCTCTGGCAATTTAAAGCCATGCAGAATTTCCTTGCTCTGTTCTGATGACTGCCTCTTGATCCAAGTATAGGCTTTGCATAAGCACAATCAAATGTTCTGAGATTTCATTCTTCTCAGAGTTAGTCACTATTTGTTGTGATCCATATAGTCAAATGCCTTTTCATAGTCAATGAAACAAAGATAAACATTCTTCTGGTACTCTGTGCTTTTAGCCAAGATCCAACTAACATTAGCTATAATATCCCAAGTACCATAACCTCTTCTAAACCCAGCCTGCACGTCTGGCAGGTCTCTGTTGATGTGCTGTTTCAGTCATTTTGGGATCATTTTCAGCAGAAGCTTGCTTGCATGTAATATTAATGATATTGTTCAATAATTTCCATACTCTGTTGGGTCACCTTTCTTTGGAATATGAACAAAATATCAATCTCTTCCAGTCAGTTGGCCAGGTGGTTATCTTGCAGATTTCTCAGCACAACTTGGTGAGTTCATTCAAGGCAGTGTCAGTTTGTTAAAATATGTCAATTGGTATACCATCAATTCCTGGGGTCTTATTTTTTGCCAGTTCCTTCAGAGCATCTTGAACATCTTCCTTCATCACCACAGACTCTTGTTCATACATTGTTTGATGAAATTCTTCAGTGTCAGCCACTGTTTGGTACAGTGATTCTGTATACTCCTTCCATCTTCTTTTCTTCTTTCCTGGGTCATTTAATATTCTGCCCAGAGCATCCTTAAGTACTGCAAATCCAGGCCTGAATTTGTTCTTTAGTACCTTCAGCTTAAAAATGCTAAGCAAGTGTGGCCCTTTTGATTTTCTGACTTTAGCTCTTTGTGCATTTTATAATAATACTTTGCCTTGTCTTCTTGCAGTGCCTTTTGAAATCTTTTGTTCAGCTCCTTAATTTTTTTATTTCTTCCTTTTTCTTTGGCTTCTCAGTGCTCTAGTGAAATATTCAGCATCTCATTTGACAGCCATCTTGGTCTTTTCTTCTTCCTTTGTCTTTTTAATGAATGACCTTTTGCATTCTTCCTGGATGATATTACTTTTTATAAATTGAGATTTTATTGTTGTTGTTGTTGTTGCTGTTATGTGCCGTCAAGTCACTTGCGACTTATAGAAACCCTATGTACAACAGCTCTAAACTCTGCTCTGTCCTGTGCCAATCTCATTGTGTCTGACACACTCATCCAATTGTCCCAGTCACTGAATCAATCCATCTCCCAGAGGGCCTTCCCCTCCTGCGCCTCCCCTCCACCCTCCCAAGCATGATGTCCTTCTCCAAGGACCGGTCTCTTCTTACAACGTGACCAAAGTATGTCAGACGAAGCCTCAGAATTCTTACCTCCAAGGAGAAGCACAGTTTAACCCTCTCTAGGATGAATCTGTTTGTTTTCTTAGCAGTTCATGGCACCCTCAGTACTCTTCTCCAACACCAAAGCTCAAAAGCGTCAATTCTCCTTCTATCTATCCTTCCTGGTCATTGTCCAGCTCTCTGACGCATAACAAGAGATTGCAAAGACCATAGCCTGTACCAGATGCA
>NW_006399908.1:4135399-4164897 GCF_000299155.1 Elephantulus edwardii | reverse complement strand
TTCTCCAGGTCTCTTTTTGTGCCTTGTAGTAATGTTTTGTAATTTTCTTTGAATAGATCATTTGTCTTTCTAGTTAGATTTACTCCCAAATATTTAATCTTTAATATTTAACTATTGTGATAGGTATTTTTTTTTCTTTGCTCCAGTTCTATACTCTCTTTTTCACTGTAGAGAAATCCATTTGATTTTTGTAGGTTGATTTTTTTTTTTATCCTGCCACTTTGTTGAATTGGTCAACATTTTCTCAGTATATTATATCATCGGCATATGTGAGTTGTTGTCGTTGTTAAGTGCCATTGAGTCATAGGCAGCTCATAGCGACCCTATGAATGAAAGTCCTGGACACCTGTATAACTTTTGTCCTTTCTCCAGGTTCATAGGTTTTCCAGAGGCAAGCTATTATGGAAGTGGATGCCACTCCTGCTTCCAAGCTTGTTTTAATTGGGGAGCTCCACCAAACACTGTTCACCATGGGTACCCATTCTCACATTTTACTCATCAGTGTCACAGTGTTCAGCTTCACAGCATCTGCAAGTTACCAGTGTACAGCAAGTAGACATACCAGGGTTATGCAACCTGGAAGAATGTTTGACCAAAAACAATTAAAGGCAGGCCTGAGAGCCATGGATAGAGATAATTTTATCTCCTCTTTGCCAGTTTGGATATCTCTTATTTCCTTCTCTTGTCTTATTGCTATCTCTAAGACTTCTAAAACTACATTGAATAGAAGAGGTGATAGTGGGCATCCTTGCCTAGTTCCTGTCCTTAAACGGAACGCCTTTAACCTCTCTCCATGGAAAACAACATTGGCTCTCAAGTTTGCATATATACTTTTTACTATGTTGAGGAAATTCCCTTTATCCCTATTTTGTTGAGTGTTTTATTCAGGAAAGGGTGTTGGATTTTTTCAAAGGCCTTTTCTGCAACAATTGATGTGGTTCTCGTTCTTTGCTTTGTTAATGTGATGAGTTACACAGGTTGTTTTTCATATGTTGAACCATCCATGCATACCTGTTACAAATTCACCTGGTCATGGTGAGTTATTTTTTGATGTATTGTTGGATTATATTGACGAGGATGTTATTCAAAATTTTTGCATCTATGTTCATGATATTAGCCTATAGTTTTATATTTTGGTGGTTTCTTTACCTGGTTTTAGTATTAAGGATATGTTTGCTTCATAGAAAGAGTCTGGGAGAATTTCATCTTCTATTTTCTGAAATAGTCTATATAGAATTGGTGGCAGTTCTTCTCTGAACGTTTGATAAAATTCACTTGTAAAACCATTTGGTTAAGGGATTTTATTTGCTATATGTTGTTTTATTATCTTTTCAATTTCTTCTTTTGGAATGGGTCTGTGTTCAATTTCAGTTTGTATTACTTTATGTAGGTTGTGATTTTTCTAAGTATTTGTCCATTTCCTCTAGTCTTTTATATTTGTTTGAGTATAGTGTTTTATTATATTCTATTGTTGACCTTTTTATTTTAGTTGGTTCCATTGTGACATTACCTGTTTCATTTCTTATTTATATTATTTATGTCTTTTCCTTCTTTTCTTTTTTTAATTTTGCTAGTGGTTTGTCTTTTTTATTGAACTTTTCAAAGAACCAAATCTTTGGTTATGTTGATAGTTTCAATTGTTTTTCTGTTTTCTATTTATTTCTGCCTAAATTTTTATAATTTCCGTTTTTTTTGAGGGTGTCGAGTTTTCTTGCTGTTCTTTTCCAATTTAGAGAGTCAAAGGTCATTTTTTCCTGTCTCTTAATTTGTTTGCTTATTGCTATTAATTGGCCTCTAATTACTGCTTTGGCTCTTTCCTAGAGATTTTGGGAAGTTGTGTTTTCTTGTTCTATTAACCCCTTTTGTAGTGACTTTCCTTGTCCTTTAGGATGGTTTTTGCATTGAGATTATTTTATCAGAAATTAATGTCACCACTCCTACTTTTTTCTGGTTGCCATTTGCTTGGTATATTTTCCCCCATCATTTTATTTTTAGACTTTCTTTATCTTCACTTTTTAGGTGTGTCTCTTGTAGACAGCATATTGATAGATTTTTTTAAATACAATCTGTTCCTCACTTTCTCTTCAGTGGTATATTTAAACCATTTACATTCAGTGTGATGATTGAGAGGCAAGGTTTTGTTGCTATCATTTTTTTTAGTTCTTTTTGGTATTGTGGCCAGTTAATTTGGTGCATCCTGCTTCCTGTGGCACCTCTGTAAGAAGGACTTCTCTCAGTGTTTCCTGCAGTGCTGGTCTTGTTTTTATAAACTCCCTTAGGTTTTGTTTTTCTGGGAATATCTTGATCTCTCCTTCATATTTGATGAACAATTTTGCTGGGTACAATAATCTTGGCTGACTGTTGTGTTCTTTGTGTGTTCAGTATATGCCATTTTATTGTGTTCTTGCTCACATGATTTTTGCAGAGAAAACGGCACTTAATCTTATTTGCTCTCCCTTATAGGTTACTCTTTGTTTCTCCCTCAGTGTTTTCAGAATTCTCTCCTTATCTTTGATTCTGGCAAATTTGACCATGAGATGTCTTGGTGTTTTTCTTTTGGGGTTTATTCTGTACTGTATTCTCTGAGCTTCTTGAATATATATTCTCTCATTCTTCATTATACCTGAAAAGTTTTCTTCTAATAATTCTTCCACAACTTTTTCGGTGTCATTAGTTGCTTCTTCTTGCTCTGGGATTCCGATTATGCACATGTTATTTGTCTTGATGGTGTCCCACATTATTCTTGAGTTTTCTTCTTTTTCTTTCTTTTTTGATTCTGCTTTTTGTTCTAGCAAATCTGTCGTGACCATTCTATCTTCTCTTTCACTGGTTCTGTCTTCCATCTCTTCAACCCTGTTCATATGTCCCTCCATCATGTTGACAATATCATTGGTCCTCATATTTTGGATTGTGGTTTCTTGTTTTTTTTCCAGAGTCTCTAATGCCTAATTTGTTTTATCCTATTGTTTTGGATTGGTTTTTTAAAGCTTTTCCTCATCTTTTCTTGCTTTGTCCTATAATTCTTCAAGTTTGTTTCCACCCATTTAAAATATTCAGTTATTGCTGTTTTAAATTCTGTGTCAGAAAATGTCATCAGACTTCCTGCCTTCAGGAAATCCATTGATACTCTATCAGGGTTTTTTTTTAACATCTTGCTTTTGGCTTGTGTAGGAATAAGGTTGCCTTCTTCCTATGTGACATTGCTGTGGTAGAGTTTTTCACATCTGAGGCGATAGCAGGTTCTTGATCTGAAGTTACCCTGCCTGGGTTTTTCTCTGCATTCTGACCCAAGGGAAAACAGGCTTCAGTTTGGTAGAGAAAAGGCCAGTGGAAGCAGCCTCTTTTGTCAGACAATGCTGCACCTAGGGTAGGCCTAGGTGTTCTGGGTTAAAGGCAGTTGATGGGCAGGATGTGAGGAGATGCAAGGCAGAGCACACAGACCTGATTGGAAAACCAAGAAGGCTTAGTTTTCCCTTCAAGAAGGAGCTCTAGCTGTCTTGTTCCCTTCTGATTGAACTTAAGGGGTCTCACATACTCCAGCCAAACAGCAGTTATCCCCAAAAAGTACTTCCCTCAAATTCCACCATCGCTCCTGGTGTGTGTCAGCTCCCAATGTGGGTGTCTGCATTAGGACTGAAGTTCTTGTCACAGGGCATCGGGATTGGGACCAGAGTTCCAGGTACAGGACATCACGACCGAGGTTCTGGGCACAGGGCATCATGTCAGGACTGGAGATCTGAGCACATGGCATCAGGACTAGGATTACTAAGATGGGCATCAGCACCAGAGTTCCAGGCACAGGGCATGGATAACAGGGCCAGGATTCTGGGTGTCGGCTGTGGGTGTCAGGTCCTGGATTCTGCACGCATGGTGTCCATGGAAAGGCTGAGGTTCTGGGCATGGGGCGTTTGCGCCAGGGCCAGAGTTCCCAGCACAGATGGGAATGACGTGACTAGAGATCTGGATCCACACAAAATCTGTTAAGTCGGGTACCTAATTAATTGACTGGCATAGCAGGCCTGGATGATATTCTTGATATCCTCACACAGCTTCTGTGGTCTTTGCTCATTAATGTTCAATGCCTCAAACCTGTTGCTGAGATGGTTTTGAAATTTGAGTGGGATAGACTCAAGGTCAAACTTTTAGTCCTGTGTATTTGATTTAACTTTCTTTAGCTTCAGATTGAACTTACGTATTAGTAGTTGCTGGTTTGTTCTACAATCAGCACATGGCCTAGTTTTCACGGCTGATTATGGCAGTTGGATGATGAATTCAAGTAACTTTTGGTAAGACTGTAGAGGTAATCTAAGATGCTTCCCATATGAATGCAAATGGTGGCTGGCTCTTTTTAGATTAGAAAGGAGAAAAAGCATTTGTAAGATCTACCACTGAGTACTGAGTCTCTTTTGATTCGCTGTATTTTTCAACTGCTGATATCATACCTAGGCCTGCTGATGCCACAGGTGGCACTATTTTCTCTTTAGACCTTGATAGACAGTTAACTTCCATGAGCTGTCTTCTTTTTTTTACCATCCATACAGGGATTAAATAGAGAATTTGTCTGTACCAACACTCCATCCTTTAACATGTCTTTAATCAAGGCAGTTATTTCCTTTTGTCCAAAAGAAATCCTATATTGCTCAAATTAACAACCTGAGTAGGCCCAGTCAGTTTTAATCGTTCCCATTTAGTATGTCAAATCAACACTGGCCTCACGGCCAACTTGCATGACCTCAGTTTTACAGGATCCTCTAGAGGGAGTTGTCCCCAGTTGGAAATAATATTCATACCAATAATACAGTCAAGAAAAGGAAATGCAACTATTTCATACAACATCAGTTTATATGTTCTAATTATCTTCCAGACGTTCACTTTAGTTAGTGTCACTAATTGCTGCATTTCCTTATTCTTCTAATATTATTTTTACTCCCTTCAAGAGTTTATCAATAGATTTGGGAATTATAATGCATTGGATTCCAGTGTCCAGAAGCCCAAAGAATGTTTCTTTTCTACTTTCAGTCCATTTTATCCACACTTGTGCATACGAAGTCTGGTCCCTTGCTAGGGTTTGGGCCAGAAGACCCTGGCCTTTGCATCAAGCTATATCTTGGTCAAGTAGCTGAGATTCTGCTACAAGTGATTCTGAGTGAGTGTCCTCATCATTAATTATCTCATGATTGGGATAAATATAATGGACTTATTTAGACCTTCTTGATGTTGAGGGAACAGAGGGAGGTTTCATTGGTCCACCCAAACTCCTACAGTGCTGCCTTAGAAGCTTTGTCTCAATTCCATTAATATCTTCTATATTAACTCCATTCCTGAGTAACTACCTAAAAATATCCACCCTGCTAAGGTACTTCCCTTCCTCATATCCTCCTGTGATTTGCCTTTGAATCACCCTGATGCTCTTTGCATCTTTAAAGCTCATAAGGGGAAGTCTGCAATAGAGCTGACATACCTTTTTCAATTGATACCTTGTTCTCAAGTAGCAAAACCACATGAGGTGCCCATATTTGAGGCTCTCCCATGATTACTGTCTCCATCATGGCCTCTGAAGGATGAATGTCCTCAGTGCCATAAAGCCACTCCAGCATGGCTACCATGTGTAGAACATCAACTGCTTCCTCTGGAGTGATCCATTTGTTACTGAAAGAAAAAGAGGGTCAGTTTCCCTTATTGTTGTCCCTATTGATTGCTTTCAAGTAGAGCACAACTCCTAGCGATCCTATAAATGAAAGACTTGAAGCCCCTCTACAACTATCGACATTTATCAAAGTTCCTTGGATGGATAAATAAGCTTAATCACACAGAACATATATAATCCACTCTGTCAAGGTAATCCTCCCCTCTGGGTTTATCCGTTTATCTGTGTTACTGTACTTTACAATGTCATTGGTGACTTGTGTAATTGTGGGCTTTGCATTAACCGAAACACACTCCTCCATTCTGCAGCATTCAGAACTGCAAATGCTGTCCCTAAAGTAATCATTCTTACAATCCATTTTAGTAATGTTTCCTCAGAAAACTGTTGATAATGATCTACAAACGTATAAATTTCCTCTATGTCACATCCTCTGGTTACAATAGTTTCTTGATCCTAGCCATCTGTCTACTGGATTATTGTTTTTATAACCACCCATCAGAGAAGTGCTGGAGAAGAGTATTGAGAATACCATGGACTGCTAGGAAAACAAACAGATTTGTCCTAGAAAGGGTTAAACCGGGTGGCTCCTTGTAAGCAAGGATTCTGAGGCTCCGCCTAACATAGTTTGGACATGTTGTGAGGAGAGACCGGTCCTTGGAGAGGGACATCATGCTTGGGAAGGTGGAGGGACGGCACAGGAGAGGAAGGCCCTCTATGAGGTGGATTGATTCAGTGACTGGCATAATTGGGATGGGAGTGTCAGAGATAGTGCGATTGGCACAGGACAGAGCGGAGTTTAGGGCTCTTGTACATAGGGTCACTATGAGTCGCAGGCGACTCGACAGCACATAACAACAACAACATCAGAGAAGTATTTCTGGTTGCTCCCACATGTTTGGGTTGGGTTTTTGGTTTTTTGGTTGTTTTCTTTTCTTTTTCTTTTTCCTTTCTAGGTAAAGCCAGAGATAAAAGTGGACAACTCTGTCTTGGTTGGACTTAGTTCATCTCTGATTTCAGCCATTTTAATTCCTACTTTATTTCCTCTTGCATATGCTACCATTGTTGTTGTTGTTGTTATGTGCCGTCGAGTCGTTTGCGACTCATAGCTACCCTATGTACAACAGCCCTAAACCGTGCTCTATCCTGTGCCAATCTCATTGCCTCTGACAAACCCATCCCGAGTACCCCAGTCACTGAATCAATCCACCTCATAGAGGGTCTTCCCCTCCTGCACTGTCCCTCCCCTCTACCCAGCATGATGTCCCTCTCTAAAGACCTGTCTCTCTTTACAACATGTCCAAAGTATGTCAGACGAAGCCCCAGAATCCTTGTCTCCAAGGAGCAGCCTGGTTTAATCCTCTCTATGATGAATCTGTTTGTTAAGTTTTGCTCTTTATTTATCACCCTGTATATCTGTTTGCATCCAAGTAACTAACTTCTCAGGAGTCAGGTCCACTAATTTCATATCTCATGAGTAACTTTACAGTACTACATGTTGTTATTGTTGTATACCATAGAATCAGAACCCACCCATAGTTGACCCTATGCCTTTTCAGAGACAGTTAATCACACTGGAGGAGATTGTCTATCCTTTTCCTGCAGAGCGACGGCTGTGAACCACATGCCTTTGGGATTACAGCACATTTTCCTGCCACTAGGCCACCAGAGCTCATTTGAAAGCAAGAATGGCATCCACTTCCTAAACAATTTGCCTCTGGAACTCTATGACTTTGATAAATGACAATAGTTATAGAAAGGCTTCAGGCCTTTTGTTCATAGGGTCACAATGAGTCATGCTCAACTCAATGCCAATCAACAACAACAACATGAGTAACTTTTGCCTTCAGTAACTGACTGCAACATAAAAGCTGCATTAATCCATGAGTACTCCTTATCCTATCTAGAGACCAAAGGTTTACTATTCTTTTGCTTACTCCTTTTATTCCAAAGCCACATGTTATGGAGAGCCTGGACCTTTGTAGGAGACCCCACTATCCTGATAGCAATTGTATTCATAATTGATTGTGCTAAGATTAGTAGCAGACTAGTTGTAAAAAGTGTTGAGTCCATGTTATCTCAGATGCTTCATTTTCTGTATAACTCCATGATTTCTGTTATCAACAACTCTTTGTTCAGTAACCTCTCTCCTGTATATGTCTTGGATTCAGTGATTTGCTTAAAGGTCTCCCAGAGACTCAAACTCATCAGGGCAATGACTCACGTGACTGTAGGTATGTACATCAGTTTTGCAGAGACTAATGAGCGTGGTGCTGGAGAAGAGTATTGAGGGTACCATGACTGCTAAGAAAACAAACAGGTTCGTCCTGGAGAGGGTTAAACCAGGTGGCTCTTTGGAGGCAAGGATTCTGAGGCTTCGTCTGACATATGTTGAACGTGTTGTAAGGAGGGACCAGTCTGTGGAGAGGGACATCAAGCTTGGGAGGATGGAAGGACAACACAGGAGAGGAAGGCCGTCTATGAGGTGGATTGATTCAGTGACTGGGGTAATCGGGATGGGTGTGTTGGAAACAGTGCAATTGGCACAGGACAGAGCAGAGTTTAGGGCTATTGTACATAGGGTCGCTATGAGTCACAAGCGACTCAATGGCACATAACAACAACAACAACAATGAGCATGTAAGACTATCAGTTGAAGAAAGAACAAGCATTGAGTTCCCATGAGTTTATGTAAGCCGCTAGTATAGTAGGGCATGTATACCATGCTAATCTCTTCTTAAAAAAATAAATACTTCTGCACAAAATTAATAGTTAATCACTGGATAAGAAAGACATTTCAAATGATAAATCTTAGACACCTAGACTCAGCATAAGCCAATTTAAGAATTCACGAAAGAAATATTAACATGGTTATGGTAAAGGACTGACTGTTGTTGTTGTGTACTGTTGAGTCACAAGTGATCCATAGCTGAACCTTCGGTGAGTTTTCAGAGGCAATTAATTGCGTAAGAGGAGATTGCCCATCCTTCTCCCACACCCTGTGGCCTCGTACTGTGTGTCTTGGGGATTGCCAAGAAGCTTTTTGTCACTAGGCCACCAAAGCTCCCTAAAGGACCGACTAGAGGCCAGAATAAACTTGATATCTACCAGATCATTAAGACCTCCCTTCACAGCTTAGTTATTTAAATGAGCATTTGTGGTTTTATTTGAGAGATCTAACTACACTGATCTTGGAGAGTTTGCCACTCTTTTTTCCTGTTGTTTTTATTCTAAACCATTATTTACAAATTAACCCTTATCTCAAATCATTATTCTTTCCAGGTAAAATGAAGGTATACAGCATAAGTTACATATGAAATAACTATACTTTATCAGGTTAGTTATTCCTGGAAGTGCAGAGAAAGAGCTCTGTGGGGCTATCACAAGAGTAGAGATATTGTGATAAACATTTTCCAAGTTTCTTTTTCTTTTCCTCATTCAATTCTACTTCCTAACATTCTCAACCCCCCCCCCAAAAAAAAAACAACAAACCTTGAAAAACAGTTATGGAAAAGGGTTAATTATTTCAAAAAATAATTTACAGATAAGAACTCAAGAAGGATATAGCAGAGGCCTTGTAATTTTACATCTTTGCACATATATCAAATAATGATTGCAGTTGACTGAAAAATTCCAATATAGAAATTGGAAGTTGGGCCTGATTTACCATGTAAAGACAACATTTGACAAAATCAGTAGAATGGAACTCTAAAATCTGAAGCAGCCTGACAACAATAAAAATCCAACATAACTTCCTGTTGTAGATTAAAGTTTGTCCTTACAGACTCTGTGTTAGGGGCTCTGAAAGCTTTGGTGTCCTCATTAGATTGTCACAGTGCTAACCAGACTATATGTTTGAATCCTAGCTCATAAACCTGTGGCTATATCCCTGTATGGATATAGGGTGTGGGGGTTTTTCCCCCCATAATGTGAGTCCAGAGACTACTACAGAGTATGTCATAAACCTAATTACTTCTGAGTCATAGAAAAGGCTAATTACACAGGGACCTACAGGGAATAGAGGGAGGTCATGGGGGTTATTTACCAACCAAAGAGCTAAGGATTATCCAGGATTACCAATTAGAATAGAATTGGAACAGCCTAAATCTGGGTTTGGAAGGTGAAAAAAATATATTTCTATTCTTAAATTCAGAAATCTGGTGGCCTAGAGGTAAAGAGTTGCCCTGTCAATGTAAAGACAGAGATTCAGATCCAGCAGCTGCTCTATGGGAGAAAGAGACACCATCTTCTCTCATGTGACATAGCCTCTGAAAAACTGCTCAGGTTATTCCAGAGTAAATTCTAATTCAACGGTTCACAAGAATAACAAAATTTATGTCAGCCACTTGTAGCTTTGTTGTTGTTGTTTTTTGTTGACTGCCTTCAAGTTGAGCACTACTCCTAGTGACCCTATGAACAAAAGGCCTGAAGCACTTCTACAACTATTGACATTTATCAAAGTTCATAGAGTTTCCAGAGGCAAGTTGTTTTGGAAGTGGATGCCACTTGTGTTTCCAAGCCACTCACAGTATTTTATTGTTGTTATGTGCCATTGAGTCACCTGTGATATATAGCGACCCTATATACAGCACCTCTAAACTCTTTCCTGCCCTGAGCCAGTCTCACTAATTCTGACACACCAACCCCCATTGCCCCAGTTACAGTGCAATCCATCTCACCCAGGGTCTCCCTCTCCTGCACTGTGCATGTGCCTTTCTAAGCATGATATCCTTCTCCAAAGACAGACCTCTCCTGGCCATGGACCCAAAGTAAGTGAAGTGGAGCTTCAAAAATCCTAACCTCCAAGAAGAAACTTGGTTTCGTCCTCTCCAAGAGAGACCTACTGTAGCATTTGTGTTACAAATATGCAAGGTAAGATACAGTCTTTTTTACAGTATGTTGCTAATATTTATTATCCTTGTTCAAATTTTCACACATATATGTATCATGCCTTATAATTTTATTTTGTCTAAGTCTTGAGGATAGAACCCTTAAATACAATATAGTTCTTACAATGTTCTTATCATCTCAGAAAAATAATGTTCAATTTATTACTTACAAATTTCTATTACTATTTAGCATTGAACTAAATTAGACTTTGAATTGTTCTGGGGTACTACTATGTTTCCATGAATTTTAGAGAGAACAGCAGTCAGTTTTAGGACTCTATTTCCAACAGTGCACTTAAAAGAAAAAGTTCTTTGGGAAAGAGTTTGATTGAACTTCTATGAAATATGCATTGTATTTTAAATCATGATCACCAGTGAGAGTATATTATTAATTCTGCATAAAAAATGCAGTGGTTATTATTGCTATTGTGCATTTATTCCTCTCTCAAGAATATAATTCAAATTCCCAAATCATACATCAAGCTAATCTTTCAGTCTAATAAGTAAGTTTTTCCCCCTCTATCATTTTTATATTTATCCTCATCTCTTTTAATTATAGATTCCTAATTTTCTTCTGGCATTAAACCATCTGCTAGAAAGTGAATTTTACATTCTAAAAACCTTTTCAGTGACTGTCCTTATATAGATGACTGAATCTCCTCGAATGGAATTGCATTTTCACGTTGAATATCTGACCTGTTTCTAGGAGGTGAAGCAATTTAAAGTTAGCAATGATTCCAGTCCTGTCTTCCATCCTGAAGTGGCTGTGTGCAAGAAAAGGTGTGGAATCTTTACCTGCCAAATTATGACATTTCACCCTGCACATCTGATTTTGAGGATGAAAGCTGAACAACTAAAGAAAGATTTCAAAGAGCCTCAAATTATTAAATGATAAGCCTGTAGACGTCTCTCTTCTTTAAGTTTTCATTATCATGAGGGGTGTTTTTTTGTTTTACTTTTTTTCTTGGTAGTGATACAAGTTCACGACTTAATAGTAACTGAAAATTCGAGCCTTAAAATGGGAAAACAATCATCTCTACCCATTCCTAATTCATTCTTCTTGCCAAAAACACATTCTTTTCAGATTTCCATGAATGTTTTCTAATCTTTTTATGCCCTCCATCTGCCAATCAAACTCTGTCACTTCTTAATTTCTCTCCTTCCCTACCCTCCAACCCTGACCCACATCCTTTTCCTTCTTTGGACTTTTATATGCACTTTACTAGTTATCTTCCTATTTTTATAATAATAGGTTTTATATCGTATTTGTGAACCCAACATACATGAACGAAACACTATGTGTAAGAGTTTTGTATACAACCAATAATTTAAAAAAGTTTAAAAGTTCCAAAACAAAAAAAAAAAATCATAAGTCTTATAAAAAATAATGACTTTCACCTTTTCTACTTTAGAGATATTTACATCTGTATTTCAAAATAATACGGTTATACTACTAGGAATTATTCAATTCTTAGATGAGGAATATTAACTGACATAAATGCCCATTCATCACACATGTGCACATACTTTCCTGATTCATGTTTTCCAAATAGTTACAACAACTTTTTAGATTAAGTTAGTATTTAATGTTTATATTTTTAAATTAATTTTTATTTTATACTGTTTTATTTACAAAGTTTGTATATATTGTTTTTCTCACCAGATCTTTCCCATTTCCTTTACCCACTCCTCCCCCACTAACATCATTTTATGCCACCCTATAATTAACCACCACAACCACTCCCGCACATCTTCACCCCTCAGCTCCCCCTCTACTCCCCTTGGATCCTCATACACATTCTACAATAATAGTCTTAAACAGTATTTGTCCTTGTGGAACAAAGTTAGCTCACTTAGCATAATGTTGTCTAGTCCCTCCCTAATGTTTACATTTTTAGGCAAATATTGCTAAATCTTGTTCACTAATTTAGCATATTCTATATATTTTTTGTACCAACTTTTGCTTTTCTGGAATAAATGTCTACCTTATAGTTGGTATTTGCTTTAAAACATGTATATAAACTGGAAAAGTCTATATACTCTGAAAACCTACTACCCAAAGGTAGTAATCAAAGCAGTATGGTATTCAGACAATAACAGGCACATAGACCAATGGAACAGAATTGAGAACCCAGGAATAGACACAGCTATCCATGACCAACTGATATTTGACAAAGAAATAAAACCTATCAAATGGGGAAATGACAACCTCTTCAACAAATGGTGCTGGCAAAATTGGACTTCAACCTGCAGAAAATGGAAACATGATCCACATCTCACATCATACACAAAAATCAACTCAAGATAGTTCAGAAACCTGGAAAGAAAGCCCAAAACCACAAAGTTCATAAGAGACAAACTGCAATCAAGCTTAGAAGCCCTAGTCTAGGGGATAAAAAAGACTGCCACATACAGCCTGAAATGCACAATCTGGAGAGGATAAAATTGATGAATGGGACCTTCAAAAGATTAAATCCCTGTATGCATCAAAAACTATTTCCAACAGAGTGAAAGAAAACCTATGGACTGGGGACAAACATTTGACAATACTGTCTCAGACAAGGGTCTCATAAAGGAAGTTTATAGAATACTCTTAGGCCTCCACAAGAAAAAGACTGATAATCCAATTACAAAATGAGCAAAAGAAATGGAAAGAGTTTTCACAGAAGAAGATATTCAAATGACCAACAGACACATGAAGAAATGCTCCAAATCACTGGCAATAGGAGAGATGCAAATAAAAACCATAATGAGATACCATCTCACTCCAGTAGCAGTGACAAAGTTTAACAAGACAGCACATACTAAATGTTGGAGAGGATGTAGCAACATAGGTACTCTTGTACATTGTTCGTGGGATTGTAAAATGACACCCCAGACACTCTGGAAGGCAGTTTGACACTTCCTCAAAAAGCTGAACATTGAAATTCCATATGACCCAGTTGTTCCACTGCTTGAAATACACCCTACGAAAATGATAACTGAAGTTCAAACAGAGGCTTGTACACCAATGTTCATAGCAGTGTTATTCACCATTGCAAGAACAGGGGAACAATCCAGATGTCCAATCACAAATGAATAGATTGAGAAGTTGTGATACATTCATACAATGGAATACTACAAAGCATGCAGGAGCAAGGATTTTGTAAATTACTACCTGATTTGGAAGGGACTGAAGAGCATTATACTGAAAGAACTAACTCAGTCTCACAAGGACAAATGCTGTATAAAACCATTATTTTAGAATGAGTATGATGATCCAAGGTGGGGGAGGGTGGACGCAGAGGGATGAGGATGGGGTGAGATTAATCATAGGGTTGCACAATTTGATGGGGAGGAGGTAAAGGAGATGGGAAGGATCTTGTGTGAAAAACAATGCATTTAGACTTTGTAAATAAATTAGTATAAATTGGAAAAAATTAAAAAGAAATCTACATAGTGATTTGTGAGCTCCTTACACCATTCTTCCCCTACTTGGATAATAGAAATCATTGGACATTTTAGAATTAATTGGACATTTTCCTTCAGTAAATTTTGTCTAACTGCTTTCTGAAAACATGGAGTAGCCTAGAAAAGAAGTTTGTATTTGGATCTTCAAATGATTTGACTAGGTTCCACAGTAAAGACTACTCGTTGTCAAGATCAATTTTGTATCCAAAATATAGTTGCTGCTTAGGATCTGTTCCTAAATACAGGAAACTAACTGGTTTCAGTAATAGAGATCATAAAGACGGTGCAGGATAGGAGAAAGTTTCAATCTGTTTATAGGATTGCTATAAGGTGTAGTTGACCCAACAGCATCTAACAAGAGTAATAAAAATACTACATTGATCCTGAGTCTAGATTCTAGTTATACTAGTCTAGATTATAACTGTTACGGTATCCAATATCATTATAATTTTTAATTCACTAATATGTTATTTGTTTTTATTTTTAGGATCTCTGAGTTCTAAATATATTGTCAATTTGTCCCTAGTAGTCTGAAATACCCAAATGATTAATTTCTTGGAAACTTGCTGAACACCTAATAGACTTTTAAAACTGAAGATTCATTTACTCATATATTTTCTCTGTTTTAGTTTCTTTCTAGAATTAAATTTACTTGAATGCATTATTTATTGAATTTATAAATTCCAACTTTTCAATATTTTCATTGAAATATATTTCTTTTTTTCAAAGCTTCTTTTATATAGTGTTATTGTCGTGTGTTGGCAAGTCAAAACCATCCCGAAGTTAACTCACCAGTGGGTTTTCAAAGACACGTAGGAGGAGTTAATCCATCCTTACTTTGTTAAGCACTTGGTGGATTCAAACCCCATGCCTTTGGGATTGTAGCACAGTTTAATTCCACTCAGTCTTTCTTATCACTTGTCAGTTTTTTATTTTATGGTTCCTTGCATCCCTGTATAATCTGTTCATTCATTCCTGTGTATAACCTGTATGAGAATTTTAATTAGGCTTTTTGAATGTGTGTTTTTGTTCTTCACCTTTCTATTTTTACTAACTTTATTACTTTTTCTTTTTCTCTCCCTGAAAGGTTTCCTCCAAATTCTGAGCCTATTGTTGTTGCTATTAGGTGCTGTTGGGTCAACTACACCTTATAACAATCCTATGAACAGATTGAAACCTTAACCTGCCCTGAACCATCTTTATGATCGCTGTGATGCTCAAATCCATTACTGAAATCAATTAGCTGTCTATATTTAGGAACAAGACCCTAAATAGCAATTATATTTTGGATACATGATTGATCTTAGCAACTAACCTTTACTATAGAACCTCGTCAAATCATTGGGAGATCCAAATACAGATTATTCTGTTAGGCTACTCAGTATTTTCAGAAAAGCTGTCAGCCAACTTTTACTGAAGGAAATTGTCCAATTAAGATCATTCTGGCAGCCAGATAGGGGAAGCATGGTGTAAGGAACTAAGAAATCAGGTTATAGATTTTTATTTCATTTATGTGGTTTCATTGTGACCCACATGGCAGTCATCAGCTGTATTCTGCTTTCTCCAAACAGAGCATGTTTTACTTAATGTTGGTGGTAAAGACATTTTACTCTTTTTTCATGTAATGCAAAAAGGTAATCAGGTAATTGTGTGGAATTAGGAAAGATATCTAGTGACCTAATGTATATCTTTAAAGACTTTAACCTCATCTTCTCTTTTCCAGTCACATGCTATTACATCCTACACTGTAGGCCATCTGATGCCACTGAATTAGTCTTTCCATATATCCATAGAACAGATTGACTTGGTTTTTTCCAAGATTTAAAGTTTCTGTAGTTTAATACCAAAAACCAAACTGTAGCTTGATAAGTCAATTACCATTTATCTATCAGCATTCCAGAATTTAACATTTTCATTTATGCTTTAGTCTACTGTGATGTTCTCTCCCTCTCCTTCCCTCTCTCTCTCTTTCTTTTTCCCCTGCCCCTTCCCTTCAAATTCCTTTAACGCCATCATTTCAGTAAGATGTCAAGAACACAAACAAATATATTCAGTGTAACATGTTTACTCTAGTTTCAGCTCCAATTTTAGGAGACTCATGCTGTTTTATTTGTTTAGTGCTGTTACAATAGAAATACCACAAGGGATGGCTTTCACAAACAGAAATTTATTCTCTCACAATTAGGAGGCCAGATGTCTGTTTCCAGGGGCTCAGCTCAAAGGAAAAAAATTTTTTTTCTCTCTCTTTCTGCTCTGGAGCAAGTTTCTTGTCTCCTTTCAATATATGTGAGCCCAGAGTTACCAGCAATCTTGCTCTGAGTTTGCAAATTTCTTAGTAGGTGGATCACAGGTCCAAAGAATGCATTTTTTCTCCCAGCAATTCTTTCTTGATTATACTGAGGTTCTCCTCTATTTTGTTTGTTTGTCATTATTTCTACAACTTGTAAGACAAAATGTGATACATACCACAACCCCCAGACCCTCTCATTATATGGTATCAGTGTTATGACCTTAGTGAGGGTAGTGACTTAAGTAAGTGTGATGCACCTCATCTTAATTCTACCTCATTAACATGGTATGTGTAACCTCGTCATCACTGACATTGCACAGGCGTGCCTCAATCCAGGTAGGCCAAAATTTATCATGCATCACAAAACGGAGGATAATTACATTAGATCCCTTCATGGGGAAGAGTGTACACACTAATCATTAATCACAGAATTGTCAGCTTCCCAAATTGACATATAATCTGGAGATGGATCTACTCCATGGCATAAATGTACACCAGATAGCTAAAAATTTTAATGTAATAAGAAGTAACATTTTTTCTGAGGCAAGGCAGTGCTCTAAACTTTTTAATTACAGGGACTATCAAGTTGCATCTCTTTATTTGGAGCATACAATTGTCTACTGGGTTTACACTTAATAATTGCTTAATAGAAAATTACTTATTTGGATTTAATAATTAGCTTCTATTCAAAATATACCCTAGCACTTTTCTCAGGAGCTAAAAAAAACCCCAAACAAAACAAACAAACAAACAAAAAAACCCCAAAATAACCAATCCTTTTGAAAAAAATTCAGGATGAGGCAATCAATCAATGAAGAGTTTTAGAAAATAGAAGTTTGCTTTATATGATAACACTGATATTAAAAAGCACAAAACATTATCATAACCACTGGTAAGAGATAGAACTAATAAAAAAAAAAAAAGCCAGGCTCTCTCTTTCCCCTATATCCTCGGAAAAGATTTCTTAAAAAGGAACATTCTTAGGAAAGTAAACTAATGACTAAAAATGTTATAGGAATAACTGCATGTCAGGAGTAGGTCATTCTTCCATCTTCAATAAAAGCTAGAAAGGCAGAGACACTCAACTAGACTTGAGACTAATGATCCTGGAAAGGATAATATTTAGAACCTAGGAATAGGTTTCTCTGGGACATCACTCCATAGGGAAATAATGTGAAATAAAACCTTGTCTCCTCTTCCAGCTATGTGTCAGCTATTGGCCATTTTTCTATCGCTGGATATTCAAGCATCAAAGAAGATCCCTCTGGGCATATCCATCTCATTTACATAGGCCAGTGGACCCAGATTCAATGATCTCCTATTGAACTAGGCAATAGCTAGAGGAAAATGAATCCCTTTCAACTCATATATTTCAGAGCCATATTTTTTTTTCCCTCGTGTTGATGGCTTGGATAGAACAGTGCTACCCAATTTTGTACTAGATGCCAAATGTTCTGCTGCATCAGTCAAATCACATTATATCAAGTTACAGAGCAGGTCAGCACAAATGGCTGTGTTCAAAGAAACCTCTGACTTCCTGCCAAGTTGCTTGGCACCATTCAAGTTGTCATCAATTTGAGTTACTTGTAGATCATTTCAGGAGATATTAAGATAATTATTGGCTGTTCTCATAAGGATAGGAAGCCAGCAAAGCACTCACTGGACCCCAGCATCCACCTATAAATTGAAGAAAGGGCACTTTATGACTTAAAACAATATCATTCATGTCATGTTAATGTATGCACCCATTTCAGCTAATATTCTATTATCTTACTCTTAGATTATATCATATGTTTGGGTGCTTTATACAGTTAATAGTAAAATGCATGCATATTTGTATCTTAGAGGCTTTGCTCAAAATTTCCACCAAAATTTAGTACCAGTTCATGTTACATTCAAACACAATTTGAAATTAAGCTTTCTAATGTACCTATAAAAAATAACTAGAAACACAACTGATGCTACAGCATAAATAAGTCTCTTTTTTTATTTTGTGGAATTCTATTCCAAGAATTTCCTCAATGGTTGCATGTCCAAAAATTGTGTTTTATTAAAAATAATATAAGTATGTACTTTGCAACCTTGTCATGGTTCAACATTATATTGATAATAATGTACAATTTATACTATTATTACTGGTATGACATAGGTACTACTGTTAGAATTTTTGTCTTGGAGAAAACTCCAAGATGTCACCTATGATGTTCTAGTAGGAAGTACAAGCCTAATATTGTCATTGATGCCTGGTTGTTGTTAAATTCCTTTGAATTGACAACAATCATAGCTACTTTATGAACAATGGATCTGGATCCTACCCTACACAGTATCCACCCGATCATCAGTGAAATACTGGAGCCCACTGATACAGTGAGAATGTCAATCCATCTTATTGAGGAGCTTCTCCTTTTCTGAACCTTTGCCTTTCCAAGCATGTTATCTTTATCCAAAGTCCGTCATAATGATACAACCAAAGTGAACAGATGAAGTTTTGCCATCCTTGCCTCTGTAGAGAACATTCTGGTTGAATTTTTTTCCAAGATCTATTTATTTGTGATTTTGGCTCTCCATGGAACAATCACTACTCTTCTCTAATACTGGAACTCAAAATCATTTTTCTTCTGACGTCTTTATTCGTTGTCCAGCTCTCAGAAGCACAGCAAGTGATTGAAAAGATTATAGCTCAAATTAGGTAAACCTGGTCTTAAAAGTAGGTAAACTTTAGTCTTTAAGCTAACATCATTGCTCTTTGAAACTTTGGAGAGAGTCTTGAGAATAGAAGTTTCCAATGCAACAAATTTTTTGATTTCTTGATTGCTAGTACCAAGGATTGTGTACCAGGTACAATGGATTTGTGGTTCCAAGTAAGATGAAATTATTGACAATTTCTGTGTTTTCTCCATCATCATGATGTTGCCTATGGTTCTTCTAGTGAGAATTTTTGTTTTCTTGATATTTAAATATAATCCACATTAAAAGCTGGAGTCATTGATCTTTTGCAGCAAGTATTTTAAATCTTCCTCATTTTCAAAAAACAAGGTTGTGGTATCTGCAGAACTCAGGTTGTTGATGAATCTTCCTCCTGATGTCATATTCTTCTTCAAGAAATCCAGCTTTCAGAATAATCTGCTCAGAGTACAGATTTAATAAGTATTGAGAAGGAATACTGCCCTGATGCATGCCTTTCTAGATTTTAAACCATACAGTGTCCCCTTGCTGTGTTTGGACAACAGCACCGTGGTTTAAGTACAGGTTTCAATTAAGTGCAATTAAGTACAGGAGTACAATTAAGTGCCCTGGTGTTCTCATCCTTCTCTTTCATGTTAGCTATAATATATTATAATCCACACTATCAAATACCTCAGCATGGTCAATAAAACACAAATAGACATCCTTCTGGTATTCACTTTAATCCAAGATCCGTGTGACATCAGCAAAGATATCTCTGGTGCTATAGTCTTTCTAAATCCATCCTGAATTTCTGGCAGTTTTCTGTTGGTACACTGAGCTAGCTATGTTTGAATAATCTTCAGCAAGTGTTTATTTGCATATCATATTAATAAAAATATTCCATAATTTCCATATTCCATAATAGGTTAGTATACCTTTTTTGGTAATCAAAACAAATAGTAATCTCTTCCAGTCAGTTAGCCAGGTGGTTGCCTTCCAGATTCTAGGCATAGACCGGTTAGTGCCTCTAAGGACGCATCTGTTTGTTGAAATAAGTCCATTGGTATATCACCAACTACTTGAGCCTTATATTTGCCAATGCCTTCAGCACAGCTTGGAATTTGTTACATTCTTAAATGCTTCTTTGTCAGCCAATTCCATTTCATATAGTGATTCTGTGTATCCTTTATATCTTACTTTGATGCTTCTTGCATCAGTTAAGATTTTGCCTGTACCATCTTTTGGTATTGTCTCTTTTACTCTGGCATTCCTTTCCTTTCTTTTGTCTTCTCAAAATTTTAGTGCCATTTGCAGAGTCTCTTCCGATGTCCATTTTGGTGTTTCCTTCCTTCTTTGTCTCTGAATGCCTTTTTGCTTTCTTTATGGACAGTATCCTTGATGTCATTCCACAACTCATTTGGTCTTTGATCATTAGTGTTCAATGTCTCAAACATATTCCTTAGGTGGTTTTTAAATTCAAGTTACAACTTAAAGTTTTATGTTGGTTCTTGTGAGCATGTTTCATTTTCTTCATCTTTGATTTGACCTCATACATGAGTAATTGATGATCTATTACATAGTAAGTAGATAGCCTGGTTTTGACTGCTAATATTGGGATTCTCAAGTGATTCTTTCCACAGACACAGTCGAACTACCTCCTTTGTAGTCCATTCGGTTAGGACCATGTTTTTCTTTTTTAAAATAGCTATTTGTAATGAATTAATCATTGAACCTGCAAAATTCAATTGATCTCAAGCTTCATTTCTGTCACCAAGTTGGTAATTTCCAGCTATCAGGTTTTTTTCTTTGCTTTTAACTTTTGTATTCCAGTCACTAATCACTATTAATGAATCTTTATTGCATGTTGGTCAATTTCAGACTGCAAGAGCTGATAGAAATCCTCAATTTCCTACTCTGGCTTTAGCTGTTGGTGCATACATTTGAACATTAGCTGTATTAACACATAATTCTCGTATGAATATGAAACATATCCTATTACTCACAGCATTGTACTTTAAGATAGATCTTAAAGTGGACTTTTTGCCTTTGCTATCGGAAGGCACCAGTAGCCAGGAAATCAAGAGACAAATTGCATTGGGAATGTCAGCTGTTGGGGACCTTGCCAGAGTACTGAAGAGCAATGACATCAGGCTGAAGACTAAGGTGAACCTAATCCAGGCCATAGTCTTCACAATTGCATGCTAAGTGTCAGAGAGCTGGACAATGACTAGAGATGATAGAAAGAGAATTGATGTCTTTGAGCTGTGGTGCTGGAGAAGAGTGTTGAATATACCATGGACTGCCAGGAGAACTTTGTACTGGAGAGGGTGAAATCAGGCTGCTCCTCGGAGGCAAAGATTCTGAAGCTTCATCTGACATACTTTGGTCATGTTGCAAGAAGGAACCGGTCGTTGGAGAGGTACATCATGCTTGGGAGGGAGGAGGGACAGTGCAAAAGAGGAAGACCCTCGATCAGATGGATTGATTCAGTGACTGGGTTAATGGGAGTAGGTGTGTCAGAGACAATAATGTTGACACAGGATAGAAAAGGGTTTAGGGCTCTTGTATGTAGGGTCACTATGAGTGGAAGTGACTTGACAGCACATAACAACAACCAAATCTGAAGGCACCACTAATAGGAAAGGAAGTAAAATAATCATCATCATCATGTGGTCTCATAAACTCAAGCTAAATATAAATAGAATGGAGATTACCAACAAGGCTCATTGTCATCAACCTAATTCTGACTGATAGCAACCTGATAGAACAGAGTAGAGTTGTTCCATGAGATTTCCAAGGCTGTAAATCCTTCCTTACAGAAGCACACTTCCATATCTTTCTTCTGCAGAGAGTGAGCTCATAGTACTGACCTTTAGATTAGTAGAAAGGACACAATCCACACACCACCTATACCTTTTAGAAGGAAGTTTGGCTCCTGGCAAAGTTAATTCATACTCGTAAGTCAGAAAATACTATATGAAAAATGGAAATAGTCAATAAATTGCTCTTACAAAGGCAATGCTTACAGTACAGTATCCACTTTTAACTTTGTCTTCACATCTCTCCTATTTTAATTACTCACTCCTGTTTATCAGAAGAGGTTACATGGTAGTTCAGAGTACAGACTCAAACCATTTTAGCTAAAATGTGACTCTACGTTAGAAGTCAATTCTTCCATGTTCTATTATATTCCTACACATCTTATAAGCAAAGAAACCAATAGATTTTTCTTTTGAATTACCTTTTCAGACATAATTATACAATGAACTATCAGGGACAACTGACACAGTCAAAGTGTCACAGAAGCAAAGAATATATTTGTTGTAGTCTAGAAAAATGCAGATAATGTGTCAACACAGGACAAAAGTTGGGCAAGTTTGCACATATTTGCAACATTTAAGACTGATGTCTACTAAAGTTTGTATTCTTCAGCTTTGATTTAAACAAATTCGTATAGACCTGCTCTCATGTTACCCAGCTGGAACTTCAGGGACAAGAGAAACTAACAGGATCATGAAGCTCTTGCAGCTTGCACGCTCTGCCCTTTGTATCTGACCTAGGAGTGGTATGTCTTCTTTCAGAAGCTATGAAATCTTGGAAGGCCAGGAAGGGAGCTAGAAAGTAGCAGAGATCTCAAATCTGACTCTGTCAAGCAGTAATTATAGCACTCTGGAAATAAGCAAATCTCAATATAGAATTTTATTTTCTCATCTACAAATTGGAGGTAAGCATAATTTTTATTTCACAGTGTTAGTACAAGTTGTAAGACAATGTGTAAGAAACATTTACCATAGTTGCCAGCACTGTGAATGCTTCAATACAATAATACTAATGGGGCTTTTGTTTGTGTTGTTTTCCTTTGTTGGTTTGGGGGTTTTTTTAAGTTTAACTTTCATAAGCATAATTCATGTTTTACAGGTACTTACTCATTTTTTCACTCATACATCTAAGCACTGTCTAGAGATTGATAAGGACAAGAAAAAGTGCTTATTGCCTTTTTTTCTCTAGAATCAAAGCTGTGGTTTTAACTGTTGGTATGAATTACAAGGAAATGACTATTTAATTGAAAAGAGGCCTGGATAAATGGACTCAGATCACGTTAGGTAAAGCCATGGACACTGATGGTTTTTCAGCATTCCCCATATGACTCTAATGTTCAGACAGGTTGAAAAATACTGTTCTAGTCAGCAGAATTAGCCTTTTTATTATTTCTTTTAAGGTAGTGACTGACTCTTGACCAAATTCTGGGAATCTACCAGGAGTGGATGCCTAGGCTCCACCCTCAGAAGATCCGATTTAATTTATCTAATTAAGCCTTGGACATCATGATGTTAAAAAGCCCCCTCATGATTTTCAGTCTGCAGCCAAGTTGGGAATCAGTGTTCTAAGTGAAAATGAGTAACAAAAAGCTAATTATTCTAAGTAGGTAGGACAAGAGCTGTGATAAAATCATGAAAAAATAAAATTCTCTTTTCACAAAGAAAGATACTCAAATGACCAACAGATACATGAAGAAATGCTCCAAATCACTGTCAATAAGATAGATGCAAATCAAAACCATGGTGAGATACCATCTCAGTCCAGTAGCAGTGGCAAAGTTTAATAGCACAGCAAGTAATAAATATTGGAGAGGATGTGGTAAGATAGGGACTCTTACATTGTTGGTGTCATTGTACAATGGTACAACAACCCTGGAAGGCAGTTTGGTGCTTCCTCAAAAAGCTGAACATAGAAATTCCATATGACCCAGCTATTCCATTTCTTGGAATATACCCCAAGAAAATGAGAACTAAGGCTCAAACAGAAACTTGTACACCAATATTCATAGCAACATTATTAACTGCTGCAAGAATATGGAAACAGCCCATATGTCCAACCACAAATGAAGGGATTGAGACGTTGGGGTACATTCATACAATGGAATATTACACAGCATGCAGGAGCAATGATTTTGTAAATTATTACCTAACTGGGAAGGCACTGGAAAGCATTATGCTGAGTGAACTAACTCAGTCCCACAAGGACAAATACTGTAGAGAGTATGAGGATCCAAGGGGTGGGGGAGTGTGGAAGTAGGGGGTGAGAATGGGGCGGGGAGGGTGTTAATCATAGGGTTGCACAATTCGATGATGGGTGGGTGAGGTGAAGGAAATGGGAAGGATTTTGTGTGAGAAACAATGTATTCAAACTTTGCAAATAAATAAGAGTAATATTTTTTTTAAAAAAGGAAATAAGTGATAGTCTCTCTGGGATACACAGGACTAGCACTATAAACAAATGGCAACTGGACTGATGGAATCTCGTGATGAGCTTTCCTTACTCACCCATGGACCTGCCATGTGGGCTTTTTGCTTAACTCCAGTTATCCTCTACATAATGAATAAATGGACATTCTGTTAAAAAGAAATAAAAGTTTCAAGAATAAAGTCACCATTTTCCTGATTCCAATGCTTTGCTTTGTTTTTACTTTCTTTTCTTTATTTTTTTTAAATTTATACTAGTGTATCTACAAAATTTTAATACATTGTTTTTCAGATCAGATTCTTGCAATATTTTTAATGTCCAGAATCAAGATAAAAATTCTCCAGCTCAAATCAACTGACTTTATTTTCCATGTAATCAGAACTACTCTGAAATTCTTCCCCAAACACCAAACTTGAATTCTGGCACATTATGAAATAAGCTTTGTATATTCCTATACTGATAATTCAAACAGTTTCTGTAGCTAAATATGCTATAGATATTAGTCAGACAGGTTGTATAGAGAAGTCTGCAGTTAATCTTCATGAGAAGGTGTGTTTTCTCTAAATTAAAGCATCTTCGCCTTTTACTTCAGCATGTATCACTAATATTTCTGTAAAGCATGAGAATGTCCAGAGCAGGAATGTCAAAATAGGGTTGTTATGGAGCAAAAGAAACCCTTTTTCTCTAAACCAGTTTTAGACCACCTATGAGCAAGATTTTCAAAGGATTCGTCAAGTGAAATATGAATGTTTAAACTGTAAAATTATAATTTTAACGTGGTACTGTTTGAACAGTGTGGTACTATAGAAATGATGCTAAGAAAAATATCAAAAAGTTTGACTTCAAACGAACTTCACAGTTCTTTCTCTTCAAAATTAAAATGTGACAATCAAGGAAAGTTATCAATACATCTTTCTTTGATTGTTATTGTTTTTGTTACACACTGCCAAGTCAAAACTGACCCATAGCTGGCACTCCAGTGGGATTTCAGAGGCAGTAAATAGCATGGGTTATCCCTTAACAATAGTATTTAAAGGAAAGGGTGTGTCCATTGGACAGTTTCTTCTACAAACACCAGACATTTTCTCAGCACCTTTTCATTTCTGTCTATGCAACAGCCTTATTAGATGTGTGTGATTGAGGCTGTTGTTGATTGCCGTTGAGTCAAGCACAACTCATAGAGACCCTATAAACAAAAGGCCTGAAGCCTTTCTATAATAATCGTCATTTATCAAAGTTTATAGAGTTTCCAGAGGCATATTGTTCAAGAAGTAGATGCCACCCCCCAGAGCTATTCAGCCACTACTTTGTGAACGTAGACGTCTGTCCCAAGTAGAAATTTCTCATTGCATCATTCAGCACCAACAATGGACTCAGTACTCAGTGACACTCCAGTACCTTTTCTAATCCATTTCTAAACTACATGTTTGAATCATGTGCTGTTGAGAAGAGAAGAAAGTTCTGAACCAGGAGTTGAAAAATCCAAAGCCAATTCTCCAGCACGCTGAAGAGTGTAACTCTTCTCATGAACCTCAGTACTGTCAAGTTGGAAGCAGCCCATAGCTGACCTTCCATGAGGAGGATCAAGGCATAAATCACATGGAAGAAGACTGGCCTTCTTTCTCGCACAGAGTTCCAGGCGGACTCAAAAATACCTGAGAGGTGTGACCTTTGGTTAACGGGATGGCTCTCTATGGACTATGCCATCACAGATACCATGCATGACAGAAGTGTTTGAGCTCATGTTTCCTTATTTGTAAATGGAGATTAAATTATCTGCTTGGCTATACTACCACTCCAAATTATCTTAAAAGATGTAGTACTAATGCACTTTAATTTTATTCTTTTTGTTATGACTTAAGTTAATGTTTGCAAAGCAGATTGGTATTCTACACAATCATTTATAGATATTGTATTTTAAGACATTCATTATCATTCCTATACTATAAACTATAAAGAACTGAATAAGCGCAGGGACACAGCACCAGTAATAACTTTTAGTACTGTGTGTATGGAACTCTGGTGGCCTAGTGACAAGAAACTGCAGTCCAATCTCGAAGGTATTCGGTTCAAGGCCACCAGCTGCTCTGTGGAATAATGATGGGCAATCTCCCCCATGCGATTAACTGCCTCTGAAAACCCACTGGAGGTTCAGCTATGGGTCGGTTCCAACTTGATGATACACAACAACACAACTACATATATAGGTGAGATACCCTTATAATGCATCTTTCTTTTTAACAGAAACTGAAATGGTTTACAACACCAAGGTAATAAGCAGTTAGAATAGATTTAAGATGGCTTGAGGGCATAAAAATTTAAATTTTTGTATTAAATTCTATCACACCAAAGACAACCCAGAAAATTTCTAAAGTTCTCTGGTTGAGTGACTATAGTTATATCTCTCCATTATACCTCATCAGCTTTGCATATTATATTATTAGTTTTCTGCCCATTTTCTTATTAGTTTTCTTTGTTGTTGTTGTTGTTAGGTTTTGTCAAGTAGAATATGACTTGTAGAGATCATATGAACAAAAGATCTGAACCCTGTTCTATCCCGTGCCATCTTTATATTTCGTGGCACACAAGAGTCCATTGAAGCACTCACTTCGTCGATTCACCTGGTTCAGGGTCTTCCTCTCCTTTGCAGACCCTCTACCCTTCCCAGCATCATGTCCTTCTCCAAGTAATAGCCACTTCTAGCAACAAGCCTGAAGAATGTGAGGTGAAGCCTCATCATTCTTGCCTCCGAAGAGCACTCTGGCTGCACCCTCTCTAAGACATATCTGTTCTCTTGGCTTTCTATGAAATGTTCATTTCTCTTCTCAGATACCACAGCACAAAGGCGTCAATTGTTTTTCTATCATCCTTATTCTTTGTCCAGCTCTCATATGCATAACAAGTAATCAGAAATATTATGGCCTGAATCAGATGTACCTTAGTCCTCAAACTGACATCATAACTCGTCAATAATTTGGAGAGGTTTCGTCACTGCAGATTTTCCTAGTGCAATGCATCTCCTTATTTCCTGACTTTTCGTACCAAGGCTGTTAATTGTGGATCCAAACAAGATGAAGATGTTGACAGTTACAATCACCTCTCCATACATGATGATGTTGCCTCTCTGTCCAGTGTTAAGAATCTTTGTTTCCTTGACATTGAGATGCAATCTATAGTGACGGCTGCATTCCTTGATCTTCTTTAAGTTTGCTTTTTTTTTTTTTGGTGATGGTGGTATGCATTTATATTTTAAACATCTTAGTATCAAAATATTTCTTTTTTTCCTCAGGTCTAATACAATCTAAGTATGGAAACCATCTATGGGAATCAGTCTCTTCTTTAGAAAATAGAACAGGTTGCCAGACCCCCCAAAAAAAACCCACAAAAAAACCCTTAAAAACAAAACAGGACATTCAGTACAATAGGAATTTCAAATAAACTTAAAAAAATAATTTTAATTTTATTTCCAAAATCTGGCATCCCTAGCTGAATGACTTGTCACATTGTATCACTCTCAATATATTACTTCAAATTATTCTTCAAAACAATAATAACTGATTAGTTATGGTTATACTCTGTGCTATGCGCCATTCTCAGTGATACAGTATATATTATCTAATCTAATCCTCTGCCAAACACTTTACCATAGATCCTAGATCAAATTTTAAAGATTTTAAAATCAGAAAAGGAAATCATTGCTGATCTGAGATTCAAATTCAAGAAGTTATGCTTTTAACCACAGAATTTTGCATACTTAATCCAATAAGATTAATAAGGAAATCTGGGACTGATTATCAACTCATCCATTCTCTAGGAATCTCAAATCAAGCCTGATTCAGTATGAGTAATTTACCAAAAAAAAAAGGCTGGTTTCAAGATCCTAATCCAGTCCTTGGGAAAACATCCATAGGTGATTAAGACTGAAAAATTGCATTATCTCACTTTGGAAAATTATCACCAACGAATGTTTTTCACTCACGCTCTGGTGGCTCACTGGCAAGAAGCTGTGTTTCAATACTGAAGGCAGGCAGTTCGAGGCCATCAGCTGCTCCAGGGGAGAAGGATGGGCAATCTCCTCCCATGTGGTTAACTGTCTCTGGAAAATTGCTGGAGGGTCAGCTATGGGTCGGTTCTGACCCTACAGTATACAACATGCACCAGGCGTGGACAGAAAAGATGTCAATGCCACCAGACACTCACTATTCCAGTGTCTTTTTTTATATATAGGTAAAAGTTGATCATGAAAGAGTGTCCGGCATTACTGCAATTTCTCTGCAAGGCCAACCTGAAATGCAATAACGTTGCTCAGATGTTCAATGTCACTTATTTTCTCCCCTTACTCTCTCCCTTTTCTTTCTCCTCCCATCTTTCCTGTCCTCTCACCAAGCTGGGTCATCAGAGAAAGCCCAACACAGGTATCCACAATCCAAACTACAAACCAGTTGATACATGGCAAAGCTTCAAACTCATTAATTCCTGTACTGCTTCCTTGATGAATCTGATTCAATGCATCCGGGGTAAAAATAGAGATTTTTCAGCAAGGGATTGAATAGGACAGAATCTGTTTGAAACCATGATTTATGAAGACCCCTATATGCTGGATTTTTGATGACTTTCCCTTTCGTATTTTATCATTTGGTAAATTGTCATATTTTCATACAGTTACTGCACACATTATGTATTTTGTTTGCCTGTTTTGTTTTGGAAAGACTCGAAACTCACCAGCAAGTTAGTTTTTTGTGTACATGCCATTTGTGCTCATGTGTGTTCGTACGTTACATCAAAACTCAAGTCCACTGCCCTCAATTCACTTCAGACTCCAAGAGTGCCCCCCTTAGGTTTCTGAGGCAATAAAAGTCAGGAGTGTTATCCACTCCCTAAATAACATGCCTCCAGAAACTCTGGAGTGAGGCCCTTGAGGCTTGGCCTAGAGTTTAAGGCAGGTGGTGGCTTAAATCCCTGAAAGGGGAGGAGAGGAGAAGGTGGCCAGGTTGTTCCTGAATGGCTCCACTCTGGTCTCTGTGGCTCGTTGCTGCCTGTGCATGGCAGTTCGTGTGCACAAGTAATCACAAGTTTTTTGGGGTCCTGTGCTTTTTTGGGCTTGTGTTTGAGGTACAGTACTGTTCTTCACCCCCCAAGAGCGAGGTCCTTGAGGCCTGGCCTAGGATTTAAGGCAGGTGGTGGCTTAAATCCGCAAAGGGCCTGAGGGCTGCAGGTCCTCAGGCTTGGTACAAATTTTTTTCTTGTCAAACATTTTTCTAGGTGGTATAGCACTGGTCTGTGCATTGCTGTACAGAGGTAACTTGTGGTTGCT
>NW_006399908.1:4115807-4133094 GCF_000299155.1 Elephantulus edwardii | reverse complement strand
TCTTTGACTGCAACTAACAACAGCAATATGCCACCACAGCCCCTTGTACAATATTTAGATGAGTATATAGGTGAAAAATAAAGGTTAGCAGAGCAGGATTTTTGAGAAGAAGGTAAAACAAATTTTGCTTTGAATCTCCTATGGCTTTGTTGTTGATAGGTTGAGTATTACTTGAGTATGGTATGACTTATAATGACCCTGTGAAAAAGAACCCGGAACCCTGTTCTCTCCTATGCCATCCTCATCGTCTCTGATAGAGATGGCCATTTCTGCAGTCACTGTGTCAATCCGTCTTGTTGAATATCTTCCTTCCTTTCACTGAGCCTCCCACCTTTTCAAGTACGATGTCCCTTCCTAGAGAAGAGCTTTTCCTAATAACATGCCTTAAACAGGTGAGATGGAACATTACCATCCTTGTCTTAAAGGGGTACTTTGGCTGCACTTTCTCCTAGATATATCTCTTTATTCTTTTGGAAGTCCATGTATGTTTAGCATTCTTCTCTAACACCAGGGCCCAAAGACATCAATCTTTAGTCATTGTCTACCTCTCAGATGCATAGCAGGTGAATCAAAAAACCATGGTGTGAATCAGGCAAACATTAGATTAAACTAATATCATTGTTTCAAATTAATCTGGAGATGCCTCTGACAGCTGATTTCCCCAAAGCAGCATTTCTTTTGATATCTTGCCTTTTGGTATCAAAGGTCCTGATTGTGAATCCAAGTAAGATGAAATCATTGCCAATTTCAATCTTTTCTCTAACTGACATGATATTGTCTATTGGTCCAGTGGTTAGGACTTTTGTTTTCTTGATGTTGAGCTATAATCCATATTGAGGGTTTTGACCTTCCATAGCAAATATTTTAAGTTCTCTTTACTATCAGCAAGTAAGGCTGTGTCATCTGCATGATGCAGGTGGTTGTTGTGTCTTTTTGTAATCCTGATGCCACATTCTTTTTCATAAAGTCCATTTCTCAAATTATTTGATCAACATTCAGATTGAATAAAAATGGAGAAAGGATACAGCCCTGAAACACAGTTTGCTTTATTTTAAAATGTACAGAATTCCCTTGCTCTGTTAAAAAAATAGCATCTTGGCTTAGGTGCAGATTTCCCATGAGCACATTAGGTACCCTGAAATTCTTATTCATCTCAGCGTTAGCCTTAATTTGTTATGATCCACCCAGTCAAATTACTTTGAAAAGTCAGTAACACACATAGTCTTCTAGTATTCTCTTTCATCCAGGATCCATTTGACATAAGCAATGATATCCCTGGTGCAATGGCCTCTTCTAAATCCTTCTTAAACTTCTGGTAGTTCTCCGTTACTATACAGTGCTAGCCATTTCTCAGATGATCTTCTGTGGGTGATGAGAAAGGCACACAAGGACTCTCTAGAGATCCAGAAGCCCAGGGCAGAGGTCTGTAGGTAACAGTAAGGGTAACTGCATCCCCATTGAGGGTCCTGACACCTGGAGCAGATACCTAAGGGAGACAAGAAATCAGGTGAGGTTACACCTGGTGCCTTTGGGTCGTCAGGCCTGTATTAAGAATCAGTACTAAAGATCTAGCTGAGCCACTGTCTATGCCAATAACCTCATCCAGGACCCTATCCATGCCACTGTGGGCCGCAGTTGAGATCTGAAAAGATGTCCTATGCTGTGACACTTGTATACCCATCTGTCTTTGTAGTTTGCTTTTAGAGACACACCACCTATCTGTTTGTTAGTTTAATGGAAAATTATTTACATGCTGCCAATTAGTTTACATCTTAGATGTGTATATTGTTGTTGTTAGGTGCTATCAGGGTGAGCATGATCCATAGAAACCCTATGAACAACTGTCCTATCCCACACCATCCTTACAATCTCTGACACACTCAAGCCCATTGCCCCCGTCACTGTATCAACCCACTTGTTTGAGGGCCTTCCTCTGTTTCACCACCCCTCCACCTTCCCAGGCATTATGACCCTCTCCAAGGAATAACCTCTCCTAGAAGTCTTTACAAAAAGAGTTTATGTTTGGGTATTACTATTATTTGCTCCTATTAGTACAACACTTGTCTGTTACTTGGTTGTGTTAGCGTAGCTTGTGGAACGCTGGAAACTGTGTCTCTAGTGTCTCAAGTATCAGAAGGGTCACCTATAATGGGCAGGTAACAACAGAGCCCCTAGATTAGGATGACTCAAAAGGAGGATTGGCCATCCACTTCCAAGACAATAGGCGTTCAAAAGCCCAATAAAGAAAGGAATATGGGTAGTTATAGTATTAGGAGTAAAGCCCAGATACAAAGGCACTAAAAAATGGGGATAAATAAAAAGTTGTCAAAAACCTTTAATAACTGAAATGTGAAATGTACAAACTATGAATGTAAGAAAGCTAGAAGTTATATAAAATGAAGTGGAACACAGGAAGATTAATAATTTAGGCACCAATGAACTGATATAGACTACTATGGGCTACTTTGAATCAGATAACCATGTAATCTACTATGCTAGGAATAAAAAGCTGAAGAATGATGTTGTTTTCATACTTTAAAAGCCTATTTAAAGATGCATCCTGAAGTCCAATGCTGGAGTGATAGAACACTACCCAAATGCATACTAGGAAGCCAGTTAATACAACTATTATTCAAATATATGCACCAACAACTAAAGCCAAAGAAGAGGAACTTGAGAATTTCTACCAACTTTTGCAGTCTGAAATTGACCAAGCAATCAAGATACATCAACAATTATTGGTGACTGAGATGCAAAAGTTATAGTGAGGAAAGAATGGTAGTGGGAAATTATGAACTTGGTGACAGAAATTAGGCCAGAGATTGAATGATAGAATGATGTGCCCTCCGTGATTTATTCATAGCAACTATCCTTTCCAAGAAAAATAATTGACTGTTGCCTTTGAGCTGTGATGTTGGAGAAGAACACTGAACATCCTATGGACAGCCAAGAGAATAAACAGATATGTCTTGGAGAGGGTGAAAACCAGAGTGCTCTTTGGAGGCAAGAATGATGAGGCTTCACCTCACATGTTTTGGACATGTTGCTAGAAAGGGCTATTCCTTGCAGAAGGACACGATGCTGGTAAGAGTTGAGGTTTGGTGAAAGAGAAGAAGACCCTCAAGTAGGTGGATTGACACAGTGAATGCCAAAATGAGCTATTGTGTGTCAAGAAGTGAGAGGATGGCACAGGATAGAACAGGGTTCTGATATTTTGTTCATAGAGTTTCTGAGTCTTACTTGAATCAGCAGCATCTAACAACAACAAAAACCTTTTTAAAAAAGAACACAAAGAGTAACTTTACATGAGGCCGTCACCTGATGGACTGCATAGTAATCAGACAGATTATATTTTTAGAATGAATCATCAGAGAAGTGCAGTATCAGCAGTCAAATCTAGACCAGGTATCAATTAGTGAACATATTATTCATGTACAAGTCTTTATTGAAGCTGAAGAAAATGAAAACTAGGTCACAGATACCAAAACATGAACTTTGGTCTATCTTACTTGAATTTAAGAATCATCTCAAAAACGGGTTTGAGGCATTGAAGATCAGTGATAGAAACCAGAGGAACTGTGTAAGAACATCAAAGATATCAACCATGAAGAGAGCAAAAGGTAATTACAAAGGAGGAGAAAGAAAAAAAAAACAAAAATAGATGTCAGAAGAGACTACAAAACTTGCATTAGAGCTTCACGAAATTAGAGCAAAAGGAAAAGATGTCAAAGTAAAAGAGCTGAACAAAAGATTTTAAAAGGGCAGCTTGAGAAGACAACATAAAATATTATGTCGACATATGCAAATTGTTTTTGTTCAGACATTCCTCTAGATTGTATAGCCATGGTGTACAAGTTGCTATACAACAGTAACTTGTGGTTGCTGTGTACCTGATGTGTCAAAATGCGTTAATGGTTGGTTACCCAATGGGGACAGAGAGTGGGATGGAGCTCCCCGATTAAAATAAGCTTGGAAGGAGGAGTGGCAGCCACTTCCGTAATAGCTTGCCTCGGGAAATCTATGAACCTGGAGAGAGGATGAAAGACACCCAAGCGTTGAGGACTATCCTTCATAGAGTCGCTATGAGTCGCCTGTGACTCGACGGCACTTAACAACAACAAGGTGCAAAGAGAACGAATAAAGTAGAACTCGCTTGGCATTTCTCAAGCTGAAAGAATTAAAATTCAAATACGAGCCTCGAGTTGTGAAGGGCAAAATCTCCAATGATCCACAAAGCAGCAAAAGAAGATAGAAGGAATGCACAGAATCACTGTATCAAAAATAATTAGTTGATATTGAAAAATTTCAGACACTACCATATTAACAAGAGCAAATGGTAATGAAGGATGGAGTTCAAGCTGCACTGAAGGCACTGGCAAAAAAATAAGGCCCCAGGAATTGATGAAATACCAATTGAAATATTTTGAGTTACAGATGCAACCCTGGATGTGCTCACCAGTTATGCCAGGAAACTTGGGGAGAGCTGCTTGGCCAGTTGAGTGGAAAAGATCCCTATTTGTCCCTAATCCTAAGAAAGATGATCCAACAAAATGTGGAAATTATAAAGCAATATAATTAGTGTCACATGTAAGCAAAATATTGCTGAAATATCATCCAAAATCGGTTAGCACAATAACTTGACAAAGAAATGCCAGCAGTTTAAGCTGGGTGACACCAGGTATCATTGCTGATGTCAAATGGATCCTGGCTAAAAACCAGAAAATACCAGAATGCCTATTTGTGATTTATTGACTATGCGAAGGTCTTTGACAATGTGGGTCATAATAAACTGGCTAATATTGAGAAAAATGGGAATCCTTTAACACTTAATTGTGCTCATGACAAATCTATACCTGGATCAAGATGCTGTTGCCTGAATGGCTTAAAATCAGGAAAGGAGTGCATCAAGACTGGATCCCTTCTTCATGCCTATTCACTCTGTATGCTAACAAAATCATATATGTAGCAGGAATCTGTGATGAGGAATGTGGCATCAGAATCAGAGGAAGACTCATAAGCAACCTACGTTATGCAGATGATACAACCTTGTTTGCTCAAAATGTGAATGATATGAAAGATTGATGCAGAAAATCAAGGACTATAGCCTTCTATATGGATGACATCTCAACATCAAGAAAACAAAGGTCCTCACCAAAGGCCAACAGTCAACATGATAGATGGAGAAAGCATATACACTCATTTATTTCAGCTTGCTTGAATAAACATCAACAACACTCAGGAAACCAAGAGATGTATTGCATTAGGCAAGTCCAGACCAGGAACTTTTCTAAAATGCTGAAGAACAGTGATTTGAGCTTAAAGATTAAAGTGTAACTAATTCAGGCCATAGTTTTCTCAGTCGCATTACTTACTGTACATCAGAGATTGGGACAGTGAATAAGTTTAGGATAGTGAATAAGGAAGACAGAAGAATTGATGCTTTTGTACTGTGGTTTGGGGAAAGATTGTTGAATATCTTATGAACTGCCAAAAGAACAAACATATGACTTGGGAAAAAAATGCAGCCAGTGTGCTCCTTGGAGACAAAGATGAAGCTTCTCTCACACTTTGGACATGAAGCTAGGCAAGACTATTTACTCGGAACAGTACACCATGCTTGGAAAGACAGAGGGTTGGAGAAAGAAAGGAAGATCCTCAATGAGATGGATTAACACAATGACTTCAGCAGTAGGATCTAGTATGTGTGGAATGACACAGGGTACGGCAGGGTTCAGGTTGATTTTATGTGGGGTGGCTATGAGTCAAACTTAACTGTACCTAGGAACAACAATTTCTGTATTTTCTCCATTTATCATGATGTTGTCTATTGGTCAAGTAGTGAGTTAGTTTGGTTTGTTTTTTTTTTTTAATCGACTGAGTTTATTTTGAGAAAGGGCATGTCAAGTTCACACTGTACCCACACGGCAAAGAACACACATGTATACACTACCTCCCCAGTACTTTACACCTTTATAACAGAAAGCCATGTTCTAGAATCCTAGTAATAAAGGGCTGAGCTGATGTCATTCTTGTGAACAGTAATTATGGTTGCTCTGTCAGAAAACTTTAAGCAAGCATGAAATTCACTTCAAGAGCTCAACCCAACTTCTAAGAATTTTTGTTTTCATGTTTAAATACAATCCATATTGAGAGCTGTAGTCATTGATCTTTTGCATCAAGTACTTTAAGTTCTCCTCACTTTCAAGTAAGTAAGGTCATGGCATCTGCAAAACTCAGGTTGTTGAGTCGTCTTCCTCCAATCATGATGTCACATTCATCTTCAGGAAAGCCAGATTTTTTTTCTTTTCTCTTTTCCTTTGCTGACTGTGATTTAGATAATAGAAGATTAGCTGTAATAAGATCACTCAAGAAAGGGCTTCTAAGATGGCAAAAGAGGCAACTAAAAGTTTAATAGTTTAAAAAGATTTCCTCAAACCAACAGTTGCTTTTGAGCTTTTTATTATGGTAATTTTTTTGCTTACATTTGCAACAAATCAATAAAATTATCTAAAAATTAGTGTTGTGCTATTTGGGTTGACTTATTTGTTATATTGGAAAACGTGATGAAAAGGTGGGAGGGGTGGAATTTAAGGTACTTACAAAATGAACATTATTCTCTTTTCTAACTTTGAAATAGAAAATGGCATTCATATACTTAATAAAAACCATCAATAAATATTTCACTGTCAATACATCAAAGACACTAATTAGTCTCAGACACCAGCCAATTAGTCCAGATGCTGAACATGGATTTGGAGAAATTAAGACACAGATGCTGGCTGAACACCAGCGCTGTAATGACTCATAACTTTTTTCCTCTTTTTTTATTGGTTTGCTTGTAAAGTTCATATGAATTGTGTTTCATACTATTCATATGAACATTGTGTTTCGTACAATCATTTTGATGCATTATATTTTAGAAAATTAATTACCATTGGGACTTGCCCATCATTGCCATCTTTTTACTCAGATTCTTTCCATTTCCTCCCCCTCTTCACCCACCAAACTGCAACCCTACATAATTACAGATTTTATCCCTACCCATCCTCAGCCCTCCCACCTTGAGTTCTCATACATGTTTTACAAGTTATCCTTCTAGTATTATAATAATGGTCTTATGCAGTACTTGTACTATGAGATTGTGTTAGTTCATGCAAGATAATGCTCTTCAGCCTCTCCCAAATTACATAGTATTTTTTAAAGTCATTGCTCCTTAGTGTTGTATAGTATTCCATTGAATAAATGCACCATAATCTCTTAATCCATTTGGTTGTAGTTGGACATTTGGACTGTTTCTATGTTCTTGCAATGGTAAATAACATTGCTATGAACATTGGTGTACAAATCTTTGTTTGTGTCTCAGTTCTAATTTCCTTGGGGTATATTCCTCGTAGTGGAGTAGTTGAGTCATATGGAGTTTTCATAAGTTCAATTTTTTGAGGAAATGTTGAGCTCATAATTTTTGGTATAAACACTATTTTATAAGTACATTATCTTACTCCTTCTGCATTCCATTTTACAAATAAGAGAGCTGAAATATAGAGAGGTTAAATAACTGCAATATTTTGCAGTTAGCAAATTACTGTTGTTATGTACCATCAAGTCACCTGTGATTCATAACGACAATACAATAGCTCTGAACACTGCCCTCCCTGATCCAGTCTCACTGACTCCAACACAGCTACTCCCATAGCACCAGTTACTGTGTCAATCCATTTCATCCAGGGTTTTCCTCTCCTGCACTATCCCTCCACACTTCCAGATATGATGTCCTTCTCCAAGGACTGGTCCCTCCTGTCCACATGCCCTAAGTGTGTGAGAAAGAGCTTCATAATTCTTTTCTTTAAATTTTATTTTATTAACTTTTTTATGCATGTACTGTCAAATCAGGTCTGACTGGTATAGGAGGAAATTGTCCCTCCTTCTCCAGCAGAACATCTGGTGGATTCAAACTGTGCACCCCTGGCTCTGCAGTACAGCTTCTTGCCACTAGGCCACGAGCTTCATAATGCTTGCCTCCAAGGAGAAACTTGGTTTTGCCCTCTCCAATACAGACTCAATTGTTCTATTGGTGATCCATGTATGTTCAATACTCTTCTCCAGAACCACAACTCAAAGGCATCAATTCTTCTATCATCCTTTGTCATGGTCCTGCTCACTGATGCTTGGCAAGTAATTGCAAAGACTATGGCCTGGATCAGGTGCACCTTAATTCCTAGACTGACATTTTGACTCTTTAGCACTTTGGAGAGGTCCCTAAAAGCAGATTTCTCCAATGCAATTTGCCTTTAAAAAAAAATAGCAAGCAGCTGCTTTTATGATCAATGTTGAATGTTTTAGAAAAGATTCTGTTACCATAAACTTTTTCTTTGTTGTTGTTGCTAGGTGTTCTCAATTTGAGTACAACTGACCACAATCCCATGAACAACAGGTCTGAACCCTGTTCTATCCTATGCCATCTTCACAATTTCGAGCTCATTGCAACAGTCACTGGGTCAGTCCATCTGGTTGAGGGTCTTCCTCTCTTTCAATAACCCTCCACTTTTCCATGCATGATGTCTCCTACCAACATGTCCAAAGTATATAAGATGAAATGTTATCATCTCTACCTCCAAGGAGCACTATGGCTGCACCCTCTCCAATACATATTTATTTGTTCTTTTCGCCATACATGGGATGTTCAGCACCCTTCTCCAACACCACAGTTCAGAGGCATCAATTCTTCTGTCATCCTTATTAATTGTCCAACTCTCAGATGTATATCAAGCAATTTAAAAGACTATGACCTGAATTAAGTGCACCTTAGTCCTCAAATTGATATCATTAGCTATTTACCTTTTGATTGCCTCACCTCACTGCTGGTGCCAGGAGTGTTGATTATGGAGAAAAAGTAATATTCATACCTAGGTAGAAATTCATTCTTTCTCACTCATTTATATCTGTTAACCAACTCATAACTGATTTTCTAGTAAGATTTCAGAGGTTGTAAAATGCATGGGAAGAGATTTTCCATCTTCCTCCCACAGAGCTGCTAGTAGATTTGGAACACCTGCCTTGGATTGACAGCACAATTCCTTACCCATTAGGCCACTCGAGCCACCTTGGTACAAACTAGGTATATAACATTGCTTCATAATATGATGATATAATGAATAAAATATATTGTCCATCAACAAGAAAAGTATTGTTTAAGTGAGTTGATATAGTTTTGTATTTAAATGAATTTAGTTTAACAATAGCCCCATAGACAATTTTGAGAAGCAGCATTTTTGCTTAACTAGTATTTGTTTTTCTTTAAAGCAAAGAGTTTTAGCATATTTAGCTTATCAACAGCAATTCTATAGAAAATTTCACATAATGAAAAAGTTAAAATATTGTCATGAATTTTAATTAGCAGTGGAAAACACTTCTTCATGATTTTAACCAGAATTCAGATTCATTTTCTCAGAACTCTGCAATTAATTCTCATAATATGTCAATCAAAATTTAAGAGTGAAAAAAGAGGTAATTGCAGGAGAGCTAGACCTCATAAAAATAACTATTCCCTAAGTGTAATACTCTGTTGGGCATCAGTTCTCCACAAGACTACACAGAGTAGAAATAGTACATTGATTTTTTTCCCCTCTACACTGAATCTAAATGGATTTAGACTCATAGGAGGGAGAAAGGAGGCTAATGTTGCATTTCTCTCATAAATATTGAGGAGATCCAAGGACAGAATCATTTGAACAAAAGGGAAAGTATAAAGGATAAATACTTTAAAATAAAGTAAAGCTTCAGTTAGCATTATAACTAGCTATGGAGACCACTGAAAGAATTGCTAAAGAGATAAATGATGTAGAGAGGTGGAGGCAGGAAAACAAATCTACGTTTTGTAATCAGTTAGATTTTGTGTAGCTAATCAACAATTCCAGCTTGCTCAGATCCACAATCAATACTTTTGACACCAGCAGTCAGGAAAGTAAAACACAAATTACATTAGGAAAATCTGCTGTCAGGGAATTCTCCAGAGTGTTGAGAAGCAAGGATGTCAGTCTAGAGACTAAGGTGGGTTTGATTCAGTCCATAGTCTTTGCAATTACTTGCTATGCATCAGAGTTGGACAATGACTAAGAATAACAGAAGAATAATTGATACTTTGCGTTGTGCTGTTAAGGAAGAGTATGTTCAACCTACCACAGACTGCTAAGAGAACAAACTGGTCCTTGTCCGCAGGTTGTTTCTTGAGGTTGAGATGCAATGCAGAGTAAAAGCTGTATTTCTTGATCCTCTACAGCAAACACTTCAGGTCCTCTTCAGTTTTGGCAAGCAAGGTTGTGCCTTCTGCATAATACAAGTTGTTGATGAGGAAGCTCCACACCTGATGTCCCATTTCTCCTCACAAAGTCCAGTCTGGTAATGAGTTATTAGGAATTTGCATTGTAATGGATCTCCAAAGTGCAAAATTAAAACTCACAGACGTGCCAGTTCTCATAGATGCACTGTTTCCTCACATAAAACCTCCTGCTGAGGCTGCTTATTGTTACGTTGGCTCCCAAACCCAAGAACTACCATCCAAGACTAAGCGGACCTAATTCCATGATAAAACTAAAGATTATTCCAAAGAAGATCTGTTTGACATTTTCTGTATCTCTATGGTTTCTGAGTAAACCTAGAGAAGCCTGCTGTCAAAAGTCCTTTCCAATTCATAGAATCCTTGTAGACTCAGATGGAGCCAATGAATGGCCTAGTGCTTCTTGAGACTATAAACATTGATAAAGACAGAGTACCACATCGTTCTGCCATGGACCAAAGTCAGTAGAGTTTAAACACTCTCACTAGTTGAGCACGTAATCACTGTGCCACCAAGGCTCCTAAAGTTGCTGTTAGGTGCCATTGAGTCAAGCATGATTCATAGTAATTCTTTGAACAAAAGATCTGAAACCAATTCTGTCCTGCGCCATTCTCACACTTCGTGACACACAAGAGCCAGTTGCAACAGTCATCTTGTCAATCCACCTGGTTGAGATTCTTCCTCTCCTTCACTGACCCTCCAGCCTTCCAAACATCATGTCCTTCTCCAAGTACTTCCGAGAAATATGTCCAAAGTATGTGAAGCAAAGCCTCATCATTCTTGCCTCCAAAGAACACTCTGGCTGCACCTTCTCCAAGAATATCTATCTATTTTCTTGGCTGCCTATGGAATATTCGGTGTTCTTATCCAACACTACAGCTCAAAGGCATCAATTCTTTTCTGTTATCCTTATTCATTGTCTAGGTCTCAGACGTATAGCTAGTAATTGGAAAGACCCAGACCTGAATCAGATGCACCTTAGTCTTCAAAATGACATCACTACTCCTCAATAATATAGAAAGGTCCTTAAATTCATATTTTCCCATTGTAATGCATCTCCTTGTTTCCTGACTGTTTATACCAAGGGTGTTAATTATGGATGCAAGCAAGATGAAGCTGTTGACAGTTTCAATCTCCTCTCCATCCATCATGACACTGCCTATTGGTCCAGTGTTAATAGTCTTTGTTTTCTTGATACTGAGGCTCAATCCATACTGAAGACTGCATTCCTTGATCTTCTGCAACAAGTGCTTCAAATCCTCCTCATTTTCACCAAGTAAGGTTGTGTCATCTGTATAATGCAGATTATTGATGAGTCTCTCTCCAATCTTGGTGCCATATTCCACTTCATAGAGTCCAACTTTGCTCAGCATACAGATTGACCATGTCTAAAGTCTAGAATACTTCATTTTTATAATAAAGGAAATCAGATCAGCAGATTGTTGTTGTTAGATATTAGAAAGTTTATTCCAGCTCATAGTGGCCTCATGTACAACAGAACCACTGTGTGGCCTTGTCCCATGCACAATGGCCACTGTACTACTTAACCTTTATTGCTGCAATCACTATGTCAAAATATTTTGTTAAGAATTGTTTACTAGATGTGTGTCAGGGCTAGATCCTATCTCCACACCTAGTCAATCTATATGCTAAGTAAAGCATTCAAAAAGCAACTTTATGAAAAGGATGTGGCATCAGCCTTAGAAGACTTCATCGATGACCTGAATAACACAGATGAACCAACCTTACCTACTGATAGTGAAAATAACTTAAAATGCTTGCTGAATAATTATATATAACTTCAACATGGATTACATCTCAATATCAAGAAAACAACAAAAATCCTCACCACTGGATCAATAGACAACATCACAATAGAAAAAGATTGATGTTGTCAATATTTCATCTTACTTGGTCCACAATCAACCCCTTTGACACCTGCAGTCAAGACATAAAAAAGTTCTGCTTTAGGGAAAATCTACTGTCAAGGACTTTCCAAAAAGTGCTACAGAGTAAAGAGATACGTTTAAAGATCATGCATGGTCTTTTCAATTATTTGTTATGCATCTGAAAATTGGACACTGAATAAGGATGACAGAAAGAGAAGCAATGCCTTTTGGCTGTGATGCTAGAAAAGAATACTGTGTATCCCATGGAATGACAAACAGATAACACACATGTGTCCTGAAGAAAGTACAGCCAGGCTTCTCCTAAGGGGCAAGGATGGTGAGTCTTAGTCTCACACACTGTGTGAGCACTATGTGCTCAGGAAGAGCCAGACCTTGGAAAAGGACATCCTGGGAAAGTTGGAGGGTCAACGTAAGAGAAGACACCCTCAAAAGGGCTGACACAGTGACTGTAACAATGGACTTAAGTCTATCAGAGACGATGAGGATGGCACAGGATAGGACAGGTTCAGATCCATTGTTAATAGCATCACTATGAGTTGTTGTTGTTGTTGTTGTTGTTTTGTTGTTATGTGCCATAGAGTCGTTTGCGACTCATAGCGACCCTATGTACAACAGCCCTAAACCCTGCTCTATCCTGTGCCAATCAGATGGCCTCTGACAAACCCATCCCGAGTACCCCAGTCACTGAATCAATCCACCTCAAAGAGGGTCTTCCCCTCCTGCGCTGTCCCTCCACCTTACCAAGCATGATGTCTCTCTCCAAGGACCTGTCTCTCCTTACAACATGTCCAAAGTATGTCAGACGAAGCCCCAGAATCCTTGCCTCCAAGGAGTAGCCTGGTTTAACCCTCTTCAGGGTGAATCTGTTTTTGTTTTTTTCTTGGCAGTCCAGGGTACATTCAATACTCTTCTCCAGCATCACAGCTCAAAGGCATCAATTCTCCTATCTTCCCTAGTCATTGTCCAACGCTCTGATGCATAACAAGTGATTGCAAAGACCATGGCCTGTATCAGGCGCAGCTTAGTCTCCAAGACACCGTTGCTCTTGAGTACATTAGAGAGGTCCCTAACAGCAGACTTTCCCATCGCGATACGTTTTTTTATTTCCTGGCTGCTGGTGCCAAGAGTGTTGACCGTGGACCCAAGCAAACTGAAGCTGTGAACAATCTCAATCTCTTCGCCATCCATCCCGATGCTGCTAATTGGTCCAGTGGTGAGAATCTTTGTCTTCTTGACATTGAGCCTCAATCCATACTGAAGGCTGCAGTCCTTGACCCTCTGCAGCAGGTGCATAAGGTCCTCACTATGAGTAGTCAGCTAACTAATGGGCACACAGCAGCAGCATCTGCTTTATTAGGTAAGATGTCTTCCTAGAGGAACTTGCGCCTCCTGGAATCATGTCCCCAGGATGTGGGATAAAATCTCACCAACCTAATTTCCAAGAGAGATTCTGGACACTCTTTGCAAGGTAGATTATTTTTGTTGTTGTTTTTGTTCTTTTGGTAATTCATACTATGTTCAATATTCTTAGGCAACACCACAACTCAAAGTCACTAAGTTTTCTTTCATCTTCCATGTTCGTTGTCCAACTTTCACATGCCTACAAAACAATTGATAGCCATAATTTGAGTGAAGTGCCCTTTGATCTTTTAAGTGACTAATGCTGTCTTTTGAAGAAAAATTCAGATTCTATTACTTCTTTATGTAAATGGACAATCATTTTATAAAAACTACATTTTTAAAAAAGGCATCCAGAGTCAGATTTTCATCAGATACTTGAGTGTAAAATTGGCCCAAATAATGATGATTGAGGTGAGATTTTTGTCAAATAACAGTAGTTAAGATTCCATGCAAACTTTCTACTGATACTTGCATGTGGGGAACAAACAGATTTAAAGACTTAGGACAGAAAATGAGTGAATGTGTGTAGTTATGGGCAGAAATCACACCAATAAAATTCCTTCGAGATCACTTCCAGCTGCTACAGCAACCCTAAGCCAGTTAGAAAAAATTTCAGCTGGTTTTGGCTCCATCTGGAATTCCAAGACAGAAGCCAATGAACAGAAGCAAATATCACCACAGGGTGGAGACCTCCAGAGTCTGATTAATTTATTTTGGAAAGAGAACCAAATCCACTGTTTGTTTTCTTCATATCAGGATAATTAGCGGAGAATTCATTTTTTAACTCTATGTTGCTCTACTTTGTTTTAAAGTGCTAGTTTTATGGCATGTGTTGCATGAATTCTAGTTAATCAAGAGTGACTCAAAGGCTGCAGATGTAGCTGACGTTAGAGCCACGGCTTAAATAAGAAGCACTACTGTACACAACAGGGAAGTAGGCCAAGAGCATTTATAATGGGCTATGCTATTGTTGTGTCGCTATGTGTCATCAAATCAAGACTTCATAGCTAATTTCCTAGCGGGTTTTCTGAGACTGTAAGTCACACATGAGTAGATCAGCCATCTTTCTTTTGTGGATCATCTGGTGGATTCAAATGATCTGTCTTTGGATTGGCAGTGAAACGCCTTACCGTGGGCTACCAGAACTTCTTATCAGTGAGCTGTTGTGACTGAGAAACTTGGAGTAGAGGCAGAATGAAGTAAAGGTGAGAAGAAGATCAGACAGACATAGATTAAAAATGTAAAGATATAGAAATTCCTTAAATTTTACGAAATGGGTGTGCAAAGAATGATTTTATTTTCATTTTTGGTAATTCTTTTAACTAAATATTAACTAATACTACCTCCTGAAAATTAAACTAATCTCTGCTACATTTCCTTATTAAATGTCTAGAAGTGTGTGTGTGTGTGTGTGTGTGTGTGTGTGTCCATCCTCTGTAACTGATGCATAACACATCAGACTGCTAAATGTACTATCTGCCCCTCAGAAAAACAGTGGAGAAATCCCCTCCCATAAGAATGTATAGCCTTGTAAACTCAATGAGGAGTTGCTGTAAGTTGGAACTGTTGTGGTGGTGGTGTTGTTGTTGTTATGTGATGTCTAATTGAGTAAGACTTGTAGCAACCCTATGAACAACAGATCTAAATTCAGTCCTATCCTGTGCCATCCTCACCCACTCTGATACACTTGAACCCTTCACTGTAGTCATACTCATCTAGTTGAGGGTCTTCCTCTCTTTCACTGACCCTCTTCTTTTCCAAGCATGATATCTTTTTCTAATGAATTGTCTCTCCTAGAAATGCGTTCAAAATGTGAGAGATGGTTAAGCTGCTATAAATCAGAATTGACTGCATAGCGATGGGTTGAGTTGGGTTTTGGTAATATTCTTGCTTCTTTCTACCCACCTCCCCTAGGCTAATCATCTTCTAGTTGTTGTCAATTCTAACTCATGGTAATGTCTTGTTTGCTCCATAAGGTTTTCAGTGCCGATTTTTCAGAATTAGGTTGCAAGGTCTTTTTTCTGAGGTATCTCTGAGTAGAGTTGAACCTCCAGCCTTTATAGTTAATGGCTGAGTTTACCAAACATCAGCACTATGCAGGGATTCCCTCTCAGTTGTTAGGTAATTAAGGTAATAATCCTGGAGTGAGTTTACCTACAACTGTACATTACAGTGTGTGGAATATATTCTGTCTTCAAAACAGAAAACAGAAATTTGCAGAAACTCAAAGAAAGAATAGAAAAATAACAAAAGATGGAAATGATTTTTCACTTAACTAATAGAAAACTTAATCTTTTTTTCTATTTTAAAGCAATCATTAATATTAATTTGACAATGATAAAAACAAAGGCAAAAGAAAACTTTTATGGCATATTTATAAGACTATTATGCTAATATTTTAGAAATTTCCCTTCTTAAATTCTTTTTCTTCATATATTAAGGTTATCTTTTAGAGTTGTTTCTATATCTAAAATAACCTTAATGAAGATATATATAATGATATTTACACATGTGTGTATGCATACATATAATATATATGATGAGTGTATGTATTTAATGTACATACATAATTCATCTATGGCTTCCAATACAATTGAGAATTTCACAAGACATCTTTGGACATAAGATCTTAAAACTTACCCTATTTATCTATAGCTTCAAAACAATTTGGGTGTGTAAATATCTGCATAATAATGTATCATAGATTGTGTAGTATGTTTGTATGCTTGATACCAGTAGGCATTTGTCGTCATTCACAGATTTGCCGTTTTATTTAGTCATGTTAGTTCCTAGCATGCCCCTAAAATCTTTCCCTTAATTCCCCTGTGCTCTATGCTCTATGTCCATCCGTCTCATCGGTGGACTCAGAAGAGTAAGCTGAAAATTTTGAAATCCTAAATAGAGAAGCTTGCCAGGCTGAGTCAGCAGGTACAAAGCCAACAATATCTGTTTGGAGTATACTCTGAACTAGAGCGATGAAACAATAACAAAAACTCATAGCAGTCCAATTTGCAATACACAAAACCTCCAACCCTTTATGTCATGAAGGAGATTTTTGTTATTGTTTCATCATCTTGTTTGCCTTAATCAATTCATAGATTGTCTTAAAATATATGGTTGCCATGGAGTTGCACAGATTTCCTACTAGAGATATCACAAGTAATATGACTAACTGGCAATTGCAACTACTAACCCTATGAAATTAAGGCCAATGATGCACTTCCCTGTGCTACTCACAGACAATGAGTGAGCATGGCAAGGATCTAAGAGCTATACGAAACTCTTCAACAGGTGACCTGTACTCGGGAACTCCCCATAAACATAGCCAAGACTTTCTCAGAACTAGGCCACAGTACTAGATTCTTCCTAATATTTCTTAGTTTCCTCTCTTTTTTTGAGGGGAGATTTAATATTTTTTTTTAATTTAAAGAACTTTTTTTTATACTGCTTTGTTTACAAGGTTCACATACATTGTTTTTCACACTGGATCTTTCCCATTTCCTTTATCCACCCCTCCCTCCACCCATCAAATTTTGTGACCCTAGGAGTTGAATAGAAGATTTCAAAAGGCAGCACGGGATGACAAAGCAAAATATTACAATGAAATGTGCAAGGAGTTGGAGTCGGAAAATCAAAAGGGCCG
>NW_006399908.1:4083323-4114304 GCF_000299155.1 Elephantulus edwardii | reverse complement strand
ACAGGACAGAGCAGAGGTTAGGGCTGTTGTACACAGGGTTGCTATGAGTCGCAAGCGACACGACGGCACATAGCAACAACAACAACATGATTAACCACCCCACTCTCCCACATATCCTTACCCCTCTCTTTTCCCCCTAACCCCACTTGTATCTTCATACTCATTGTACAATAAGGGTCTTATATAGTGTTTGTCCTTATGGAACTACCTGAGTTAGTTCACTTAGCATAATACTGTCCAGTCCCTCCCAAGTCTGGTAGGAATTTACAAATTCATTGCTCCTGTGTGCTGCCTAGTATTCCACCAGATGAATGTACCACAATTTCTCAATCCATTCGATTGTGGTTGGACATATTAGCTGTTTCCATGTTCTTGCAATGGTGAACAATGCTGTTTCCTCTCTTTTTACAAGTTGTCAGACCTGCATGTGAGTCTGACGTCTCTCCTCACCACCTTCTGATCCCCATTTCTTACCTTTCACAAGAGCTTCTCCAGTAACAGCTTACATGTGAAATCCTGTGATCATACACTCCTGGAGGCTCTAAACTGTCATATACAAGAAAACCAACCAACCAAAATCAAACCTTGCACCACTGAGTCAATGTTGATTCCATGCAACCTGTCATGTTTAAGAACACAATTGCTCCATGGGATTTTCTTACAGAAGCCGATTCACAGACCTTCCTTCCTTGAGGTTTCTAGATGAGTTTGAACTGTCAATCTTTTTGGTGGATAGATAAGTAAACACTATTTGTATGAGACAGAGCTCATAAACTATCATAAATTTATTAAACATATTTTATATGTAATTGTTGTTTTGTGTACCGTCAAGTTGGAACAGACCTTTATCTGACTCTCCAGTGGGTTTTAGAGCTGGGGATTTGCGCAGGAGGAGACTGCCCACCTTTCTCCTGCAGAGGAGCTGGTGGATTTGAACTATGTGACTTTGTGTTGCCAGCACAACTCCTTATCACTAAGCTACCAGGGCACTTTTTTATGAATATGTTAGTATCTTTTTCTGACTTTCAGACAAAGTTCTTAAAAGAAATTCATTTTATAGTATTTAATATGCATATTTTATACCTTTGGGCACATCTTGCAAACTAATGTTTCAGAAGTTTACAATGGGTAGCAAGTTGTGCGGCCAGCCTAAAGGCAGGCAGTTTGAATCTACTGACTGCTTTGTAGGAGAATAATGGGTATTCTCCTCCTGTGTGATTTACAGACTCTGAAAAATCGCTAAAGGGGTATCTACAAGTCAGCTCTGAAGTGAGGGCATATAACAACAACAAATGACAGCACTTACATTATAACACCACTAGTAGAATGCTATGTTACTATTGTTCCAAAAAACCCTCCTGCTAATTAGAAGAGCAAAACTTATCATTCACAGGGGTTTTGGTATACACTTGCTTGGACTCAGTAAAGTTGAATACAATTCTAGTTATTTCCATTTAACTGCACTTCCTGTTACAATAGAATATTCTTGTTTCATACATGTATCTTTTGTCCATTCAACTCTTGTAGTCTCTTTTTTTTTTTAACCTGCAACAACTGTTTTTGTTCACTAAAATCCCTGGTCTTTCTTTTAATTCCTTTAGGAAAACAAATAAAACTAATTTTAAATAGAAATAGAATAACAGAACAGAAATGTTGCTTTGTAAAAATATCAGTGTCTCGTGGCTAGTGATATCATGTGCTATTCTGAAATGGCATCAATTCTTTGCATTATGAGCTATCTTTTACTAGAAGGCTAACACTTGTTCTATGGCAAATTTTAAAGGTTAATTAATGTGTGTGTGTAGAATTACTTATTATGAAAAAAACCCAGAAACCTCTGCTAGAGATATTTAAGAAGACATCATGCTGCTTATTAAACAAATTTTACTTTCTTTTTTTTTCAAACGCAGCACTATCGACTGTTCTTTACAGCTTGCCTCTAAGGAGCAAAATTAGTTGAGACTGCTTTTCAACTAAAAACAAAAGATTACAAAGAAAGAGACTCAAATGTTTATTACTATTTTCTAATGATTCAGAACAGAAAAGAGAGGTGTTAAACTAAATACCCTATTAAGACCAAAATATATACTCATATATTTTGTAACCACAATCATCCTTAAGAAGTAAATGTTTAAAAAAGTGTGCATTATTGCTCATTTCTAAGCCCCTATATAATTTTCTCAGTCCTTTCCTCTTTACCTTAATCAAAGTTGGCCACTGTTTAATATGATGTTCATATTTGTTGTACTAGTTTTTATACTTTTGTTATTTATGTGTCACATGTCATTTAACAATAAACAACATAAAATATTTTTGCAATTGTTCAAAGTTTATCTGCTTCATGAGAGAAAGACCATTCCTCTCATAAATAAACGGAGGGTCACTGAAATCTGCACCTTGTTTGATCTTTGTCCAATCTCACTGTCTCTGACACACCTACCATCATTACCTCAGTTACTGCATCAATCCATCTCACCCAGGGTCTTCCTCTTCTGCACTGTCACTCCACCCTTCCAAGCATGATGTCTGTCTCGAAGGACTGGTTCCTCTTGGCAGCATGCTCAAATTATTTGAGTCAGAGTTCAAAATTCTTGCCTCCAAAGAACAGCTTGGTTTTAACCTCTCTGGGACAGACTTATTAGTGCTCTTAGTAGCCCATGGTATATTCAATACACTTATCCAGCACCACAATTCAAACACATCAATTCTTCTTTGACTCTCTTTGGTCATTTTTCATCTCTCTGATGCATAGCAAGTAATTGCAAAGACCATGGCCTAGATTGGGCACACCTTAGTCTCTAGACTGACTTCATTGCTCTTTAACATTCTGGGGAGGTCTCTGACAGCAGATTTCCCTAATGCAATTAATCTTTTTATTTCCTGACAGCTGGTTCCAAGCATGTCAATTCCAGAACAAAGAAAGCTAAAATTGTTAACAATCTCAATCTCTTCACCATCTATTATGATGCTGTCGACTGGCCCAGTGATGAGAATCTTTGTATTCTTGATCTTGAGCTTCAATCCCTATTGCAGGCTACAGTCTTTGACTCTCTGCGGCAAATACTTCTGGACTTCCTCAGTTTCAGCAAGCAAGATTTTATCAGCTGCATAGCATATGCTGTTGAACTTCTTCCAATCTTAATGCCACACTCCTCTTCATAGAGTCCAGCTTCCCAAATGATCTGTTCCACGTACAGACTGAAAAGATATGGAGATATGATGCACACTGACACACACCTTTCCTCATTTTGAACCATGCAGTGTTTCCTTGCTCTGTTCCAAAGACTGTCTTGTGGTCCAAGAATAGGTTTTGCATGAGCACAATCAGGTGTTCTTGGATTCCCATTCTTCTCAAGGTTAGCCACAGTTTGTTATGATCCATACAGTCAAATGCCTTTGAAGTCAATGAAACACAGGTAAGCATTTCTCTTGTACTTTCTGCTCTCAGCCAAGATCCAGCTGACATTTGTGATGATATCCCTAATGCCACAGCCTCTTCTAAACCCATCTTGTATTTCTGGTAGTTCTCTGTCAGTTTACTGTACCAACTGGTTTTGAATGATCTTTAGCGGGATTTTGCTTGCATAATATTCATACTATCTGATAGTATCCACACTCTTTTGTATCACAATTTTTTGGAACAAAATAAATACACATTTCTTCTAGTCATTTGGCTAGGTAGTTGTCGTCCCAATTTTGGTACAACTTAGTGAACATGTCGAGAGCTGAATCTTTTTGTTTAAATATGTCACTTGGTGTTTCATCAAGTCCTGAAATCTTGGTTTTTGCCAATTCCTTCACAGCTGCTTGAACTTCCTTTTCCAACACCATTGCCTTTTTATTCTTTTTTTATAAATTGTATTCTAATTTATTTATAAAGTTTGAATACATTGTTTTCCACAAAAGAGCCTTTCCATTTCCTTCACCCCCAAACACATCAAATTGTGCAACTCTATGATTAACACCATCCCCTCTCATTCACACTCCTCTATTTCTCCCTCCCCCTCCGCCACCCTGGATCCTCATACTAATGCTACAATTATGGTTTTCTACAGTATGTGTCCTGTGGGACTGAGTTAGTTCACTCAGCATAATGCTCTCTAGTCCTTATCAAGTTAAGTAGTAATTTACAAAATCATTGCTCCTACATGCTGTATCATATTCCATTGTACGAATGTACCACAACTTCTCAATTCATTCATTTGTGGTTGGACATTTGGGTTGTTTCCATGTTCTTGTGATGGTGAATAATGTTGATATGAACATTGCCTGTTGCTCATATGTTGTTTTGTAAAATCTTCTGTATCCACCAGTGCTTTTTGGTACAGCTACTTTGTGTACTTCTTCCGTCATATCCACAAAGTTCCTTGAAATAAATGAAAATGAAAATAAGAAATATGAAAACCTATGGGATACAGCTAAGCCATTTCTCCGGGGGCAGTCAATTAACGACTTAACTTCTTCATTAAATAGAAAAAGAACAGCAAACTAAACTCATAGTCCCTGGAGAAAAGTACATTACAAGAATAAGGGCTGAAATTAATGAAATAGAAAGCATAAATACAAGTGAAATCATCAACAAGACCAGGTGCCGGTTCTTTAAAAGGGTCCACAAAATACTGACAAGCTTAACAAACAAATAACTTGACTAATAAATGAAAGACATGAAATCACAACAGAACTGACTGAAATTAAGTCAATAATACTGGAATATTATGAAAAACTATCTCTGATAAATTTGAAAATCTAGAGGAAATGGACAAATTACTTGAAACCTACATACCCTATTGAGATTGTCACAGACAAATGTAGACCACTTAAACAGACCCATCACTGCACTGCAACCAGAGAGGTACACGACTCAAATCTACCAAATGCTCTGCTGGAGAAGGAGGAATAATCTCCTCCTGTACCATTCAGATCCTATTTGACAATACATGCATAAAAAATAATAAAATAAAAATTAAAAAAAGACCTATCACAAAAGATGTGATTGAGCAAGTCATGAAAAAATTCCCCCACAAAAAAAAGAAAAGAAAAAAGAAAAGTCCTGGACCAGATGCATTTACAGTTATATTCTACCAAATATTCAGAGAAGAATTATCACTAATTCTATTTAAATTATTTTAGAAAATATAAGGAAGGAACATTCCCAGAATGATTCTATGAAGCACACTGTTGCTATTGTTGTTAGGTTCTTTCAAGTCAAGCACGACTCATATCAACCCAGTGAGCAAAAGGTCTGAACCCTGTTCTATCCTGCGTCATCCTCACACTTTCTAACACAAAAGAGCCCATTGCAGCAGTGAGCCTGTCAATCTGGTCATCTGGTTGATATCTTCCTCTGCTCTGCTGACTCTTCTCCCTTCTCAGTATCATGCCCCTCTCCAAGGAATAGCCTCTCCTGGCGACATGTCCAAAGTTTGTGAGCAGAAGCCACATCATTCCTGCCTCCAAAGAGCTCTCACGCTGTACCCTCTCCAAGTTGTATCTGTTTGTTCTCTTGGCCGTCCATGGAATGTTCAGTGCTCATCTCTAACACCACAGCTCAAAGATATCATTTTTTTCTGTCATCCTTATTCATTGTCCAGCTCTGAGATACACAGCAATAATCAGAAAGACTACGGCCTGAAACAGATTCACCTTAGTTCTCCTGAGAATCACTACTCCTCCAACTCCAGATTTTCCAAGTGCAATATATTTCCTTATTTCCTAAATGCTGATACCGAGAATGTTAATTGTGGATTCAAGCAAGATGAAGCTGTGGCAGTTTCCATCTCCTCTCCATCCATCATGATACTGCATGTTAGACCAATGGTAAGAATGTTTGTTTTCTTGACATTGAGATGCAATACATACTGAAGGATGCATTCCTTGATTTTCTGCAACAAGTGCTTCTAGTCCTCCTCACTTTCAGCAAGCAAGATTGTATAATCTGCATAACATAGGTTATTGATAAGTCTCTCTCCAATCCTGACACCATATTCCTCTCATGCCATCAAACTTTTCAAGTAAAATACTGATAAAGATAATTCAAAACCAGCTAGAACAATATATAAATATGGAGCCGCCAGAAGTTCAAGCAGGATTTAGAAGAGGCCTTGGCACCAGGGATATCATTAATAATGTCACATGGACCCTGGCAGAAAGTAAAGAATACCAGAAGAAGGTCTAATTGCATTTATTGTCTATGAAAAGGCATTTGACTGTGTGGATCGTTAACAAGATGTGGTTGACATTGAGAAGAATGGCAGTTTCAGACCACTTAATTCTGTTCATGCAGACCCTAGACCTGGACCAGGAGGTGGTTGTGTGAACAGAGCAGGGGAACACTGCATGGTTTAAAATTCAGAAGGGAGTCATTCAGGGTTGTATTCTTTCTCCATAGCTATTAAATCTGTATGCTGAGAAAATTTTTATACTACAAAGCACATAACATTACAACCTAAAATATTAAAACCAGACAAAGATATTACCAAAAAGGAAATTGTTGGCTATGATATCTCATAAACATAGATGCAAAAATTCTAACAAGATCCTGGTTCATAGAATCCAACAGTATATATAAAAAAAAAACAAACAACAAAAACCAAAAATCCAAACTGTTCATCAAAACCAAATGAGATCCATAACAGGTATGTAAGGATGTTTCAACATAAGAAAAATAATCAACTTAATTAATCACATTAACAAAGCAAAGAACAAGAACCACATGAAAGAATAGGAAAGAGTCAGTGGAGACTTGAAGATGCTATTAAAGTAGACACAGATCAATGGTATTTGGTTGTACCAAATACAGTATATATGAATGATTATACGAAAAGCCTTATAAAAGAAGGGGGCAAATAGGTAAGGAAAGAAGGAAAAGGGGGGGAGAAAGAAAAGGAGGAAGAGACCATCTTTTCAAAACTGTAGCAAAATATTTGGCTTCAGAGGTAGGGATAAATTTGGTTCCTATCAGAGACCACTTACAAGGCTTGAGATTAGAGTATGCTCACTCATAGCAATCACCTGGATCACAGGGCGTGAAGCAGGTGGAATGCAACAAAGGGAAAATGGGCAATGCTTGGAGGTATTCCTTCAATGCTGCCTACCTAGCATGCAGAGATATGTGGAGAGCCTGGAAGAATTGCTGGCTTGAGAAGCAGGGCGTCATAAAGACCCCTGGCTTGTTGACTTGGCCTCATGTGGGGGCTGGGCTGGTGATGAGTGAGGAGACTAACAGGTCTGGAATGCAAGGAGTGGACTCCTGAGCTTGTAGCTGATGCTCATGTGAACTTGACCACAAACAGTTAGGGATGAGTTTACCAGAACCAATCAGATGAAGAGCAGATGATCTATACAGTGAGCTAAAGTTGATTATTGCAACCTGATGGGACTTGGCTTGTGGATGAAGATTCTCAAAGTTTCCAAGGTGAACAGAGGATTCTTCAGCAAAAAGGACATGCTATTTCCCTCAGAGAACTGGTTTACCAGAGTTGGGCTGGGCATAAATTGGCTATCTAAACATGCTTTCATGAAAGTAGTTATGAGTTAGATGACTGTAAAGGGGGAAAACCCTATAATGTGTGTGAAAGAAATATAATGTAAATAAAGAATTGTGTAAAACACAATGTATGTGCAAAAAAAGAATATGAAAACCAAGTGAATTTCTTGTCTTTTGCAATAGTTGGGAGGTATGATACATGGTATTGATTTTAAAATATTTTTAATAATAAAAGAATTTAAATATGTGTTTTTAAAGACAGAAGTATCTATTAATTCTCCCTTGGGGCAAAATGAGTTGAGATCATTGGCAATATCAAATTAATTCCTCTCTTTCCTTAGAAAGATCAATTTAATTATTCCTATTTATTTCCACTTCCTAAATCACATGCTTCTGGAAACTCTGTGAAATTTTATAAATGACGAGAGGCAGAAAAAAGCTTTGGGCCTTTTATTCATAGGGTCGCTATGAGTCATGCTTGACTTGGCGCAATTAACAACAACAACAACAACAACATTTCCTTCCATAAGGAAAGCAATACAATTAATTTTTCATAACATACTCTCTTAATTAGGGTTGACCATTTGATAAAGCATTGAGGACTCTCCTTCATAGTGTCTCTGTGAGTCACCTGCGACTCAACGGCACTTAACAACAATAACATCAACATAGAGAGAGACCAGCTGGCCCAGTGGACAGAAAGCGATGCTACTAAGCCAAAGGTGGGTGACTTTAAATCCGCGACCCTCTGGCCTGTCTTTCATTGTTTTTTCTCAGACATTCCTCTAGGTCGTATAGCCCTGGTGTACAAGTTGCCGTACAGAGGTAACTTGTGGTTGCTGTGAGGCTGAACACTGTGAGGCTGATGTGTCAAATGTGTAAATGGCTGGTCACCCAATGAGGGCAGAGAGTGGGGTGGAGCTCCCCGATGAAAACAAGCTTGGAAGGAGGAGTGGCATCCACTTCCATAATAGCTTGCCTCTGGAAACCGTATGAACCTGGAGAGAAGATGAAAGACACCTGAGCATTGAGGACTCTCCTTCATAGGGTCTCTATGAGTTGCCTGCGACTTGATGGCACTTAACAACAATAACAACACTCTCTTAATTAGAGTTCCCCATTTGATAAAGCTGGAGATTGCAGCTCATAGCAAACTAACCGAGTTTTCTTCTGGACTAAATGTCCACTGAGTCACTATAGACAGAGATATATAGAAATATATAGATATGTCTCTGAACCCTGTGTTATCCCATGCTATCTTCATCATTTCTGACACTCTTGAGCCCGCTGTAGCCGGCACTGTGTCAATACATCTGGCTGAGGATCATTCTCTCTCTTCCATCAACCCTCCACTTTTCCAAGCAAGAAGTCTTTCTTCAAGGAATAGCCTCTCCTAACAGATGCTCACAGTATATGGGATGAACCTTTGTCATTTTTGCCTCCAAATACAAAAAAATATACTTTCTCCAAGACATATCTATTTGGTTTTTTGGCAGTCCATGGAATATTCTGTACCCTTCTGCAACACTATGACTCAAAGACATCAATTCTTGTCATCTTTGCTCATTGTCCAGCTATTAGGTGTATTTTTTTAAAGGTTATGGATTGAATCAGAGACATCTCAATCCTCAGACTGGCATTGCTGCTCCTCAGTAACTAGGAGAGGTCCCTCACTACAGTCTTTCCCGATAGTCTCCTGATTCTCTGACCGAGCGTAACAAGTGTGCTGATTATGAATAAGATGAAGTCATTGACAGTTTTAATCTTTTATCCAGCAGTCAGAGATTTTCTTAATATTGAAATGTCGTTGTAACCATTACTGAAGGCTATAGTCTTTGATCCTCTGTAGCAAGCACTTCAAGTTTCCCTCACTTTCAACAAGTAAGGTTGCATCTTCTTAATAGCACAGGTTACTGACATGTCTTCTTCTGATCCTGATGCTACATTCTTCTTCAGAGAGTCCTGCTTCTCAAATGATTTGCTCAGCACACAGACTGAATAGATACAGAGAAAGGATACAACCCTGACACACATCTTTCCTGATTTTAAACCATGTAGTGTTCCCTGCTCTCTTTTGGAAAACAGCCTTCTGACCTAGGTATAGGTTTCACGTGAGCACAATTAAATGTTCTGGGATTCTTATTTTTCTCATTGCTAATTATAATATGTTATGTTATGGTCACACAGTCAAAAGCCTTTGCATAGTCAATAGAGCAAAAATAGACATCCTTTTTGTGTTCTCTGCTTTCAGCCAGGATCCATCTAACATATGAAATGATGTCTTGGGTGCTACAATCTCTTCTAAATCCAGCATTCTCTGACAATGTACTTCTCTAGAAGATTTAGAGAAGGGTACTGAATTTTATGGATTGCCAAAAAAACTGTCCTGTGTTGGAAAATGTGAAACAAGGTGCTTCTTGGCAGCAAGGGTGATGAAGCTTCATCTCATATACTTTGGGGATTTTGTTAGAAGAAGCTTCTCCTTGGAAAGGGACATCAGTAATGCTTTGATACAGTGACTGCAGCAATTGGTTCAAGTGTGTTGGGGGTGATAAGAAGGGCAAAAGACAGGACAGGGTTTAGATCTGTTGTTCATAGGGTGGCTGTGAGTCATATATGATTTGACAGTGCCCAACAACAACAGCAACAATGTGAACTGCAAATGAAGTCACTTCTCATCCTTAATTACCCCATCTTGTTCCTGCTTCAGGTCACCACAGAAGTTGTCAGTCATGGTGCTAGGTGTCTTTGACTTAACTACAATTCACAGACCCAATAAACAACAGAACTTTGACCACATGCCCAAAGCATGTCAGGCAAGCTTCACTACCCTTGTTTTAAAGAAGTGCTCTGCTTGTACTTCCTTAAGATAGATCTGTTTGTTCTTTTGACAGTCTGCAGGGTAGTCAGTGCTCTTCTCAATATCACAATGCAAAGGCATCAATTCTTCTATCATCCTTATTTATTATCCAACTTTCAGATGCATAGGGAGCAATTAAAAATACTAGAGCTCTGATGGCTTGGTTGTAAGGAGTTTTGTTGCCAACCCAACGGCATATGCTTCAAATCCACCAGCTGCTCCACAAGACAAAGAAGCGCAATGTGAGTTGAAAACAAGTTGACAACATGGATTGGACTTTTAGGGTTTAGAAGAAGATATTGTAAGGCAGGTTAAGCAGAAAGCACTGCTTTCATTGTGTTTAATTATATATAATTGCTACGTTTTAATACTTTTTAATAAAACTGGCAAAATATTAAGAATAGTGCGTGAAATGTTCAACTTATTCTCAATGATCAAAGGAGGGAGAGAAAGGTCTTATACAGCTACATCATAAAGAGCAGAGGATAGTGTTGTGCATCTAGGGTCCATGTAGGAAAAAATCCCTAGTGTTGTATCTATAACACTATCTATATATCTATGCATGATTATTAACATCATTTGTTGTTGCCATTGTCATTAATTGTCACAGATTTGATTCTGGTTCATGATGGCCCCATATATTCAACGTACAACTGTTCCATAGAGTTAAAAATGCTGTGAATTTTCAAAAACATGTCTCCAAGCCTTACTTCTGAGGTGCTAATGGGTAATTTTGAACCATCCTACTTTCTGTTACTAGCAAATAAAAGTGTTTGAACCAACTAAAAAAGTATTCATGTAAGAGAATGTGGCTGTTTCTTTCTCAATGTGTTTCATCATACAACAGCTGTTTATGAAGTAGATATTATAATCACAAATCAGTGAAATAGTGTTTCCTCCATGTCTGATTTTATTCAAGTAACTTTACAAAGAGAATATCATTTAATCCTCCCCACAAGAATGAGTACTATACCCAGCATTCTATCATTCCTTCTCCATTGTCAAGGAAGCCAACTTATTCTCATTCAAATCTTAGCTATCTTGAGCCACAGAGTAGAGCTTTAGAGCTATGAGCTGTATTCTTCCAACTTCATCACAGTTTCCTTCAGAAACACAACCATGTCCCAAGAAAAGGATTTATCTGTCTACTATACAAGCTACCTAGTACATGCGACCCAAGTCTTGACTGAGCCTCTAGAATTCACTAAAATTCTGTAAGTCTCTTCCTTAAAAATCCAAGCAACCCAAACCTATCCATTCTGAGAATACCCCATCCATTCTGTCTCAGAATGAGATTATCTCCTTCACACTACAGTGGTTCAAGTGTGAAAGAGGGAAAAAGAATCTCACTGGTCTAAGAAATAAATGCTTTTTTTAAGGGAAAAAAAAACACAACAGAGGGTTACACAATTTGATGGGTGGAGGGAGGGTTGGGTAAAAGAAATGGGAAAGATCTGGTGTGAAAAAAAATGTATACCAGCTTTCTAAGTAAACCAGTGTAAAATAGAAATTCTATTTTAAAAAATGAAAACCATTTAAAAAATGCTCTTTTAAATATGACAGAAGTGCTTTCTTATAACTTAGATAAGATGTAATAAAGTTTATGCCAATTCTACCCTTTCCAGCCCCAGCCTCAAATTCTAAATTGAGTCATTGAGCAGCAATTATCTTAACATTTTCCTAATGATTCTGTCATAAGTAACCTTTTCCAAAACAGCATAATAGCACAAGAGTTTTCCTTCAAAGGAAATGTACCATACTTTCATTTCTAATGCTTTTCCCCAAGGCAGTTGAAACTATCTGAAATGTACACAAGACTTACAAACTGGAAATAAAATTACCTTAGTGAGACTTTTCGGTTCACACTGAATTTCTGAAGTCATCGTTTTCCTTCAGGACTAACCCGAGGAAAAATGATACCCAGGAAACACTTTCATGCACCTTTTGCCAATTTGGTTTTTTCCTCTCCATAAGGTCTTGCCTCTCATCTTAATCTGTTCTCTAGATTTTATACCTTGTGTGACTACAAACACATGCAACTTCTACTTTCAAAACAATTGTTACATCAGAAGGTGTTTCTTTACCACAGATGACGTTTGCATATAGGCAATGGAGTTTCCCATCCCTCTTTAATGAATATTAATATACAGGTATTAATCTATTCTTAGTCATTATTGAGGTGAATACCCTTCAGCTCACCATGACTTCATGCACAACTGAACAGTAGACAGTGCAATATTGTGCCTTCTTCCTGATCAGCTACTGCTAAAGAATTTTCATAGCTTGACTTTTCTCAAGTAGATTTCCTGGCCTGGGTTCCTATTTGTTCCTTTCTTCCTATATTGTTTAGCATCACTGTTGTTGTCATGGTTATGTACATAATTAAGTCACCCAAGACTATGCGCAATAACTCTGAACCCTGCTATAACCTGGCTCATTCTTACTGTCTCCAACACACCAACCATTATCCATTTCCTAATCATTAGGCCCAGGTCCCTAGTTACTGTGTCAATCCATCTCAGCCGAGGTCTTTCTCTCCTATTCTGACCCTCCACCCTTCCATGCATGATTTCCTTCTCCAAGGTCTTGTCACTCCTGGCCACATGCCCAAGGTACAGGAGACAGAATTTCAAAATCCTTGCGTCCAAGAAGCAACTTGGTTTCACCCTGTCCAGATCAGACCTGCTTGTTCTCTTGGCAGTCGTGTAGTATGTTCAATATTCGTCTCCAGCACCAGTTCTTTTTTTTGTCATCCGTGGTCATTGTCCAGCTCTCTGATGCATGGCAAGTGTTTGTGAAGAACTGGATCGCTTAGTGCACCTTAGTTGCTGTCAGAGTGCTCAAGATTTTCCTAGTGCAATTTGTCTTTGTATTTCCTGACTGATGGTGTCAGGAGTGTTGATAGTGGAACCAAGTGAGTTGACATTGTGAACAATCCCAAGCTCTTTTCTATAACAACGTTTAAATCTCCAATGAAAGTAAATCCTCACTGACATGAGAGCTATGAAGAGGAGCAGTGACCAGAAACCACGCATGAATCTCCTATATGGAAGGTGAGAATTCTACGGCTGAGTCACTGAGGTTCTCATTAATTATTTAACTGTATGATAAACAGAGAAATGAGACTGTATTGTGTTCACACATTATCCTTCCATTTATCTACACATCCTCTCCTGTGGAGTTCAAATCTCCTGATATATATCAGTAAGGTGACTGAGAAGAGCAGAGAAGCCCCCAGAGAAAATCTGAGATGGGAAGTAATTGGATAGGCTTCGCAAAAGGGCCAAAGCATTGAGCCAAACCAAAAGAGACAATTCATTATGTGAAGGATTTTGCGCTCTGAAACTGCCATGACTCCCCTGTTATTCTAAACCGGCAGTTAAGGCTGATACTCATAACTGATACTATATTTCCTTATTTGGGGAGGGAGGGATTAAACAATGAAGATAAAGTCTAGGGAAAGAAACTATATGTGACATTCAGGAAAGGCATGTTCCAGAAGTTAGGAACCAGCACTAAAGTGATTTAGGGATGGCCTACCATCATGATTAGAAAAGCAGAAGGTCAGCAAAGGAGGGCTGGGTTGATGAAGAGATGGGTTGACACAGTGACTGTAACAATGGGCTCAAGAGTGGTAGTGATGGGAGGATGGCACGAGGTCGGCAGGGCTCAGAGCCATTATGCAAAGGCTCACAATGAGTCACAGGTGACTCAATAGCACCTAACAACAAATAGGAGGTATCGATGACAACTCAAAGGCAGGTGGTTCGAATTTACCATTTGCTCCATGGGAGAAATACGAACTATCTCCTCCCATGGGATTTACAGCCTCTGAAAACCCACTGGAGGATCAGCTCTGTGTCAGTTCTGATTTGACAGCAATGAGTTGGTTTTTTGTTTCTGTTATAAGTCTCTAAGAAGCTTTTGTGGTACAATAGTTAGAAAAGAAAACAAAAGAAAGAATAAAGGAGACCGGGATTATACCTTTATAAAGGGGTAAGTACTCTTCAGAACATACATCAGGATTTGGGCCTATTCAGATACACAGAAGAACAAGAATCCTTTCCTCTGACTCCTGACTATAGCCTAGAAATTCCCCAAAATTGCACTGAATACTACCGTCTTTTGTTCCTATAACACCCTCATACCTTATCAGGCATAACCTTAAATAATAAGTGGATATCCTATCCTGGCGAGGCTAGCCAGCCTGGGCCTAGGGTTTGAACCAGGAGGCGGCCTTAAGCCCAAAGACAGCTGGGAGAGGAAGCACCCATGTTGTTCCTGGTTGGCTCCTCCCAGGGTCTTGGGAAGTTCTTCTTCCCAGGTTCAAATTGTTTTCCTGTCAAACATTATTCTAGGTAGTATAGCACTGGTCTGTGCATTGCTGTACAGAGGTAACTAGTGGTTGCTGTGATGCTGAAGCCTGTGACAGTGATGTGCCAATTGTGGTAATGGTCACCCATGGTGGACAGTGTTGGCTAGAGCTTCCCGACTAAATCAAGCCTGGAAGCAGATGTGGCATCCACTTCCAAAATGGCTTGCCTCCGGAAACTCTATGTCATACAAACAGTGTTCAGGCTGTTTATTCATAGGGTCGCTATGAGTCGTCTATGACTCGATAGCACCAAACAACAACAACAACTACATCCTATCCTGATGTTGTTCTTTTCTTATTTGCTGCATAACATCAAAGACTGAAGCCTTCAATATGAATTGAAGCTCAACATCAAGAAAACAAAGATTCTCACTACTGGGCTGATTAGTATCATGAGAGATGATGAAGAGATTGAAATTTTTAACAGTTTCAGCTTGTTTGGCTACACAATCAACACTCTTGCTACCAGCAGCCAGGGAATCAAAAGATGAATTGCATTGGGAAAAACTACTGTCAGAGACCTCTCCAAAGTGCTGAAGAGCAATGATTTCAGTCTGGAGACTAAGGTGTACCTGATCGAGGCCATGGTCTTCCCAATTACTTGTTATGCATCAGAGAACTAGACAATGACTAAGAATGATAGAATAAGAATTGATGCCTTTGAGTTGTGGTGCTGGAGAAGAGTATTGAATATACAATGTGCTGCTAAGAGAACAGTTTCATCCTGGAGTGGGTAAAAGCAGGTTGCTTCTTGGAGGCAAGGATTTTAAAGCTTTGCCTGACATACTTTGGGCATGTTGCCAGGAGGGACCAGTCCTTGGAGAAGTACATCATCCTTGCAGGCATGGAAGGTCAGCCCAGGAAAGGAAGACCCTGGATGAAATGGATTGACTCAGTGACTAAGCCAGTGGAGGGAGGTGTGTAGTTGGCTTGAGATAGAGCAGGGTTCAGTGTTGCTGTACATAGGATGGCTGTGAGTCACAAGTGACTCGACATCACGTAATAACAACAACAACAACAAACCAGCCAATTGATTCCACCTTAACAATTGCAAAATCTTAAGGGAAAGTATTGGCTTTAAAGACATTTGGAAAGTCCTTAGTATCATTCAGTCAAGAATTCATGGAAACAGCAGTCAAGTAATGAAAAGGCATATAGCATTGTGCAAATGTGCTGACAAGAATCTCTTTAAAGTCCCCAAGAGCAGTAACAACAGTTTGAAGACTAGAGTATACCTGATTCAAGCCATGATATTTTCATAGGAAAATCATGGTAATTTATAGGATTGTGAAAGTTAGATCATGAATAAAGAAAACTGAAATTTGATGTCTTTGAGTTGTGGCATAGGTGAAAAGTGTTAAATTATTTCTCCATAAACTCCATGAGTTCATATATACCATGGACTGCCAAAGGAACTTATGCATTTGTCTCAGAAGAAGTGACTCAGCATGCTCCTTAGATTCAGGGGCATGTTTTCAGGAGAAGTCAGTCCTGGGAAAATTTGGAGGGTCACAGAAAAAGAAGATCCTCAACTATATGGATTGACACCATGACAGTAGACTTAATATCATGGCAATAGACCTAAATACAGCAGAGCTGGATAATGACGAAGGAAGACAAAAGAAGAATTGATGCTTTTGAGTTGTGGTTCTGGAGAAGAGTCTTAAACATACCATGGACTGCCAAGAAAACAAATAGATCTGTCTTAGAGAGGGTGAAACCAAGTTTCTCCTTGGAGGATAAAGTTTTAAAGAAGCTCTGTCTCACATGCTTTGGGCACGTGTCCAGGAGGGACTGGTCCTTGGAGATAGACATCATGCTTATAAGGCTGGAGGGACAGCACAAGAGAAGAAGACCCCAGAGGAGATGAATTGATGTAGTTACTACAGCAATGGGGATAGATGTGTCAGAGTCAGTGAGACTGGTTCAGGATAGGACAGGCTTCAAAGCTATTGTACGTAGGGTCATTATAAGTAGGAGATGACTCTACAGCACATAACAATAACAGCAACTGAAAATGTAAGGATGGGTCAGTATTGGGCAAAGTTTCTGTCTGTTGTGTATAGAGTCACTACAAGTTGAAGTCAATTCAATGGCACTTACAAACAACATATCTCTGTATAAGGTGGATACTGACAGTGTTCATATTCAGCTCTCCCTCTCTCATTGCCTTAGAATTCATTCCAACTCATTCCTTGCCCTACATTGGTTTTCCAAGGCTGTAAACTATGAGAGGATACTGTTTTGAAGTCCCTGGTGGATTCACCAGAATTGTAGTAAATTCACCAGAAAAGCAAAGCCTGTGGTTTAACTGTGCAACTCTCTGCAGATTCTATTTGTAAAGGTTCCTTCATGTTCCCTCCACTATCTCCGTGATAATCCAGGTTCATACAAACAACTTCACAACTGAGTAACAACTCAAAGTCACCTTTCATATGGTCCTCCATGACTTTAATTATAACATCACAACCCTTCTAAATGTAAAAAGAACAGTTTTAGATTCACCATCACCCATGATACATCCTGAGCTATATTAATATGCCTTTGTCTAGGGCAGAATGGAGAGATTTAAGGATCATTTTTCAGTGTTAACCTATTAATCACTCAGCAGACCTTGAACAAAATGCTTGGGACATGTGTTGGTCCAGTTCCTTTCATCATCGACTTTGGGCTTCCTTGGAAAAAGGCTCTCTGTTCTTTAAACTCCACAAAAGAGAAAAGCTACATTGTGATGACATTAAGAAAGAGGCATTTCCCTGTGGAGATGTCAGTATCTTTAAAACTAGTAATGATTCTCAGTCTTTTCCTTAGTCAATTGGAAATGTGGTGCTTTGTTTACATTCGAAGATCAGTACTTTCTCCAAGCCACTAGGCATAACTTCTTGCCACTATTTGTAGGCAAACAACATCTGAGAGTAAGAAAGACATGCATATGATTAATACCTCCTGAAATAATACTTTGAGAGAAAAGACAAATGTTGGTAAATGGTCTAAATCTGGAGGCTTATGTTGTTGTTGTTGTTGTTAGGTGTCACTGAGAGTTACTCATAGCAATCCTAAGAACAGCCAACCTGAACCCTGCCCTATCCTGTGCCGTCCTCATTATCTCTGACACACTAGAGCCCATCGCTGAAGTCACCATGTTAATCCATCTTGTCGGAGGTTGTCTTCTCCTTTTTCCAAGCTTGATATTCTGTTCCAAGAAGCAGCCTCAGCTAGCTACATGTCCAAAGTATGAAAGACAAAGCTTTGGAGAACAGCTTCTTAATCTATGTATAGATTTCTCATGAGCACAGTTAAGTGTTCTGGCATTCTCATTTTTCTCAGTGTTAGCCATAATTTGTTTTGATTCACACAGTCAAATGTCTTTACATAGTCAATAAAATGCAAATAGACATTCTTCTGGTATTTTCTACTTTCAGTCCAGGTTTATCAGACATCAGCAATGATGTCCCTGGTACCTCACCTCTTTTAAGCCCAGTTCTCTAACAATGTATTGTTTTTAATAATCTTCAGAAATACTTTTCTTTTGTGTGATATTTGATATTTTGTGGTACAGCACTAGTCTGTACATTGCTGTACAGAGGTAATGCGTGGTTTCTGTGATGCTAAACACTGTGACACTGATGTGCCAAATGTGATAATAGTTACCCATGGTGGACGGTCTTTGGTGGAGCTTCCTGATTAAAACATGCTTGGAAGCAGAAGTGGCATCCACTTCCAAAAAGGCTTGCCTCAGGAAACACTGTGAATAGTGCTGAGGTCTTTAGTTCACAGAGTCGCTGTGAGTCGTCTATGACTTGACAGCACCTAACAACAATAAAAACAACTACATAGAGACTTGACAGCACCTAACAACAATAAGAACAACTACATAGAGAGAGCTACGTTGACCTAGTGGGCAGATAGTTATGCTACCAAGCCCAAGGTGGGTGCTTTCTAATCTGCGGCATTCGGGCCTGGTTCAAATTGGTGTGGGTTGGTTTTGTTTTGTTTGGTGGTTTGTTTGTTTGTTTGTTTGTTTTTTGTCAAATATTCTTCTAGGTGGTATAGCATTGCTCTTTGCATTGCTGTACAGAGGTAACTTGTGGTTGCTATGATGCTTAACACTGACACTGATGCATCAAATGTGATAATGGTTACCCATTGTGGACAGTGTTTGGTGGAGCTTCCCGATTAAAACAAGCTTGGAAGGAGGAATGGCATCCACTTCCGAAATGGCTTGCCTCTGGAAGGTCTAAGAACTGTGCTCAGATCTTCCGTTCATAGGGTCACTATGAGTTATCTACAATTTGACGGCACCTAACAACAACAGCGTGTGATATTAATGCCACTGTTTGATAATTTCCACATTCTGTTGGAAGAGGTTCATAGAAGAGGTTAAAGTTTGCACCCCATTTGGAAAAGCTAGCCAACTGGTGGAAGATTTCACAGAAGCAAGTTGACATTCATGAACCCAGGATAATTCAAGATTACTATCTTTGGCTTTCTGGTCTGAAAGCCTTTCTTTGCCCTGCACATTAAAAGGACTTTCTTCTTGTCTTTTGGATATTCATATGAGATAATCTCACATTACAATTAAAAATGCAGAATGTTATTTCTTTCTCTCACATACAAAATAAGAACAGAAGTGAGAACCAGGGCTGGTATAGTGGTTCCACTATTTTCATGAGTCAAAAACCCCCATCTTTCTACACTCCTATTCTTACAACTGACTTCCATCATCGAAGGTGCCTGTTGCTCCACAATGTCTCTTGGTGCTCTGTTAACAATAGCTGCATGAAGAAATCAGGAGGAGGGAGGGCAAAGAAGCACATGTTAGTTGCCATTGATTTTTTTTTCTATTTAATTATTTAATGAATAATACCAAAACAATAACTACTTATCAAGGAAAAGGTGCCAGAAAAGCTTATATTTTGTTCGTTAAACCTGAAATGAAATTGAGGTTCAATTACTAATGTTGAAGTAGAACATAGAAATTATTTGGTAACCAGATTGTCTTCCACAGATGTCGGTTTCAAAATATCAAATTATTGTATTTATAGCAAGACATATTGTTTTATACTGAGGAGTAGAAAAATAATGGGATGAAGGATTAAACCAACCTGTGAAGAAAGTATGTAAATGAACATGAATAAGAATTAACCCAATCAAAAAGAGTCACCGCAACAATAATTCTGACAATAATTCTGCTAAAACAGGTTTCCGCCACTAAAACACCATTGACATTTAGAAGGAATTTTTGTTCTCGTGAGAAGCTACACAGTATTTTAGGTTTTAGCAAGAACTCTGGCCTCTATCCTACTAGATGACAGGACCATCACCTCCTCAATCATGGCAATAAAAACTGTTCCCAGATATGTGCCTTACTGGGAAATAAAACCTTTCCACTTTGAGAAACAGTGTGTTAGAACTTCTGAGCCTGATGTAAACAGTTTTATAGTTTCTATTCTGAGCATGTCTTAAAATCACTGAATCATTGCTAAGAAGAAAAGATGACCAGGGTAAAAACTCAGAGGGCAGAGAGGCTTGAAGTGCTTCTATTGAGAGTTACTGGGTAGATGGTGTTGTTGTTAGGTGCTGTCGAATTGAGTAGGATTCAGAGCAACCCTGTGAACAACAGGTCAGAACCCTGTCTTGTCCTGTATCATCCTCGTCATCTCCGACACACTCAAGCCCACTGCTACAGTCACTGTGCCCGTCCATCTCACTGAGGGTCTTCTCTTTTGCTGACCCAGCCAGGTAACTTCTCGCAACTTCCTGGGATAGACAGGATTGCATCTGTTAGTTGAAACATTTCAGTTGGTACCTCATCTATTCCTGGGGTCAATCCTATGCCTTCTCCTTCCCCCTAAGCCCCAATATACATTACCTTCTGCCAGGAACACTTCTTAAACCGATGATTCTATATCAAATATGTTTCCCAAAGTATTTAAACCGTGACGCTAAAGCTGTTGATCAAGTCTCACTTTCTTATTTTCATATTTCTGGGAATCTTAGCCAGATACAAGAGATAAGAAATGTAACACACCCCAAAAATCATATATAAAATCATGTGTACATATTCAATGTTTCTAAAAGAGGTGCTGATTTTAAAAATCTTCTTAAAGATGTCCCATTCTTGTCTTCATTTTTACCTGAAAAAAAGAAATGACTGAATATTATGTAGTCACCCTTGTAGCTAGATGTCACCAAGAGGTCCTATTACTAAAAAAAGAAGAGGATATTAGTCCATCCTCTCTCTTGCTGATTCAAAGTGGCCCATATCAGTTCACTAATATTAAAATGTCAGTCTTCATGTGCTCTATTTCATTTTTACAGCTCCCAGTTTCCTGCATTCATACTTCATACATTCCACATTCCAGTTACTTTGTTTGCAGCTGTTCCTCCTCAGAGTTGAGAGACTTCTCGTCTGAGCATTATCTCTAATGCTATAACTCTCTGTGTTTCTCTTTTGTCCAGAGGTTTTTCAAAGGACAGCTATTTTGGAATTGCTGCTTCCTTAGTCTATTTAAATTGAGGATCTTGCTGCAACCTATCCATCATGGAAGTCTCTTCTGACATTTGACGTGCTGTTTGGAGCATCACAGCAAGCCACACATTACACCAGTACTGGGGCCTGACAGATACAATAACCTCGTGGCTGGAGCTTAGTCAGCCATCTGGATTTGGGAGGTAGGAACAGAGGGATGACGGCAAGTTGTTGTTGCTGTTGTTGTTGTTGTTAAGTGTCATCAAGTCACAAGTGCCTCATAGCGACCCTATGAACAAAAGTACTGGACACTTCCTGTATATCCTGTATAGCTTTCGTCCTTTCTCCAGGCTCATAGGGTTTCCACAGGCAAACTACTGTGAAGGTGGATGCCACTCCTGCTTCCAAGCTTGTTTTAATCTGGGAGCTCCACAAAACACTGTCCACTATGGATAACCATTCTCACATTTGACTCATCAGTATCACAGTGTTCGGCTTCACAGCAACCATGAGTTACCTCTGTACAGCAAGTGGACATACTGGGGTTACACGACCTAGAAGAATGTTTCACCAAAAACAATTAAAGGCAGGCCTGAGGGCTGCGGAGTAGAGTCATCTACCTGTGGCTTGGGAACATGGCTTTCTGTCCGCTAGGCCATCTGCTCTCTCTCTCTCTCTATGCTCTTGGTGGTGGTGGTGGTGTTAAGTGCCGTCGAGTTGCAGGCAACTCATAACGACCTATGAATGAAAGTCCTGGACACCTCATGTATACCTTCCATCCTTCCTCCAGGTTTATGGGGTTTCCAGAGGCAAGCTATTATGGAAGTGGATGCCGCTCCCATTCCTGATGGTGGTGGAAGTGATAGTCAAGTTAGAGGTTGCCTAAGCTTGCATGAGCAGAAAGACAGTAACTGCTGTTATTTTGGGTTTTCTGCCACTTTCTCTTACATCTAATCAGAACCAATTCGGAGTTCATCATTCCAGAAAGATTAAAAGCTTTGCAGTAATTCCCCAAATTAATCTAATTCATAAACTGCTTGAGATCAGAACTGTCTCTTATTTATACTCTACAGCATAACACCTGGTGCTTACTTGGAATTCCGTATGTATTTGAATTATTTTTAAAAAATGATTTTATAAATGCCTAAGCCCTACATGTTGTTCAGAATGGTGCTTTTCTGTTCAAATTTTCCATTTAACCTGTTTTTAAATTGAACGAAAGCCTCTTAAGCTATAAACTCCAGGAAATGGGTTTTTATCATGAAATGTTTGGATATGTCCCAAAATATCGATTTTAACCTCATGATCAGGTTCTAATGTTATTTCTGAATTGATACAACCATATACATTATATATTTGATATAAAATATACGTAACTATTTGGCTTTTTAAAAGTAGAACATCTTTTTTATAACCAGAAAAGATACTTTTCTCAATTAATCTTAGTAAAACAACTGTTGTTATTATTATTGTTTACCTTCAAGTCAGAACCATCTCATACCTGGCTCTCAGGTGAGTTTTCAGAGGCAATTAATCACAAGGGAGGAGATTGCCTGTCCTCCTCTCTCGGAGCAACTGGTGGATTTAACTACATGCCTTTAAGACTGCAACACAGCTTCTTACAGCAAGGTCACAAAAATAACCTGTCTCAAGAAAGACTTTTGCCTGAAAATTTATAGATATTAACAATATCTAATATTAATAATATTCTCCATGCTAGCCAAATCAGAGCTACCTAGGAATTTAAAAGAGCTAAAATAAAAGTATCTAAAGTTAGTATATTAAAGGGCACCCTGGTGACTTAAGAGTAAAGAGTTGTGGTGCCACCTCCAAGGTATGTAGTTGGAATCCATCAGGTGCTCTGTGGGAGAAAATGGGAGATCTACCCCCCATACCATTTGCTGCTTCTGAAAACCTACTGAAGGATCGGCTATGAGTTGATTCTGACCTGATGGAAAACAACAGCAACAGCAAAGTCAGTGTATTAGGGTAATTACAGCAAAGAATATTTCAAAGATTTGGGGTTTTGTCTCTTTTTTTTTCTTCTCAAATGTTGGGCATTCATCCCATAATTTAATCTATTTCCAACTAAGTATCAACTCTGGGTTACAACTGAGGTATAAAAGCTGGTCTGTTTTCTGCCAATGAATCTTCACATGCTATTAAGATAAATCAAGCTCAGTGTGAACCAAGACTCTCTGGCTAGTTTTGTGTCTTAGAGGGAAAACCTGAAATTTGAGTAGAATAAGCATTTCAGCAAAAACTTTGAGAACGAGCGCTTTTCCTTTTAAGGCAAGTTGTTCCCGTAACTCCTCTATTCTCTGGCAAGTTTGAAATGACAATTTAACCACTTTGATACTTTTCTCCAATCTTGGATGAGTAAAAGTTATTCAAGGACGTAGATCCAACACTTGAACTTCCATCTTTTCTCCAAGAATAAATTACAACCCCTGCAAGATGCACAGAAAAAGTGACAGCCCTTACTGCCTTGCTGGGAGGGAATCTTAACTTCCTTCTGTGCTGTTCTGACCACACAGAAGCCTCTTGAGATTTGCATAAACTGTGTCATAAACAAAAAGCCAGATGAGTGTCTCTTTGCGGACTCCTTCCAAGAGCTCTGTTAGGACATGAGTTCCAGCTTTCCATCAGCTGTATCATGTTTGGTAATGGGGATCCTGTGGTGATAAGACATGGAAAAGTGTTGCCAGGACCTTTGCGACCCTCATGGAACCTATTTCTGTGTCCTACTTGTGCCCAGGCTGTAGAAATCACCCAACAGAAGCCTCATACCTCAGTAATGATAGAAGAGGAAATTTCTCAGAGGCCAAAGAAAAGCAGCATCAGAAAGGAAGTGTTAGAATTCAAGTGCCCAGGAGACATGGTTAGTCATCAGCCTGCTGAAAACCACAGCATAATAATATAAGGAAATCCCTCACACAATTCACATCCCTGGAGAAGCAACTGGAGTCAAGCTGTCTGGATCTAATACCAGCTCAGCCATGTGTCATTGGGCTTATATTCTTCCCTCTCTATGTCTTACTGTTTTCATCTATAAAAAAGGAAGATAGTTGTTGTTGTTGTTGATTGCCATCAAGTTGAGCATGACTCATAGCGACCCCATGAACAAAAAGCCTAAAGCCCCTCTACAACCATCAGCATTTATTACATTTCATAGAGTTTCCGGAGGCGTGTTATTTAGGAAGTATATGCCACTCCTGCTTCCAAGCCTGTCAAACTATGTTATTGTTGTTATATGCCATTGAGCCGCCTGTGATGTGTAACCCTATGTACAGCAGCTCTGAACCCTTCCTTGTCCTGAGCCAGTCTCACTAACTCTGACACACCAACCCCCATTGTTCCAGTTACTGTATCAATCCACCTCATCCTGGGTCTTCCTCTCCTGCACTGTCCATCCACCCTTCCAATCATGATGTCCTTCTCCAAGGACTGGTCTCTCCTGGCCACATGCCCAAAGTAAGTGAGGCAGAGCTTCAAAATCCTAGCCTCCACGGAGAGATTTTGTTTTACCCTCTCCAAGACAGACCTATTTGTTTTCTTGGCAGTCCATGGTATGTTCAAGACTCTTCTAGAGCACCACAACTTGAAGGCATCTATTCTTCTGTCATCCTAAGTCACTGTCAGACTCTCTGAAGCATAACAAGTAATTGAGAAGACTATGGCCTGGATTAGGTCCACCTTTGTATTTAGACTACCATTGTTGCTCTTCAGCACTCGGGAGAGGTCCATGACAGCAGATAATAGGACCTACCTTTTAGGGATATTATGCAGGTGGAATTTACACAAAGTCTGGCACAGGTAAAAACTACATAATTAATTTTAATGTTCATAAGTATGTGTATATTGGTTTTGTTATTAAGTTCTATTGAGCCAATTATGATGTCACTCATAACAACTTTATGAACAACAGATCTGATCCCTGCTCTATACTGTGCCATTCTCATCATCTTTGCCACACTTGAGATAATGGGGGGGGGTCCCTCCACCTTTTTTCCCTTTTTATATGTTTCCTTTCCCCTCTACCTTTCATCAGTCCTAGCAGTATTGTGGTGGCTTGCATGTTCCAGTGATGCTATTAGCTTTGTCATCAATATGTCAAACACCAGCAGGTTTCAATGGTGCATCCACAAAAAGACTAGTAAGCAGACAGGACTGGCTCTACATTTATTTCTTTTTTTTAACTAGTTTATTTACAAAATTCTAATACAAATTTGAACAAATTCTTTCAATTTCCCTCACCTCCCCCTCAACAAATAGTACAATCCAATGATTAATACCTCTTCCCCCTGTACATCCACATCCCTCTGCTTCCAGCAGCTCCCAACCCTCCTGGATCCTTATACTTATTCTACAATAGTGTCTTATATAATATTTATCCTTGTGGGACTGAGTTAGTTTACTCAGCATAATACTCTTCAGTCCCTCCCAAGTTAGGTAATAATCTACAAAGTTAAGCAATGATCCATTTAAAAGAATACTATTCCCATGCAAACATCTCTATGTTATGGAATTTGTATCCCATTTTTTACTCTGGTTGTTGTGTCACTTCAGAAAAACTCGATCTGTACTTGTTGCTTCTTGGTCCCCATTTACTTCGTGATATGGGCTGGTTCACTCAGATGCTATGAAACCCATCAAGAAGCAGGGTTAGTGTGGCATCAGGACATATGAATTGAACAATCCAGGAGTGGTTGCTCTTCTCAGAAGCCTAGCTAGGGAAGACATTAGGGAGTTGGGCCTGTACTTCAATGTTGCAGACATTGAGTGGCAATGACCAGAACCTCCATTTCTGAAACAATGGACTACCTCAATCTCTATGAACAGCAGTTGAACACGTTCAACCCAGTACTAGAAATTAAGGTTCTCAGTTTGGAGAGTACTTAGACTTAAACTGGGAAAGGGTTATGTCCTCAAAGGAGAGCCTACCTTGATATAGATGATGTAATGCTTTCAGTGAATAATGGACCTTAGAACAAAAAGTGTGCACAATATGAATCTAGAAAAATTGAAAAAATACTGAAACTCATAAAGCTTAATAGTCTAGGAATTAAGGAACTGAAATGGACTAGTATCGGCCATTTTGAACAAGACAGTCTATCACACCGGGAATGAAAAATGAAAGAAGAATTGTGTTACATTCATTGTCAAAAAGAATATATAAAGATCTATCCTGAAGCACAATGTTGTAAATGACAGGATAACATCTAAAGAGAGACAAGGAAGACTTGTTATTCAAACACACATACCAACCACTAAAGGTGAAAGAATGGGAATTTCAAACAACTTCTGAATCCTGAAAAAGACTGACCATTCAGTGAACATGAGTTGGAATCAATTCATAGCTGACCTTCTACAGCCACCTTTCTTCTTCAGTGCAGCTGCTGGATTTTAACCGCTTGTCTTTGGGTTGGCACACAGTTGCTTGGTACCAGAGTTCTCTGAATATAAACTAAAGATGCGTTAGTATCTGGTACCTGGAATGGAAAAAGTTGAAAAAGAGAAGGATTAATAGTTTGAAAATAGCATCTTAGTGATAGAAGTGAAGCCAGAGACCACATGTTAGAATTATATGCAAGCACTGTTTTTAAAAAGAAAACATTGTCATATTAAAGAGCATTTGACTCTCACAGCAACACGATGAACAATAGATCTGAGTCCCAACCTATGCTATGCTCTCTTCATCATCTCTGACACACTAGAACCCATTCCTGAGCCACTCTGTGACTCCATCTCATTGGGGGTATTCTTCTCTTTCACTGACCCTCCACCTTTCCAAGCATGATGTCCCTTTTCCAGGAATGGTCTCTCTATGCAACATACCCAAAGTATGTGAGGCAAAACTTCACCATTCTTTGCCTCTAACGAGCACAGTGGTTTTACTTTATCTAAGACATATTTGTTCTTTAGATAGTTCACGGACTATTCAGCACTCATTCCAACATCACAACTCAAAGGCAACAATTCTTCTTTTGTCATCCTTATTCATTGTCCAGCTCTCAGATGTATAGCAGGTGATTGGAAAGACTGTGGCTTGAGTCAGGCTAACCTGAGTCATGAGACTGATATCATTACTCTTCAGGACTTTAGAGAGGTCCCTGACAGCAGACTCCCCCAATGCTTTTTGTCTCCAGATTTCCTGACTGCTGACACCCAGTGTTGATTGTGAATCCAAGCAAGGTGAAATTGTTGACAGTTTCATTCTTCTCTCCATCTATAATAATGTTCTCCATTAGGCCAAAAATGAGGATTTTTGTTTTCTTACTGTTGAGAGGCCATCCACATTAAAGGCTGTAGTTGTTGATCCTCTGCAGCAAACACTTCAAATCCCACTCACTTTCATCAAGAAGGTTGTGTCATCTGCATAACACAGGATGTTGATGAGTCTTCTTCCAATCCTGATGCCATTCTCTTCTTCATAAAGTCCAGCTGCTCAAATTATTTTCTCAGCATACAGATTGAGTGGATATGCAACAAGGATATAGCCCTGATACTCACCTTTCCCAATTCCAAATCAGGCAGTGTCCCCTTGCTCTGTCGTGAGACAGGTTCTTGGTCTATATATAAGTTTCACATAAGCATAATTAGATGTTATGAAATTTACATTTTTCTTATTGTTAACCATAGTTTGTTATGATCCACACAGTTAAATAAATGGTGACTATATACATGGACCTCATCTGATGAGTCTTCCTCCAATTCCTTTACATAGAAATTTTATCAACCAACTGTAGATAGACACAGTAGGGAAATTCAATACCATAGGTCAGAACAAGACCAGGAACAGAACATCAGTGGCTCATATACATGTTCAAATTAAAGCTGAATCAAATTAAAAGAAGTCCACAAGAGCCCAAAATGACAACTATACCCAACTACTTTATCCTCAGCCATTTGTGGATTCTTGGTTGTGTTTGAGTGTCTATCTATCCTGTAGATTTGGGCTTCTAAATGTGTTCCAATATTTTTCTAATGATCTTTATAGTTTTTTGTTTTACCTCTAGATCTCTGATCCACCACAAGTTGGTTTTTGGGTTTTGTGTGTGGTGTTAAATTTGGATACTATTTCAGTTTTCTGCAGGCAGATGTCCACTTTTGCCATCATCATTTGTTAAAGAGGCTGTCTTTTTCCCCACTTAATAAATATTTAAGCGTGTCATAGATCATTTGACCATCGGTAGATGGGTTGATTTCTTTTCACTGGTCTATGTTTCTATCACAGAATCAGTACCATGCTTCTTTGATTACTATAATTGTGTAGTTTTTGAGAACAGGGAGTGTGTTGTTTTTTACTTTCTTTTTTTCAGTAGCAGTTGTTGTTGTGTGCCATCAAGTCTTCAAAAACTCACAGCAAACCTACTAACAACAGCTCTGAATCCTTCCGTATCCTATGTCACCCTCCCCGTCTCTGATGTACCTGAGTCCATTGTCACGATCACTGTGTCAATCCATCTTGTTGAGGGCCTTCCTCTCGTTTACTGAACTTCCACCTTCCAAGGCCCATCCTAACAACATAGTCAAGATATGTGAGAAAAAAGTTTCACCATCCTTGCATTCAAGGGATACATCCTGGTTTCACTATCTTCAAGAGCTATTTATTGGTTCTTTTGATAGTTTACAGGATATCCAATACTATTCTCCAATGCCACAACTCAAAGACATTGATTATTCTTTTGTCATCTCTAGTTATTATCCATCTTTCAGATATATATAGCAAGTATTTGAAAAGACAACTGCTTAGTCTTTAAACTGACATCATTTCACTTCAGTACATTGCAGATGTCTTGGACAACAGATTTTCCCAATGTCACATATATTTTGATTTCTTGAATGCTTAGATCAAGGGTATTGACTGTGGATTAAAGTAAGATGAAATAACTGAGAGTTTCAATCTTTTCTCCATCTATCATGATGTTGCCTATTGACTAAATGGTAAGGATTTTTGTTTTCTTGATGTTGAGATGTAATCCATATTAAAGACTGTAGTCTTTGATGTTCTGCAACAAGTGTTTTAATAACCTGAAGCCTCTAGTTTCAACACTGAGGATACTATGGGTAAAATCTTCATTGATTAAGGAATTATCAAAAGAAAAAAATAAGGAATACACAGAGTCATGATAAAAAGAACGGTTGATAGGGAATCATCCCAAGAAGTAGCATATGATCAAGAACCAATGATAACGAAGGAAAAAATTCAAACTGCACTGAAGGTCTTTGGAAAATAATAAGGCCCCAGGAATTGATGCAATACTGATTGACACATCCCGTTAAACAAATTTGACCCTGGATGTGTTCATCAGGCTATGGAAATAAACCTGGAAGACAGTCAAATGGCCAACTGATTGGAAGAGATACATATTTGTTCTCATTGTTAAAAAAAAATGATCCAACAAAATGTGAATCATTAAATAGCACATGCAAGAAAAATCGGGCAGAAAACTGTTATTCTTTGCTTTTGGTCAAGACCAATCTGACATCAGCAATGATATCACAGCCTTTTCTAAGTCCAGCTTGAATTTCTGGCACTTTTCTGTCAATGTATCATGCTAGCCATTTAAAAATAGTTTTCTGTATGCATTTTGTTGACTGTGCAAAGACATTTGATTGTGTGGACCATAACAAATTATGGTTAACACTGAGAAAAATGGGAGTCCCAGAACAGTTAATTGTGCTTATGTGAAACCTTTAAATTGAGGAACAAGAAATTGCTGTTTGTATAAGAGTTCCTTTCTTGCCACATCCTCTCCAACATTTATTATTTGCTGTCCTGTTAAATTTTGCCACTGTTATTGGAGTGAGATGGTACCTCACTGTAGTTTTGATTTGCATCTCTCTGATTGCCAGTGGTATTGAGCACTTCTTAATGTGTCTGTTTGCCATTCCAATACCTTCTTCTGTGAAAACTCTTTCCATGTCTTTTGCCCATTTTGTAATTGAGTTAGCAGCTTTTTTTCTTGTACAAGCCTAGGAGTATTCTGTCAACTTTTGTTATGAGACTTTTGTCTGAGATGGTATTACCAAATGTTTGTTCCCAGTAGGTTGGTTTTATTTTCACCCTTTTGGGAAAAGTTTTTGATGCTCACATAGATATAATCTTTAAAAGATAACATTTATCAATTGTATCTTCTTCAGATTGTCCATTTCTGGCTGTATTTGGCAATATCTTTTTAACCTGGACTAGTACTTCTACTCTTGGTCTCAGTTTCTCTCTTATGAACTTTATGGTTTGGGCCTTTACTTCCAGGTCTCTGACCAATCTTGAGTTGATTTTGTGTATGGTGTGAGATGTGAATCCTGTTTCAGCTTTCTATAGGTAGAAGTCTAGTTTTGTCAGCACCATTTGTTGAAGAAGCTGACATTTCTCCATTTGATAGCTTTCATTTTCTTGTGGAATATCAGTTAACCATAGATAAATTAGTCTGTATTTGGGTTTCCAATTTTGTTCCATTGATCTATATGTCTGTCATTGTACCAGTACCATGCTGTTGTGGTGTTGGTGGGATTGTAAAATGGTACAACCATTCTGGAAGGCAGTTTTGTGTTTCCTTAAAAAGCTGAACATAGAAATTCCATATGACTCAGCTATTCGACTTCTCGGAATATACCCTGAGAAGATGAGAACTGAGAGACAGAGATTTATACAACAATGTTCATAGTAGCATTATGCAACATCACACGAACATTGAAATATCCCAAATGATGATACGTCTTCAAGGATGTGAACATGTATGGCTAAGCACAATTAATAACAGTGCATCTAAATTCCAAAATCA